>NC_045775.1:79796971-80103638 GCF_008692025.1 Phocoena sinus
AGTGTCTCTGCTTGTTCTTTGCCTATTTTTAATACTGGATTGTATATCTTTCATTATGGATTTATAGCAATTCTTTATTCTGGATACAAGTACTTTGCCAGTTAAATATATTGTGAATATTTTCTCTCAGTCTGTGGCTTGTCTCTTTTTAAAGAGAAGAATTTGATGAGGACCAATGTATCATAAAAATTTTTATTAGGGCTTTGCATGTCCTAAGAAATCTCTGCCTGCCCCAAGATTGCCAAGATCTTCTATGTTTTCTTCCACAGGTTTCGTAGCTTTAGGATTTTACTCTTAAGTTTATAATGGATAAACCTAAATACGTGCTGATTAATTTTTATTTGGAGATTTTCTAGATACTCTGTTGGTGATTTCTAATTCCCGTGTGGTCAGAAATACATGCTGTATGCCATCGTATAGATCACAGGCAAAAACAATTACTGGTTATCTCTAAAAGAAATTACAGAAGGATAAAAAGGTAGTCTTTTATTTTGCTCACATGTTTACCATTTTTGGTAGCTTCTTTCCCTGTTGAAGACCCAGGTTTCCTTCTGATGTCATTTCTCTTCAACCTGAATAACTTCCTTTCACATTTCCTGATGAAGAATTCTCTCAGCTTCATTTAATTAAAAATGTCTAGGACCCGAATTTTTTGAAGGATTTATTTAACTGGATGTAGAACTTTAGCATTAATCATTTCATTATCTTATCGTCCCATGATCTCTGGCTTCATTGCTTCTGATAAAAAGTCAAATGTGATTCATCTTTGTATCTGTGTCATTTTCTTCTCTGGCTGCTCAAAACATTTTATTTTTCAGCAGTTTAACTGTGACATGCCTCTTTCTGTGGTGTGTGTGTGTATGTTTATCTTCCTTGGAGTTTATTGAGATTCTTGGGGTTTACAGGTTAATGTTTTCCATCAGATTTAGGACGTTTTCAACCATATTCTTTTAAATACTTTTCCTGCCCATTTTCCCTCTCTTCCCCTCTGAGATTCCAATTACACGTTTATTATAATGCTTGGCATTGTACCAAATGTCACTGAAGCTCTGTCATTTTAAAAAATCTGCTTTGCTCTGTGTTTTTAAGATTGGCTAATTTGTATTGGCCCGTCTTGTAGGTCACTTATCCTTTTTTCTGTTGCCTCCAAGATGTTAGAGCGATCCACTGAATTTTTCACTTATGAGTCTTGTCAGTTCTGGAACTTCCATTTGGTTCTTTTTAAAGAATCGTTTCTGTTGCTCCGCTGAGATTCTCTACCTCTTCACTCATTATGGCAATGTTTTCCTTTAATTCCTCAAATATATTTATAATAGCTGTCAATACCATAAATTTCCAGTCTGCTAATTCCAACATCTGGGTTACCTTGGAGTTCTGTTGATTGATTTTTCTCTTGAGTAGGGGTCACATTTTTCTGTTTCTTTGAATATCTAGTAGTTTTTTTTACTGTATACTGTTTTTGTGGACAATGTGTTTAGAGACTCTGTATCTTTTGTCTTGCTTTGATGATAGCAAGGCAGTTAATTATGGCATATCACCTTGAAGTTGTGGAAGCTTGATTTTTACTCTTTAAGATGGATCTGTTTTGATAGTTTTCTTAGTCTGAGGGAAATGTCTTTAATCCTGGGACATAATCTTTGCTCCCCTCCCCTCCCCCTTCCCTGGATATCAATAGAAAGTCCAACATGTTTATGAAATCTCTCCTGGAAAAACTGGTAGGATTCACACTCCAAACTCTGTCTCTCATTAAACGGGCAGCAGTTAAAATCTCTACTCAGCTTTTAAAAGTTTTAGCTTCTTTCAGGATCCAGCTCTTCAATTCCCAGCCACTCTGGCAGCCCTGAACTCTGTCCTCTGACACTTCAAACAGTAAGATTGCAGCTTTCTGTCTGGCAGACTGAGGAGAGCCCTCAACAGAAAACTGTCTAAACATAGATCTCATCCAGTGCGGTTCCTTCTTTCAAAGGTCAAAGTCCCCTGCCTGCTTCTGCTTGCTCTCCAATGCTTCCAAATCGTTGGTTTCTAATATTTTGTTTGGAGTTTATACTTGTTATCTGCAGGGGAATTGGCCCGGTAGGAGCTACTATACCATTATCAGAACTAGAACTTCTTCTATATCCGTTTTAAGGATTTTAAAATATATTGCAAAACTGGCCTCCACAAATATGGTACCAAATTACATTCTCGCTGGTGGTGGATGAGAGTCCTTGATATCCTGCCCCCTTGGCAGCCAGAATTTCTGAGGCTAAATGTAATGGAATGCCAGAACCTTAGAGACCACCAGATACAGTAATTCCTGGTTCAAGGTCCCTGGATCCCAAAAGGATTCATGAAGGTAGTATAGGGTTGAAGGACAATGTTTATAAGTTGCAAACACTATTTCCAAATATAAAAAGCAGAGTTACCCATAACTAAAACTTTAAGTGACATTACTTTTGGTTAAAATGACATTTTTCATAGAGACTTTGGTTTCTTTTTCTAGTCTGGACTTCTGCTTGGTAGTTAGTTATGTTTTTGGCCAACCCAAATTGGCAAAATGCATTATTACCGATAAGCAAAGTGTGGCCTTTAGGACATAGGAACCTTGGGGAGAAAGTGAATCAGAGGAATTGCTGGTGGCCCCGGACCCTTTGAGCAGTGATGGGCGTTTCCTGCAGGTGAATTTAGACTTCATCACTGGATCTCTCTTTGTCTGGATAGCTTTGTCGGCTAGAGCTTTAACCTCTTTATTTACTGAGGCCCAAGGAGCTCAGAAAACTTTGCCTGGAGTCGCACAGACTTACTCCCACTGTGGGTGCAGAGATCAAAACCCAAGATCAGCCTTTGTTCTGAACACAGAGACACATCTTTTTTTTAAAAAATTTATTTATTTATTTTGTTTATTTTTATTTTTGGCTGTGTGGGGTCTTCATTGCTGCATGTGGGCTTTCTCTAGTTGCGGTGAGCGGGGGCTGCTCTTCATTGCGGTGCGTGGCTTCTCATTGCAGTGGCTTCTCTTGTTGAGGAGCGTGGACTCTAGGCACGCGGGCTTCAGTAGCTGTGGCACACAGGCTCAGTAGCTGTGGCTCGTGGGCTGTAGAGCGCAGGCTCAATAGTTGTGGTGCACGGGCTTAGATGCTCCACGGCATGTGGGATCTTCCCGAACCAGGGCTCGAACCCGTGTCCCGTGCCTTGGCAGGCGGATTCTTAACCACTGCGCCACCAGGGAATCCCCTACAGGGGCACATCTTAATTGTGAAGGAGTAACTCTACTATCTACCATGGTTCAGAGAGGAAAATAGAAAAAGGTAAACTCAGAGAAGGGTATTTTGGAGAACTGTCTTGGGAGCATTTTAACGGATGGGCAGCTGTGTTCTTTGAAGTGCCTGTGATTCCCGTGTCACTAACTTTTCAAGGCAAGGACGACCCGGTGGAATACAGGTGAACAGATTTTCGCTGAGCACGGGACCCGTTGTATCTTACCAGGTTTTCCTTTATTTGCTACAGTGTTCATTTCTCATATTTTGATGCTGGGTTTGGCTTTGCGTGTGTGGCTTCACTTCAGTTCTGCTTCCTAGATTTCCAAAGGCAAACACTTGCCATCTTTCGTAAAAGCCGAAATGACTGGAGTCATGTAAACACACAGATTGCTTTTCCTTTTAGCACTCCTCCAACATCCAGGCAAATGTTACATATTCCTTAGTATATATTTTCTGTAGCCAAACTTAAGTTTATTTCACCACGTTTTTTTTCCCAGGGAAATCAGAGTCCCCCATTGGAGGCAGTGGTCATGAAGCCATGGAGACTTTTGTCAAAGTTTTATTGCTTCAAAAGCACTTAGGTCAACCTTTAATTGCCTCTACCCAGAGATACGAGGTGCCTTTTGCTGCGTGTGTGCGTGTGTGTGTGTGTGTGTGTGTGTGTGTGTGTGTGTGGTCGTGTGTGTAAGAGTAGCCACTTTACTTTTACCCGTGCTCTCAGAAGACCAGCCGGCTAAGTAGGGTCAGGTGAGGCCAGGGCAGTCCTGCCCGGTGCTGTATGGAGCTCTCTCAGAAATCCAGGACCCAGTTCAGCTGCCTCAGACCCATCTCAGGGGTCTGGGATTGGGATGACCAGATCCCCTGGGAGGCAAGGAAGCAGCCTCAACAGGAAGGAGAAGCTGGTCAACCCATGGAGTGGAGAGGCCTCTAACCTCCAGGACACCATAGGCTTTTATCCCCTTCACCTCAGGAGCAAACCCTTTCCCACTTGTTTTCCATCCAGCCAGGCCAGCACTGTCACAAAGAGGGAAGACCCAAGGGCCCCATATCCTGGCGCTGCAGCCAGGACTAATTTCAAGAGGACACCTGGGGACTTCCCTGGTGGTCCAGTGGTTAAGACTCCGCCCTTCCACGGCGGGTTCGATCCCTGGTCCGGGAACTAAGATCCACATGCAACATGGCCAAAAACAAAAAGACACCTGGGATGGTGCTGGGACAGGGTGCAGCGAGGGGGCATTAGCCCTGTAGAGACTGGCTGTGGAAGGAGGGGGCAGGAAAGGCTTCCCAGAGGAGGGGGATTCAGCCATCTGAGGTGAAAGGTGCAGGACACCGGCAGCAGGAGGCCTGGAAGGCTGTCTTTTCTCCACCTTGAACCCTGTGAACTCAGTCAAATCCTTTCCTTCTCAGTCTTATATCCAGAGAACAAGGCTGGAAGCACACCAGGCCAGGGGCCCCTCCAGTTGTGCAATGCTAATCCTGAGGGCGGGGCAGTTGCAGATAAGATGTGAAAGGGATCTGTTCTCGGTCCAGGCCTTGCAGCCCTCTGAGCAGGATGCATGATTCCTTCTGGGGCTTCAGATCCCCTCGCGCCATCTCTTTCTCCTTCTCGACCTTGTCTGTTCTCCTGCAGCTGGAACTGAGAGAGCCTTGCTTTCTGCCTCTGCTTTGTCCTTGTCACCATTTGTGACAATTATATGTGGGGTGAGAACAGGACCAGGGGCCCCTTTAGACTTTAGGCCAGTCCATTGGGAATCTGTAAATTGTGGGGTTTCTTTCACTTTCATCTGAGCTCTTCAAATAAAAAGATCTGAGAAGCTGAATGCTTTGGACTGCCAACAAAAATAATCAACGATTTATAATAGGACTGGAAAAGAGTTTTATTTGAGCCAAACTGAGGACTATAGCCCAGAAGACAGCCTCTCAGATGACTGAGGAACTGCTCCGCAGAAGCATGGTTTTCTGCACAGTTTTACATGTTGTCAGAACAAAGAACATTACGTGAGTCGGGGATCCATTCCTTCAAGGTACCAGACCAGATCGTCGTGTACATAGTGAGTCAGTATGGCTCTGGCACCTGGGAAGGGAGTCTTATCATCAAAAAGGTTCCAGCATTGGCGTCGCAGGAAGAAAGGCATTTGATCTTTATGTTTAACACGGACATTCTTTACTTTTGGTCAATGCACCCTTTTCTTTAATAATTAAAGCAGATGTACAATGTATGTTTGGTAGGCCGCAAACAGGCTGTTTTAGTCAGCATAAAATTCAAGTTAACCCATATATAAGCCAGAACGACTTCCCCACACCTCAACATGTGAAAATTTCTTTTATCAGGACACATATAAAAATATGTGTGGGCTCTGAAGCCAGACTGCCTGGTTTAATCCCAGCTCCAACTCATACTAGCTGTGTGACCTTGGGCAAGTTACTTAACTTGCCTGGTCTTTGGTTTCCTCATCTGTAGAATATGACAATAATAGTAGCTATCTCATCATTATTAGGATTATATTAGCTATTATGTATGAAATTCTTAAAAAGTTCCTGGCACATAGAAAGTACTATGTAAGTGTGAGCCATCATCATTTTTACATTATTTTGCTTCCTTTCCCTTTGTTCATTTCACATTTCTAATTGCTAAAAGAGATCCCAATTTTCTTTGCATTTAGGTGAAAGGGAAGTCTGGCTACCTCCTGCCTTCTTAGCCCTGGCCTGTACACACTCCTCAACTTCGCTTTTCTTGCTGGAGCCAAAGATGCCGTTGTTGTCCCCATGCCCAGTTAGGGGCGTCGAGACACAGAGCAGATGTACTTCCTAGACTGTGGTTTGGGTCCCGGTACTGTCTTTCAGCTGTCTTTTCAACTCTGTGTCATTTTTGTCATCCTCGTTATCAAGGATATTCTTTTGTCATAATTATTTTTTTGAAAATTAACATACGCACATTGTAAAAAACTTCAAGTACGAAAAGCCCCCTAACCCTTGTCCGAAGGCTGATTTCCTTCTCTTGACTGGTAATCACTGTTACCAGTTTCCTGCGTGTCCTTCCAGGCTGGTTCTAGAACAGCATCCATTTGTTAACATCTTCTCTGCTTACCAATCGACACCATTGGTACAGGTGTGTAAGTGAGTGTGGGTGTACAGGGCTGGGTGAGAATGACCTCTGGGCTAAGTTGCCCACCTCCCCACAGCCAAGGCCATCTGCAGGCACCTGCAAGCCACCAAGGTTACAGGCCTCGGGGCTGGGCCTTTCTGAGTCCAGAGGAATTCAAGAGCCAGTTCAGTGAGTTGAGTGTCTTGGCACCAAGGTCATTGCCTGACCTTGGAGCCCAGTTCTAAAATCCACCCTCAGCCTTTGGTCTGACACCCACAGCCCGGTTCCTGAGCGCCTCCAGCCGCTTCCCTTGAGCCTGGCTCTTTGACCTGAGAGTTTACTCAGGAGCTCACCCTGTCCCCTCCGATCTTGTCCAGAAAGCCACACGAGAGACCAGGGCTGACCCACTGCAGCCACAGCCCACCCCTCGTGTCTGGTCCCCCTTGTCTCTCTGAGTCACTGGGCTCTCTCTGCCAGGACCCTTGCTGGAACCCTCTGACACTGCCCCTGTCCTGCACTGCCTCTGATTCTGTGGGACCCACACTCTATGGGGAAAACTCCCTCTCCCTGGCTTGTTGCAACCCCAAGTACCTTAGAATTCAAGACCTAGCGGTGTGACTCAGAGAGATTCACTTAACCTCTATGAGCCTCAGTTTCCTTATCCACAAAATGGGCGTGACATTCCCTGCATACCTCGCAGGGTTGGTCCGAGCCTAGTATTTAAGTGCTGCCCTGTGGATAGAAGTCCCTTTGGCTTCCTTCCACCCACCTCGTGGAGATATCGAATTTCCAGGTCCTATCAGCTCCCTCTCCAAATGGCCCTCACGGCTCGCCAAGCTTCAGGCTCCCATTTTGATTTAAGGATTGAAACCAGTGAATTTCAGGTGACTTAGCTTTCATACCTCCCAGACTGTTTGGCCATTAGAACAGTTCCGGGAGAAGATCATCTCTAAGTATCTTGGAGGGTGGGTAGCAATGACATAATAATAAAAATGGAGGTCCGTATTCATTGAGCAGTAACTGTGTGCCAGGTATTCTGCCAGGAGCTATACGTGAATGACCTCACGAATCCCTGTGACAAGCCGTGGAGGCAGCTACTGCCACTGACTTGTGATTGAGATGCCCAGATAGAGGCTCGGAGACCGGAAGGGATCTGATAAGGTTGTGCAACTAATGGATGGGAGACTGGCATTTAACCTGTGGAAAGTCTCGAAGATGAACTAATTTATTCAGCGCTTGCAAGAGGAAGGGGGTCAGCCACCATCACTTGCGTGTGGCAGAGGCTCAAAGGCAGACAAGGGAGCGGGAAAGCTTTATAGTGGGGGAGGGGTGGGAAGGGGTTGGAGGCTATTGGCCTGGGGGATCTGGAGACCGGTTGTATTGGACGGGGCATCCCACGTGAGGGATCACATCTGACTTTCTCTTGGTGGTCCTGTGCTGGAAGTGGGGATGGAAATTAGGGAAGCTGCAGGGATTCATCAAGCCCTGGTCATTTTGGCTGAGTGTTACAGAGTCACTGTTTAGCTTCCCGGACTGTCAAACAAAATAGGAATCTGGGTTCCTGCGAGTGTGACTGAGCGCAGGCTCGCTTCCTGGGCTGTTTACTGCGGATAAGGGCTTGGTTCCCTGGGCAGGTTCCTGCAGGCTGTGGGGCAGAGTCTGTGTTCATATACGGTCTGGTCATTGTCCATTTGGATATTCAGTCTCTTAAACCCAGAAAGGAAGTCTAACTCTGTATTCTTGGAATCTGGAAAATTCCATAAGGGCCATTCCAAGAGCATCTCAGAAGAGAGCCCCAGATCCTGAAACTACAGAGGATCAGCCTGTCCCGAGCTGTTGACCGCCGTGGCTCCCACCTGGGCAGGCTTCTTCTGCTTCAGAGGCCTGACGTTCCACAGGCTTCCGACAGCGGTAGCTGCAGCGTTTCTCGGGGGTCCAAGCTCCTCTCCAGCCAGAGGCCACGCACAGGGTGAGGTTAACGGCCCCACCCCCTGGATCTGCAGAGACCAGCTCCCCAGACTGGCCGACTCGCCTTGCCTAAGGCAGCCAAGACGGTTTCTACTGGGCACGTTTTCTGTGTGGTGTGTTTTTCTTTCTTTGGGAGCTCATAAAATTCCCCCGTCTGCCCTGGGCCTCTCGGTCTTTAATCTTCAGCCTCTCCTGGAGCTGTCCCTATTTCTATTTAATTATGCCTGTTGTTTTTTTTTTTTAATGGAAGTTTCTTATTGACTTTTTATGAAGATACAGAGACGTGGATAGACTCCAACAAAAATGAAATCTTTATGGAAGAGTCATCTCTCTCCTGGAGCCTCCTGACAAATGTTCCTCCTTGGATACCTAGACATCTGTACATATTGGTGGGGAGCTGGGGGCAGGGGAGATAGTCACTCTGGTCTTGGCTACAGCTCAGCCAGCTGAGTGGCAGGCAGCTGAGCGGGTTATTCCTACAGAGGGAGTGGGGTACAGCTCAGCAGGGGGCGGGGCACGGCAGTGACCTGAGACACGGAAGAGGAGAAGTAAATCTTTCCCAGGTACAATCCCTTTGCCTCGGTGGCAGCTGAATTGGCACTGCTCCCTGATCCCAGGCAATCTGGCTACATGACTGCACAGGCATGGAGGTGACATGTTCAGTGACCCCTTATTCAGCATCTCCTGCCCTGGTTCCCCCCAAGCCTGGCCTGAGAAGCCTTTGTCTTTGGGCCTAACACCAGACGTGACTGTCTGGGGGTCACTGGCTTGTTTCCCTTGGGCGAGCTTCCCAGAGTGTGGTCTGGGGACGGCTTGGGATCCACAGACGGTTCTCCAGGGATCAGGGGCCTATACAGGGTGTGAGTACTTGTGCCAGGAGGGGAAGGAACAATTATTTATTTACAAATCAGTATTAGGAACCACGCACACTACATGCCCGGCCCAGGTCTGGGCACCAGGGACTTCAAAGCCATGGTCCCTTGTCCCATGGAACTGACATTCTTGAAGGAGGAAACAGGCAAAAATAACAGGCAAAAAAGACAAGTAAGTATGTAAATGATGTGACGATTTCAGATTGTGGAGAGAGCATATGGGACAAACAGGGAGAGAAGAGAAGGCTGTTGGAGACGAGGAAGGGCGTCTGTTTTAGACAAACGGTCAGGGAAGGCTGCCTGCTGACATTGGAGACGAGCGGGTCTCAGGTCAGGGGAGAAGCGGTCCAGGCAGCGGGGCCAGCAAGTGCAAAGGCCCTGGGGCACTTGTGGAGTTGAGAAACAGAGAGAAGGTGAGGGTGGCTGGGATGGTGTGAACCCCCGGGGAGTAGAGGGAGGTGAGGCTGGGTCAGGTCTGGGGGCTTTGTAAACAAGCCTTCCTGATTAACAGCTTTTATTTCAAGTACAACGTGAGCCTATGAGTGGATTTAGGGAGTAGAGGCCTGACACAAACTGATGTTCGTTTTAAAGATGCCATTTTGGCTGCTGGGTCTCTGGAGAATGGACTGTAGAATTGTATTAAAACCAAGATGCTGAGTTTTCGGAGCTTCGAGAAGGCAGCAGGAGTTTTCTGCTCTCAAGGGATTTGGGGAGGAGGGAGATGTTGGGGGTCACTGTTTCTTCAGGTTGTTTGGGTCAAGAGCTGTTTCCTTAAACTGCAAGGCTTCCTGCGAAACTTGTCCCCAGCCTAAGTTTTGAGGACAACTGAGAAGTGATAGTTATGTTTGCCTCCCTGCAAGTATATACTTTCAGGAGAGGACAGAGCACTGTAGACCTCACATGTGAATTTTGTCAAGGAATGGAATCTCCTATGTGAGTGACAGCTGTCTACCCAGTAGGAGGAACGGTCATGTACATTCTGATAAGGGAGGAAATGAACATATTTTGGCACCTATCGTGGCAGACTCTATCCCGTGTGTCAGGTCTTATAACTGCCACCACTGCCCTGAAAAGTACTGTTAAATATGAGATCTGGGACCAGAGGGGTAAAGTAACTTGCCGAAGGTCACACAGCACTAAAAGGCAGAACTGGGGTTTGACTCAAGTCTGCCTGACTCCAGTGCCCTTGCTTCTGTCACTCAGCATGGTGGCCTTGGACAGCATCCATGTGCTCCCTCCCATAAATACTGTCATGGTTCCTCAGGGAGAATGAAGATCATGGCTGGGTGAGGCTAGGGCACCCTCGGGAGACCCTTGTGTCTTCCTGCCATGGGCCCAAGAGCACAGAGCCTGCCTGAGGCCTGCAAGCTTTCAAAAAACATGCTTGGCACTGGCACAAAAAGTAGCTCCAAGGTGTAAGAACAAAGATGCAAAACCACAGCTAGGAACTTAGATCCATAAAGAATAAGGAAAGCAAAAGATTTTATTTTACCTTCATTTCTTCCTTCTTCCACACTCATCTCTGCCTTGTGCAGCCCCAAGTTTCTGACCTGTATCGCTTTCCTTCTGCCTGAAAAACTTCTTTTAACATTACCTGCAGGAGGACAGATCTCCTGGCAATGAACGCCCTCTGTTTTTGTTTGAGAAAATCTTTCTTTCTCCTTCACTTTTTTCCAACTAAATTTTTATTTTGAGATAATTGGAAATTCACCTGTGTTGTAAGAAATGAATCAGAGAAGTCCTGTGTGCCCCTTATTCACAAAAGTAACATCTTGTAGAATGATAGTCGATATCGCAACCAGAATATTGACATCAGTACACTTTTATGTATACTCATCGGTTGTGTGTGTGTGTGCGTGTGCGTGCATGCCTGCATGTGTGCACATTTAGTTCTGTGCATTTGTATCCCATGGGTTGGTTTGCGTATCTATCACCACAGTCAAGGTATGTTTTATTTCCATCACCACAAGGATCTCTCCTGTTGCCCACTTATAACCCCAGCACACTCCTTCCCACTCTCCCCCCTTCCTCAACCCTGCCAACCAATGGTCTGTTCTCTTTTAATAATTTTATAATTTCAAGAATAATATATAAATGGGGTCATGGTACATACGCCTCCTTTGCTCAGTGTACCTCTCTGGAGATTCATCCATGTTGTTGGGTGTATTGATACCCAACCTCCCTCTTGCTGAGTGCTATTCTGTGGTGTAGGTGTACCACGGTTTGTGTTTAACCACTCATCACCAAAGGACGTCTGGGCTGTTTGTAGTTTTTGACAGGGAGATCAGGGAGAAAGTGGTCCAAGAGAGAATGGAGAGAGAGACCCCACCAAACCAAAGCAAACCAACCAAGAAACAAAAAAATGAGAGAGAGAGAACAAACGAGGCTGCACAGAGAGTGAGGATGGAGAGAATGACGGGGGGCGGGTGGGGGCGGGGAATGGGGGGTGGTGGAAGTGACTGCTCCAGGAGGGGCCATCGGGGATGAAGAGAGAGCTACAAAGAGTGGAAGGTCATAAGATATATAATCACGCCCCCATAGATTCCTTATTTGCAGTGAGACTCATATTCCCAGACAAACAGGAACTTTCACGATGGACTCTTCTTCTTTTGGGAAGAGGAAGCACAGGTCCTGCCTGCACGTGCTTGCGACACGCTCCCTCGTTTGCTCTTGCACACGCACTTTTGCAAACACACAGTTTTGCACGTGTGCACACAAGGCCAGCCCCAGTGTAGCAGTGTTGTGAGGGGCCCTGTCTCCTGCTCTTTTAAGGCAGATGTTTTTGTAAACATCAGGGAGTGGTCTTTTCTTGTGTAGATGTAATATTAATAGCTCCTGGTCACAAGCCCCCTTGCCCGCTGATGCTTCTTGGGGGTTGGGAGGTGAGGAGGAAAGAGCCATGTTCTTGGCATCCTGATTAGAGCTTGGAATTTAGTGCCCACTAGAAATAATGCACGGGGCATGGAGTTTTAGAACTAAGTCTTTTGTGGAATGTCAAAGGACTCTAGTCATCCCAAAACATTGTGTCCATGGGAAAATGTACCTTGAGTTCCATCTTGCAAATGAATTTTTATGGGCTTGAGTGTTATGTAAACTCTTCATAGTATCCTAGTGATATGTATTTATTGTAAAAACAGAACTTGGAGGATAAAGGAGAAAGCAAATATAACCCATAGTTTTTTACTGCATACATTCTTTTTTCTTACAGAAATGTTATCATATTACACATACGGCATCATATATGGGCTTATTTGGTGCTTGTGTAAGGTAGAATTCTAAATATGGCCTCCCAAGATTCCATGTCTAAATTCCAGAACCTACGAATGCCATGAGCTATCATGCCCATGAAAATATTACCTTACATGGCACAAAAGAACTTGGTAGATTTAATTAAGGTTATTAGTTAGTTGACTCTAATATAGGGAGGTGATCCTGGATTATCTGGATGGGCCCAAGGGAATCCCATGTGCCCTTAAAGGCAGAAGGAGAAGTCAGAGAGTCTCGAAGCATAAGAGGGATTTGATGTACCACTGCTGTCTTTGAAGATGGGGCCACAAGCCAAGGAAATGGGGGAGGCCTTTGGGAGCTGAGAATGACCCCAGCTGATGGCCAGTAAGGAGATGGGGATCTTAGCCCTAGAATCACAGAGAAGAGAATTCTGCCAACTTTAAAGCATCTGTAAGCAGAGGCTTCTGCAGATCCTCCAGATAAGAGCATAGGCTAGCTAACACCTTGATTTCAGCTTGTGGGACCCCGAGCAGAGCCCCAAGTGAGCCCACCCAGACTTCTAATCTATAGAACTGTGAGATAATAAATGGGGGTGTTGTTTTAAGCTGCCAGAGTTCGTGATAAATGGTTATGCAGCATGAGAAAACGAATCCTGTCATAAACCACAAGCATTTTCCATGCCAGTGAGCTTACTTGACATGCCTTAGTGGCTGCAGAGTATTCTATCACGTGGATGTCCCATACTTTGGTGGGTGTCCTTTTAACGACGGACAGTAAATCATCGTTGAGTTTAACGCGCTCATCTGCAGATGAGACTCCCAAGCCAAGTCCTCACGTATCTCACTCTTATTGACTGGGGCAGAGGGTTCTAAGAATCACCCACCCTCCCTTATCTGTGGGCCTCAGCCAGAGTAGACTAGATGCATTATTTCCGATGTGTGCGGGTCTTGCTGACACTGTGCCCTTACTTCAAGCAACAACTCTACCCATGCCCTGCCTCACCTTAGTAGACACACTTTTTAAAAAGCAGATCCTCTAAACTTCTACTTACAGTCAAAAGGAGTAGCAGGGACCAGATTGTTCCTCTCGCATGAAACAAACAAAAAATGGCAAAGCTATATGAATCTACAAAAAGTTACTAGAACTGAACACTGAGTTCAGAAAGGGTGCAAGTTATAAGATCAATATAAGAAAATCACTTGCATTTTTATGTACTAGCAACGGACAATCAGAAATTGAAATAAAAATACGATTTATAGTAACCTAAAAAATAAGAAATACTTAGGATTAAATATGACAAAGGATTTGAAAGGCTGTATGCTGAAAACTACAAAGTATTGCTGAGAAGAATTAAATAAAACCTAAATAAATAGGAAAATATACCACGATCTGAGTCAGAACACTCTGTTTTTAAGATGGTGATTTTCTCCAAGTTGATATATCAATTCAACACAATCTCAGTCAAAAATCCTTGAAGGCTTTTTTTTTTTTTGTAGAAATTGATAAACTGATCCTAAAATTCAAAAGAAAACATAATAGACCTGGAATAGCCAAAAGGATTTTGAAAAAGAAAAGAACAAATTTGGAGAACTAACACTACCTGATTTTAGATCTTATTATAAAGTTACAAGAATAAAACAGTATGGTATTGGAATGCAGAGGGACAAATGCATCAACAGAACAGAATCTGTATTTCAGAAATAGACCAACTGATTTTCAACCAAGATGAGAAGGCAGTTCAGTAGAAAAAAGATACTCTTTCCACAAGTCATGCTGGAACAATTGAATATCCACCTGCACGAAAAGTCGAACTTCAATCAATAACTTGCACTCTATACAAAAATTAACTCAAAATGAATCATAGGTCTAATTTTAAAGCCTATAGCTATATAAGTTCTACAAGAAAATACAGAAGAAAATTCTAGGCAGAAGGGGGAGGTCAGAGAGCCTCTGAAACTGAAACTGAAACTCTGGGTTAGGCAAAGACATTTTAGATATGACAGCAAAAGCATGACATATGAAAAATTTGATACATTAGACCTCATGAAATTTAAGGACTTCTGCTCTGTGAGAGGCACTGTTAAGAGGATGAAAAGATAAGCCATAGACTAGATCATATTCGCAGGTCACATATCTGACAACAGACTCGCATCCAGAATATTAAAAAAAAAACCCAAAAACTCTCAAAATCAGTAATAAGAGAACAATCTAACTTTATAAATGGGAAAAAGAATTGAACATACGCTTCATCAAAGAAGATGTATGAATACCAAATAAGCACAATATCATTAGTAATTAGGAAAATGAACATTTAGACAACAGTGAGATACCACTCCACACCTATTAGAACATCTGAAATTTACAATACTGATCGTACCGAGATGTGGAGCAACTGGCACCTTACACACTGCCAGTGGGCACGTAACATGGCACATCCACTGCGGAAAACAGATGGGCAGTTTCTTAGAAAATTAAACATACGCTCATCCTTTGACCCAGCCATTCCACTCTTAGGTATTTGCCCAAGAGAAATGAAAGCACACATCTGAATGTTAATAGCAGCTTTCTTTATTTTTTTAACATCTTTATTGGAGTATAATTGCTTTACAATGGTGTGTTAGTTTCTGCTTTATAACAAAGTGAATCAGTTATACATATACATATGTTCCCATATCTCTTCCCTCTGCATCACCCTCCCTCCCACCCTCCCTATCCCACCTCTCTAGGTGGTCACAAAGCACCGAGCTGATCTCCCTGTGCTATGCGGCTACTTCCCACTAGCCATCTATTTTACGTTTGGTAGTGTATACATGTCCATGCCACTCTCTCACTTTGTCCCAGCTTACCCTTCCCCCTCCCCATATCCTCAAGTCCATGCTCTAGTAGGTCTGTGTCTTTATTCCCATCTTACCCATAGGTTCTTCATGACCTTTTTTTTTTTTCTTAGATTCCATATATATGTGTTAGCATACGGTATGTTTTTTTCTCTTTCTGACTTACTTCACTCTGTATGACAGACTCTAGGTCCATCCACCTCACTACAAATAACTCAATTTCGTTTCTTTTTATGGCTGAGTAATATTCCATTGTATATATGTGCCACATCTTCTTTATACGTTCATCTGTCGATGGACACTTAGGTTACTTCCATGTCCTGGCTATTGTAAATAGAGCTGCAGTGAACATTGTGGTACAGGACTCTTTTTGAATTACCGTTTTCTCAGGGTATATGCCCAGTAGTGGGATTGAGCAGCTTTATTTTTAATGGCTCAGAACTGGAAACAATCCAAAGGTATAGCAACAAGTCAATAAAACAGTACCATGTCCATATAATGGAATGCTGAGCAATAAGAAGGAATAAACTATTGACACCTGCAAGAACATGAATGAATCTGCAAGTAATTACTCTGAGTGAAAGAAGTCAGAGAAAAAAAAATACGAAATGCCTGATTCTATTTACATGTAATTTCAGGAGCTGCAGACTAATCTACAGTGACAGAGAGGAGAAGAGTGTGAATTCATAGTGTTAAATGCATATATTAGAAACAAAAGAAAGATCTAGGGAATTCCCTGGCGGTCCAGTGGTTAGGACTTTGCACTTTTACTGCCAAGGGCACGGGTTCAGTCCCTGGTCGTGGAAGCTGCATGGCACAGACAAGTTAGGAAGGAAGGAAAGAAGGGAGGGAGGGAGGGAGGAAAAAGAAAAACAGAAAGATCTAAAATCCACATTCAAGTTCTTAGGAAATTTTTAAATGTATGCAAATTTTTAAAAATGATTTAAGAGGTTGAAGGGTTCTGGGATGGAATGCTGAATGTGACAAAAGAATCTAACTGTATTGCAAATGTATGAAATCACCTCACTGAAGGGGTGGGCGGAAGAGGGTCCGACCTAAGTTGCATTGGAAATGATGGGAGACTGTGAGAGACCAAAAGCAGGAGGAGTCGTACGTATCAGTGTATTCTAGTCGAGAAAGCTGTTTCCCATGGGGGTATGGAAAATGAAGCCACTAGTCATGAAATCTGGAGCTGAAAAGTTAAACAAATGGATGGCAGATTGTGGGAGCCAAGTTTCTCACCATTGGAGTGGGAGGTTACAGACAAGGCAGGGGAGAAGGCTGCAGTGATCCACGGGGTAGAGGAATAGCAATGGAGACTTCAATAGGGGCTCATGTTCAGCTTAATAGAGATACAGACGGATGCATACAAAGTATTTGGATGCATACAAAGTATTTGCAGGTGTGGGTTGGTAGAAATACCCATATTTACTTGCTCTGTCAGCTAAGAAGTCCTGAGAGAAACGATGCCCCTGTAGCAATGAGCACACCTAGTGCCCAGGTCTTAGATTTTACGACCATTCTCCCATAAAAGGCTCTAGGACTTCTTAGAGACGTGGCTGTTTCTAGGACGGGCAGGGACGATGCAGGATGAGCCTGGAGCATTTTACGGTGCTAGAGAGTAAGGAAGTGCTCAGAAAAACAAACAGCAATGCGTGATGATGGAAGTGTGTCAAAGGAACACAGCAGCCATGCAGAAGAGCTCTCAGTGGCCAACGCTGGAACAATCTGAGCAATAAAGTAGTTTTGGATGATAAATAATCCAAATATAAAATAAATATGGATAATTTCATGCTGATAATATGAATAAATAAATGGAGAATAGGTAAATCTTCCACACAGTGGAATTTCAAATAATTGATATAGATAATTTGCCCCCAAGGAGACAGAGCATAACTCCCACTCCCTAAGTGTGGGCTGTGTGCAGGGCAACTTCCTTTCAAAAAGTACAGCATGGAAAGGGAGAAAAAGAAGCTTTAGAGAAACTCAACAAACACTACCTCGGCCCGATGATCAAGGTCAGCGGCAAGAGTAATAAGGCATCTTGAATGTTTGTATCCTTGATGTAATGTGATGGGAATGGGACTCAGCTTCTGGGTCTTCCTCCCAGAAGTCCATAAGCCCAACCTAATCATGAGAAAGCACGAGACAAATCCCAATTTGGGGACATTCTGCAAAATACCTGACCAGCACTCCTGCAAAATGGCAAGATCATAAAACATAAGGAAAGTCTGAGAAACTGTCACAACCAAGAGGAGCCTTAGGAGACAGGACAGCTTCATGTAATATGATGTCCTGGATGGACTCCGAGGACGGAAGATGGAGATCAGGCAAAAACTCAGGAGAGCCGAATAAAGTGTAGACTTTCATCAGCAGTGTGGTCATTCATTGTGACAAATGGGCCATAGTAATGTAAGACGTTAACAACAGAAGAAACTAGATGCGATGAACTCTTTGGACTACTTTCACAACTTTTCTGGAAATCTAAAATTATTCCGAAATAAAAACTTCATGAAATAAAAAAGCTACTCTCTTCCCCTCCCCCTCTCTCCTCTCTCCTCCCTCCCCGGTTCCCTTCCTTGAAGAACAGCCCTATCACACACGTTCCAGTACCTTGCATCACTCTGCAGGAGCTTCTCCAGACCCTGTGTGTGTGCAGTCTGCTCCAGTCCCCAGACAGGCAAATAGGGCCAGGGAGCGGAAGTGACATGTCGTGAGTAGCAAAGTGTGAGCAGTGACCCCAGGACTCAGACTGGGCTCTCCTGGCCCTACCCCATCACCTTGCCACGCCGCTTTCCACACGTCCCTCTGAGCACAAAGCATGGGAATTGATACACTTATACTCCAACTTGACTTGCCTCGACTTGACCTACAAGTTGGAGGCACCATCTTGCTGTTCCTTCCCCTTGGAAGCAGAAAGAAGACAGCCAGGAGCTGGCACTGGTGCTGGAATGCCTTCCTGTCCACAGAACTAGCCCTCATCTCTCTGTGCCAGGCACTCTCACATGTAACGATGTCATTTGGTCAACCCCCAAAATGTCATGAGAGGAGGCGATTATTCCCAATTTGCAGATGAGAACACGGAGGCTAGAAAGTGACTACAACTGGAGGCAAACCCTTTTCCTTTTTCCCGATCACCTGTCCACCCTGGCTCTGGCTCTGACCAGCACCCACCTGCCTGGGGTCCCAGATAGAAGCTGTTCATTCCCCCAGGTGTGAGCTCATGACATCCATCACCACCCATGGCTTGACACGGCCTCCCTCACAGATAATCACCTGTTCTCTGCATACGAGTGCGCCTTAGGGAGCTTATCAAATCCCAAAGGGGAAATTGCATCCTCTGGGGAAAATATCTGTGGCGAGGGGACCGTCTTGTTTCCTCTAGCCGTCCTTCTGGATCACAGCCGAGTCCCTCAACGCACGCACGTGGCACCCGAGAGTGTGGGCAGAAGCGCTCCTGCTGAGTGGGATGAAACCTTGCAAGTACTCTGAGGGTTGAAACTTTGAAGAGGTTGACATCTTTGAGAGCTGAAGAACCTTTGAATCTCCCTTCGGCTCCCTCTACCCCGACCACAGCCCTTCTCTTGATGTCAAACACGTGCTCAGGTTGAAAACAATGAGGCACGTGGCTAAGCCGACAGGACTGTTTTTCTTGTTGCTGCCTCAGTGGTTGGAAACAGACCTGCCTCGGAGATCCCCACGACACTTTAAATGGAGGACACCCCCTGTCGGCCGTCTCCACGGATTTGCAAGAAAGAGCAGGGAATGACATCTCTGCCGCCTGGAACGGCGCCTGTGTGACCTGGCAGCGTTGGGGGTGGGTCCCTCTTCCAGCTGCGGAGAAGAGGGGACAAAGGTGCCTGGACTTACTGGGAAGGATGTCAAGATTAAACTGAAATGTCCAGGAGCCCATAGATGGAACCTTCCAGAACAGTGTATGACATGACCCCCTTCACCCACACCAGCCATACAGGTGACATCTGCCTCTACCTGATAAACAGCCTCCCTTCAAACCAGAACACCTGGCTTCCATGCTCTCTTCTGCCACTGAACCAGCCATGGCACCCTGGGTGAGTCCCATGGTCTCTTACCAAAGAAGCGGACTGAATATTTTCTGAAGAATCCTAGCTCTAAAAGTCTATGAGTTCTTTTGTCTGTGAGTTAATGGGAAATCGGCTACATCTCGTCCTCTTCTCTATATGGTCGAAGTCAGGAAACATTAACAGCCAGAGATGAGCTGACCAAATTCTGAAGAGGGAAGGATTTGGGGACCAAATGGGGAAGGATGGGGGACCAAAACAGGTAACAAGAGTATATGAACAGAGGAAATTCAGGTTGAATCAACTTTCAACAAATCTTTATTGAGTAACTTCTGCATGAGAGTCACCAAACTGTCAGAGGGAGAAAAGATAAAACCAAGATTCTCTCCCTGAAAATCCTACATTCTAAGTGATGCATTCCGTAATGCTCAGCAGAGGAAAAATAACCCAGAACTTTGCATATACAATAGGCACTGTGGGCACAGTAAGGCTAAAAAGAGAGACAGATGTAGAGCAGGAGGTCAATTTCAGGCGTAGAGCAACGAAAGAAAGGGAGGAAGGGTAGCCTTCAAGCATCAAGCCCAGTAATAGGGCCTTACTCTGTGGTCGATCCTAGCACCCCAGAATTTAGCCCTAGGTACCACCATGCCCAAAGCTCCATCACTAGGAGGGGCTACCAGGATTCTGGGGATGATGGCAGGTTTCGAGAGGATGTTGGGATCACTGGGCTGTGAGGATACTGGAGAGAGAGGGGAATGGGGTAGGGAGGCCGAGGCCTGATGCACAGTGGGGGCTGTTTTATATTAAGGACTACATAGCGGGTCAGGATATGAGGCAAAGTGGGCCCCCTCTACCCCCACACACCTGTTTACTGACGCTCCGTAGGACCTAATTCCTCACCGGCGTGAGCTAACACTAGAAGCTCCTGGCCATCACTCATAAGTTTCATCATGTGAACGAGTTTTCAGGTCTCCTCCTGGAAACAAGTTGAGATAACTGGGAAGTTCGCAAGAGGCTGGGTCTCTAAGTTGGCTGGACAAGAAGGATTTTTCTGCATCATAACTTACAGAGGGTCCCACCTGCGTCCAGAAGGGGAAGTAGATACTTGTCTTGCTTTGGAGACCTCATGGGGGAATTAAGCAGAATATAATTTCTGTCGAGAACAAAGCGGGGTCAGAGTTCCGAGAAGGGAGTCCTCCTTGCTAAGGGGATGGTCTGAGCTGAGAACTCACAGGCTGTGCTTGCATTGCACGGTTCTACCCTTCGTTCCAACAACAGAACGTAGACTCAGTGTCTGTGGAACGGAGCTGGAGGGGCCTTCACAGTTGGTTTTAAAGGTAAACTAACCACGACACCTGGGTCTTTTCATCATCTGTATCAGTTTGCTGGGACCATAACCAAGTTATCAAAGCAGGGGCTTAGAACAGAAACTTACTGTCTCAGTTCTGCAGATCTGAGGTCTGAGATCAAGATGTCGGCAGGGCTGGCTCCTTCTGAGGCCGCAGCGGAAATGTGTTCCAGGCCTCTCCTGGCTCCTGGTGGTTGGCTGGCTGTCTCTGGGGCTCCTTGGCTTGTTCCTGCATGACCCCAATCTCTGCCCCCATCTTCACATGGTGTTCTCTTTTTGTGGATGCCTCTGTGTCCAGATTTCCCTTTTTTAATTTTTAGAAGGGCATCGGTCATGTTGGATTAGGGGCCCACACTAATCCCGTAGGACCCCGTCTTAGCTAATTATATCAGCCATGACCTTATTTCCAAGTAAGATCGCATTTTGAGTTTCTGGGGGTTAGGCTTTTAACATGTCCCTTTAATTTAGAGGGACATAATTCAACCCATAACAGCATCCTTTCTGCACAGGGAGCCAAGCTGGAGGACCCATCAGGTCCCAGGAAAAGGGATGCAGGGGACTGGGTCCCTCCCTGTTTGAAGCAGCTTTGGAGGACCCATCATCACAGGTGTAGACTGAGCTCAGGTCCACGGCAGAGCCCGGTGTGAGCTGAGATCACGGGACCTCCATCCCCCTGCTGGGGGCAGGCCCTGGGGCAGGCCTCCCAGACCCACCCCAACAGGGGGCTACCCCAGGCTGAGGATGACCCTGGGATTCTGGCACACACCCAGAGGTGAGAACCACTGCCCCGTGTGGCAGACCCGGAATAATGGGCTGCTCCGGGCACCAGCTGAACCCACCCAGGTAAGACGTGGCCCCGCTGTGCTTCAGCTTCCCCCACTGTAAAACGGAGGTGATGCTCTGTCCTGCCCTGCCCACCTCGGGTCAGGCGAAGCCCCAGCGGGAAACCAAGATGGGACGGCTTTGAGAAGACCCCACATCTAGTGACACAGAGAGTACTGACGCTCTGTGCAGCCCTGGCCAGCGGGCGCCAACCGGCTGTCTCACCTCCTCGGGGCATCCCGAGTGCCTGCTGGCAGGAACACTGTCTGATGACTAAAACGTACCTGGCCTTCCCCAGCCCCGCTTCACACGCAGTACAGGCTCAGCCAGTCCTCGTTGGCAGCCTGCCCTGCCTCTCCGGCTGCTCAAGGCAGAGGCTGAAACCCATCCGGGTTGCGTTTCAGGAGTCCCGGCCTGCCCTCCTGGGCGCTGAGCTCTGAGGGCAGCAGCCTTTGGGGCTGGGCTCTGGCCAGGTGAGCCAGCTGCACCTGTGGCTCCGGTTTCTCCCTTGCCCACCCCCCCACCCCGCCCCAGCTTTTTTTCCAGAGTGCCTCCATCCTGCAAGACTGACAGCTGACTCTGGGCTGGGCACAGAGTATAGGAAGTGGTCTTTTCAAACGTCCCTCGCAGCCCCAGCTGCCAGAAGCCCTCCTGCCGCCGCGTTGCCTTATTTACCCTGGCCACCAGGCCTCTCCTGGCCGCCCTGAGAAAACCGATTATGGTCCAGAGCCAGGTCCTTGCGTGTTTCCTCTCTGGAGGTGAATTGAGTTTTAAAAGAAAGGTTTCCTGCCTCCCGTGACACCGTTTTGGTTCGTTTTATCTGTCTCCACCTGCGGGGCAGGGAATTAACCTGCTGCCCAGGGCCGGGCCAGCGAACGTTGTAAGGCGAGCAAAGCTCACGAGCGTGGGTCTGACACCACACCAAGGAGGCCTGTTCTCCTCCACAGAGCATTGTGGGAGGGAGGCCCAGGCCCAAATCTGAACAGGGCTCTGCGTAACTCGATATGTTTTCTTTCGTTGCTGTAGTCACCGTGTGCCAGATTTAACTCTGCCCCATCTGTGTCTGTGTATGTTGGGTTGTTGCAGGGGGAGGGGAGAACGGGGGGGGGCACCGGAGGGGGAGGGGAGTGTATCCATGTGGTTTTTTTTTTCCTCTCCATCTTCCTTTTTTCTTTTGCCTGCCTTGCTCACTCTTTGCTAGATGTACCCTAACACGACTGTCCTCATGTCTCGGTCCTTAACCCTTTGGGGATGGGCGCTGCGTCTTGCGCTTCCTGTAATGCATCTTCACAAACTCCCTCAGGCGCCCTGTCTGGGAAGCGCCAGCCCTGTCAGAGTTAACAGCGGGCCTCTGGAAACTTGAACTTCCCCCAGAAGTGCTTGTGCAGTAATTAGTAGAGCCCCACTCAGATATAGAAAAAGATCCCATCGATTATAAACAAACAAGCAGCAAAGGACCTCAGAGCCAAGAGTCACCCATGTGCCCCAGGCCCGCGGCAGGTACCCGCTTTGCCAAAGGCTCAGGTCGTGTAGCTTCCAGAAATGAGATGGAAGGATAAGCTTGATACTCCAGCAAGATTCAGAAGGAAGGTGGGAATCTGTTGTCCAATGAAAGCCTATCAGGCTGGGCCTCACTCCTGAGATGCCCAAGGTGAACCGACCCGAGGATGGTAGAAAGAGTCACTCTTGGCGGCCTGGGCTGATGGATGGATGTTCCTTCCTGGCTGAATAGAAACCTTGCTTCACATTGCTGGAGGGAGATGCAGGCTAGCCAAATATTCTGGTACCTACTAAAGGGTGGTGGCCAGAGAGAGCTCCTCACACAGGGCGGGCTCTGCTCTCAAGGGGGGGTGGACATCATTCCTCAGGCCCCAGGGCCCCGCGGGATCAGGGGGTGGGAGTGAAGAGCCTTAGTCTCGCTGTTTATTTCTCTCAGCCATCACGGAAATGCTGAAAAATACAGAACTTTGGGTCTCCTTGAGAGGGGAAGATGTCTTGGCTCATCCTGGGCTATATTTAGAATGGAAAATGTGCTGGCTCAGAGAAAACTGGTCATGTGCCCTTCTCCAGGCTGCGCACTGAGCTGGGAACCCCGCCCCGTGCTCCCCATCCTTCACACAGCTCTGACACCCGCTTCCTTCTCCGGGGAGCCCTCCCAGCCTGTAGGAAGACCCCACAGGGTAAGGCCCGGTTTTCCCGGTTAATAAACTTCACAAGCGTCCCCCCTCTCGCGAGGACCACGAGAACCTAGTGTAGCACTGTTTGCAAGGCCAGGTGTGAGCTCCGAGCTCAGAAGGGCATGTTGGACGTGAACGTGGAAATTCCACTACCTTCCCCACTCCTGCTTCTCCAGGGGTGAGGGCTGGAGACAGTGTGGCAGGGAGTGGACGCAGGGATCCTGGCCCGAACGACAGTCCTGGGTCCAACGCCATGATTGTACTCTGGGGAGTAATGTCACCTTAGGCACAGAGAGCTTCGTGGTGGTGATGATTCAGCGGGTCCCCATCAGCACCCAGTTAACTTTCTTTTCGTAACCATCAAAATTTTTTTTAACATCTTTATTGGAGTATAATTGCTTTACAATGGTGTGTTAGTTTCTGTTTATAAGAAAGTACATCCGTTATACATATACATATGTTCCCACATCTCTTCCCTCTTGCGTCTCCCTCCCTCCCACCCTCCCTATCCCACCCCTCTAGGTGGTCACAAAGCACTGAGCTGATCTCCCTGTGCTATGCGGCTGCTTCCCTCTAGCTATCAGAGTGTTTTTAATGAACCTGGAGGTTTGTTGCATCACTGCTTTTCTCGTGAATCTGCACATGATTTCTCAGAAAGAACAATCCAAACCCGCCCTGTCGCCGACGCTGCCCAGCGCTACTTCCCACTTTACTGGGGACAGGGGTCAGAAGAGGCACCGCTGAAGACAGGCGTCTGTCACCCGTGCTCGTGGGGACAAGGAGGGCAAGGAGGCAGTGGGTACACAGTGGGACTCTCACTTCTTGGGCACCTGTCGTGGGCCAGGGGCGCCACGCACCATTTCTGATCCTCACATCCCCTCTGTGAGGTGGGAATTATCGAGTCCTTTTTCCCGTTCAGGAAACCAAGGGTTAAATGCCTTGTCCGTGGACCTTTCCCCCACCCTCCTTGCCCAGCTCCCCACCACGTCTTGCTGGTTGTCTCTGTGAAATGCAGCCCCTTGGTCTCCCACAACATCGCCCGCAGCCCAACTTCTCACCCCGCTAGACTCACATTCCTCACAGACCAGCCTGATAGTTGGGAAATGCATGCTCCGCCCTGGAACCTGACAGCGGCTTCTTGCTGCTCTTAGAATGGAATTCTGACTTCTCCCTGTGCACAGCCAGCACCTCCCCTAGGTCCTAGCTGTGGCTCACCCACTATGCTCAGGCTGGTCCTGCCTCAGGGCCTTTGCATGTGCTATTCCGTGCCCCTGGTTTGGACCCTGGACTCTGAATACACTTCTGGTCTCTTCCTAGCAAGGTCTGAGGCACTGTTCTAGCTTTTTTTTGTTGTTCTAGGTTAACTCTGCAGCCCACTCTTGTACATCTGTTCTCTTGGGCAGGAAGCAGGCATTCCGGCTCTCACACTCTGGGGCTGGTACCTCCATCGCCAAGGCTCAGGCCACATCAGTACCCTGTAGTCTGTTCCCTTGTCCCAGCGTGAGCCACGCTCCCAAGATGCAGGGCAGCTGCCTCCTTCTTGCACAGGCTCTGGTGGATGTGATTTTTCCACCTAGGTCCCCTCGGCCAGAGCTCAAGGCTCTGCGATTAGGGCGAAATGGCTCCTCATTCGTGGGGCTTTAGCACATGAACTGACACATCATGTCCTAGAGGCCTGTCCAGAGGGGAAGAGGACAACCTTTGCCTGCTTTAGACGGCCTTTCTTAAACCCAGCGCATTCTGCACTAGGATTTTCCTATTCAATTATTGCCTCATCTCAGAAGAAAACTCTCTTATAACTAGCATAGCTTGGGCTGGCTTGAACATCTAGCACCTCCCCACACACCATTTGATCTATTGCTTCAAAATAATTTGTTTCCAGTTATCAGGCCACTGAGATCCACCAATCACCTGGAAGCAGCCCCATATTTGCTGCTCAGAAAAACTGGCCCTTTCAAAGAGCTACTCAAAGGTGGCCTGGGACAGTAGCCACTTGGAGGGGACACTTTAAGACAACAGCTGATCCTTTGCACAGGGTATTTGAGGCCCCCAGAGGGCAAATAAGGTTCCCTTCCTCCTACCCTCTGCTGATTTCACCAGCCTCCCCCTCTGAGGTCTACACAGCTTGAAGTACGTGCCTTCTAGCTCAAAACTGAAATTTTCAAATGAGAAAAGAAAAGAGACAGAGAGAAGACAAATGTGAAATAACATTGACTAGATCATTGAGGCAGCCTGTCAACCATATTTTGCCTCTCTGAGTTTTTTTTTTAGCCCTAGTGTCACACCTTCCTTGTCATCAATTTTTAACACGTGAGCTTTTTGTAATTAAAATTCAGTGTCATCAAACAGGTCATAGAGTGTGAGCAATATTCTCTTTGTTCTAGAAATCCACATGTAACGAAGCTGCCATTCACAATTGTTTTCCACTGGGCTGCTTATTAAAAGAAAAAAAAATGATTTTCAAGGAACAGAGATAGGTGCATTTTCCCAGCATGGGGTCCATCAGGAATGAAAAACTTACCAATCATAGCCCAGGCCCTGAGGGGGGTGTGTGTGTGGCAGGGATGTTGTCAGATGTCAGTTTGGGCTGATTGTTTCTGAGGCCACGTGACTACGATTCTTGGGTTTCCTGTGGTGCATTTTATAGACTGATGTCCCTTTTTAGAGATAAATTATTAGATGAATGTTTATAGATGAATGCACATTCAATGTGCTGGAGTTGAGGTGGGGAGCCCCGCGAAGCTGCAGGAAAAGGCTTGAGAAGACAGACAGGGACGAGGGCGCTGAGCTGGGCGCCCGTTGTCTGTGACCGAGACCTCCTGCACCGGAGACAAGAATCCTGATGGTCAGACCCCAAGTCTCACCTGGAGAATGAGTGAAACCAAAGCAGCCTCTGCCAAAGGCCCCAAAGGCCCACCATGGGGGTCACAAACCACAGTAGGGCCTGGTTTTTTGGTTTGTTTTCAACACCTGAGCCAACGTGTAAAAATCTAGTGGCTTCGGGCTCTCTTTACAAAAACAGAGGATTTGGGCTCACAATGTCTGACCCCCCAGTATCAATCTGCTAAAGCTTCTTATTAGCTGCCCATGGTCCCTCACTCCTTAGCTACTGAGCCCTGTGGGTCTCTGAGTTGTGGCCTCGCCTCCCGGGACATTTAGATAGGAAGAACAATCTTTCTTCCTTTGGGGCACCTCACTCCCTCCTACCGGGGTAGCTGTGGGCAAATCATCCTAGAGCCTCAGTTTTCCCATCTCTATAACGGGATGACAATGGGCCCTCACAGGGTGGTCCGTAAAAGCTCCCTCCCCTCTGCCTGCACATCCTCAGGGGCCACCGGTGTGTTTTTCTGGAGGGAAGTCAGCTGGGTACTCTGTGTGTCAGCAGCCTGCATGCCGTCGTCCTCCTGAATGCTTTGTTGGAGGAGTGAAGACAGAATTATTCAGAAACAAGTGATTTCCCAGCTGCGGTCTCCTCTCTGATGACAAAGGACTCCCTCGGCCCACATGGGAGGTGAGGCAAGAATTACGTGCTGTAGAAAGAAAGGCTGCTGGGACCATCTTGAGTTTGTTTGTAACAAATCTCCAGTAATTTAGATCTTTTTAATTCACAGTAAATCCGATTCCCTCGACAACATCTACAGTAAAGTATCAGGAGTGTGTGTGGAGACCAAGCGTGGGGAGGCTTTTTGTGTTCCCACCACCAAATCCATAGTTACCCTCCAAGTTGAAATCTTATCATATTTAACTGGTTCCACATAAACAGATCTGTGTATATTTTCAGTAGTTTCAGCTGAAACCTGTTAAGAACAGATGTGCAGATGGTCGCCCAGCACTGATCCATTTAAATGTAGTTTTCCACGAGCAGCGTTTTCCCTCTGCCCTTCCTTGAGGGGGGAAGAATAAGAAAGTGGGACCGTTATTAAGATGGATATTACACGCTTCTGAGTCTCTGCAACCAGCGTTTGCTGTCGGTTTTCCAACAGCAATGTGGCTCACGAGGCTGTGAGCACAGGGTGTGCCATAACGGACGATGTTTGACCCCGTGTGGCTGGGAGGATGGGCCCTTAGCTCTCTCTGGCTGCCGCCCATGTAAGGGTGCTTTCCCGGCTGCTGGGGAGTCGAGCAGCCCCTGTCCGAAGGCTGGAGTAAGTAAGTTATTCACCTCTTTGACCCTTTAGTTTTTTTAAGCAGAAAAAAAAAAGGTGAGGGGGGATATAAAAGAACTCCTACAACTCAGCAACAACCAAAATCAAATCATCTGATTTCTAACTGGGCAAAGGACTTGAAAGGCTATTTCTCCAAAGGAGACAAATGGCCAAGAAGCCATGAAAAGATGGTCAGCATCACTGAGAATTAGGGAAATGCAAATCAAAACTATAAGGAGATACCGCCTCACACCCATGAAGAGGGTTAGTATTAAAATTTTTTAAAAAAAACAGAGAATCACAAGTATTGGCAAGGATGTGGAGAAATTGGAACCCTCATACACTGCTGGTGGGAAGTGGAGGTATGGAGGTTCCTCGAAAAATTAAAAATAGAACGACCATATATGAGCCAGCAATTCCTCTTCCGGGTATACAGCCAAAAGCTTTGAAAGCAAGATTGCAAAGAGACTCTTTCGCACTCATGATTATAGCAGCAGTATTGGCAGTAGCCAAAAGGCGGAAGCAACCCATGTGTCCATCAACAGGTGAATGGATAATCAAACGTGCTCCGTCCATACAATGGAATATTATTCAGCCTTTAAAAGGGAATTCAGACACGCACTACAGCAGAGGTGAACCTCAAGGACATTACGCCAATTGAACTAAGCCAGTCGCCAAAAGACAAATCCTGTATGACTCCACTTACATGAGGTATATAGAGTAGGCGAATTCACAGAAACAGAAAGTAGAAGGGTGGCTGCCAGGGGCCGGGGGAGGGGGCAGTGGGGAGTTACTATTTAATAGGTATAGAGTTTCAGTTTTGCAAGATGAAAAAGTTCTGGAGATCTGTTGCATAATAATATTTATGTACTTACTACTGAGCTGTACACTTAAAATGGTTAAGATGGTAAAAATGAAAATGGGGGAGAGCGGGTCAAATCGTGCTACCGATCCATGGATGGGTGAGAGGATTCCGTGAGATAATGCGCACTTAGCAGGACTTTATCCTGTGGGCTGCGGAGATTATAACTAAGATGCAATGAGTTAAGGCGGGTTGTTTCCCCAGGTTTGAATTTTTCTTCTCCAGAAGGCTCCTCTCCTACCTTCCCATTGCCCACCTGACAGAGCTCATCCGGCCTTCCAGGTCCCCATCACAGGCTGTAGCCCTCTCGAGGACTGTCCCCATGGGCTCAGCCCGTGCCTCTGGGGCACAGAGCTCTGCCCTCCTGGCCTGCTTTCCCCAGCTGGCGCTGGCTGTGAGAGGCTGCCCGGCTGCTTTCAGTGGCCTCTGAATAAACCACAGGACCCCCAGTTCCTTCTGTCTGCAGGCTTTCATCCCATTGAATTTGCCCTGCATTGGGAGGGAGAGGGAGAGCTTGGATGGGGGAACATGATAGCAGATGAGCCTCAGGGGTTCAATGCCAGCTGCTTCCAGCTCCAGTTCTGCCCCATTGGAACCCCTTAGCCCCAGTGTGTCATGGGTGAAAGAGGGGTGAGGGCCGAGTTGGGCTTCATAATCTCTAAAGATTCCAGATCTTTGCGGGGTAGCGGGGAGGGGGGGCTCTGTCCTCCGAGTTCTGTCCAGCCTGGTCCCCTCCACATGCCTGAGTTTGCTCGGTACCTAACAGGACCTTGTGAGCTGAGCGCTAACACAGCACCTCTGTGTTCTTATGTGAGCTGGGACCTGGTGGTGGTATGTCCTGGGCCCTGGGAGCAGCACGAGGCTTGGAGGCCCTGGCAGAGAGATCTTCAGCAAGACAGGCATCTCTGCTACCCGACAGGAGGAGACCCCCAGCAGGGCTTGGACTCATCTGAATAGAAAGACGAGCAGCTGGCTTGGGAGGTGAGATCAGATTCCTGGGGCAAAGCGGTACCACATTTGTCTTAATGAGTAGGAAAGAACAAAATCAAAGCATTCGTTAACACTTCAAAGAAGTTAAAAGAGCCCATTTGGCTCCCAAGTGCTACCTCTCCTGGCCGGTTAAGTGTCTGGTGAAGAATCCCATTATCCTACTCAGGGGGAAGATGCCAAGGGCTTCTCTTGCTGGCTGAGAATTGTGGGGAGGCCCCCTGCTCTCGGCGGGGGGCGCTGCTTCCGGATCCCAGCCTCTGATCTGTTTAGGAGATGCTTCTAGGGTTTCATACTTGTCTGTATGACATCGTGATCCTCTCCAGGCTTTTCATATCCCTTCTGTATTTCTTTCCCCTGATGATTTTCTTACCGGCTCTTTTTGCTGTCATTTCCAGAAGTTAATACTCAAAAGCCTTGATTTCTAGGACCAGTTCTGGACTTTACAGGAGCAAAAATCAATAGGCTCAAAACTTGGCTTCATTATCCATTTGACTCAAGCTGGTTTGGGGCAACGCCTCTGAACCCCAGCCAGAAACATCCGCAAACGGGGCTCTTGCCTGGAATCTCACTGCTCACACAGGAGACTTGAGCAACACTTAGCAAGTGTGCCCCTCCCCTCGCCCCACCCCGGGGGAGTTTCAGTCCAGAGCTGCCCCTCCTGACAAGAGACCCCCGAAGTGAGCCTGGTCAGACTCTCCCACTCTGCCTCCATCTTCTCCAGACTGCTTTCTAGATTCCCTTCCTTTACTCACGTTGCTACCCCCCAACCACCGATATTTTCAGAAACGACACACATATTCACCCATCACTCTGGTTTCCAAATATTATCTTTATCAGTACAGTGGTGTTGCCCTAAAATGACTGACAGCTGCATGACCTTTCTTTGCAGCCACAAATGAAAGGGGACTTAAAAGGTATGTGCGTGTGTGCGCGCGTGCTCGAGCGCATGCCTGACTAACGCACATACGCCTGATGGAAACCAGGATAAATTACAGAGAACGGCAATGTAATGATTACGAAAAGGTATACGAGGCATAACCCATTAGTGAGCTACATTTTGTTCAAAGCTGAGATACTTGGGCAGAATAACAAGCTTTGTGCCGGAATGCAGTCAGCTGTAGCAATGACTAATAATATAGTTGAGGATCTGTTCGCATTTTTCCCCTTTTGTGCCTATTTTCATAAGTTAATAACTCAAGCATGAAATTGTTTCAGGCTGAAAACTGGTGGTGAGAGCACAGCAAACTTTGTGGGAAACAACTCTGTGTTGTTGTTGTTACTTAATTTAGTTCGGCTGTTTTTAAGTTAGGGGAGTGGAAATGTCCATGCGAGTTTTCGTGAGCCATGTGTGTTTGTGAAGCCCGAGAAAGTTTGGGATTGTGTTAAACAAAGCACATTTTTACTGACTACAGATAGAGGTTTTCTTTTCATACATGTGTGCTTCTGCTTAGTACGGGTCGGGATCGTTGGCGGCAGGGGGTGGGTAGGTTTGGAAGAAATTGAATCAGAACGTTATAAATGACATCATTCTGGACTCACCTGCCTTCAACTAGAAAACTTCTATCCCAAGTCGAAGAGCCTGGTGAGCAAACAGCTGCCTTAAACAGCTGGGGGTGGGAGTAGGGGTGAAACCCCCTGCTGGGTCTTAGTAAATTCCTGGAACAAAGGAAGGGGCAGAAACAAGATGAGTGATAGTAAGGCTGCTCATTTCTCCAGGAGTCCGGTTTACTGAGCATTTTCCTGCATCCAGAACCAGAGAAAGTGCAACTGCAGGAAACCAGATTTTCTACAAGTCTTTAAACATTTTTCCCTCCTCTTCTTTTATTGGGGCAGGAGACTGAAAAATACAGAAAAATGCAGAGAATAATATAACAAACACCTAAGTACCCACATTCCCGAATTAACAAATGGTACGATTTTGTAATGATGACTCTAACATTACTGATAAAGTTGTTTTCTTTCCTTTATTTCACAGATGGGTAAAGCGAGGAGCTGGAGGGGATAGGACACGGCTAAAGGCTGAGTGAGGCACCTCTCTTCTTTACGAACTGGATCCCTACAAGATTCTCAAGCTGGTAAGGCAAGCATTATTGTCCCCCTTTATAGCTGAAGAGCTTGGGTCCCCAGTGGATGTGGACGAGGGCCTCCGTGTTCTGAGCCCTGTGCTGGGCTCAGGGGACAGAACAGAAGACAAAGCCCAAAGCAGCCCAGATCCCTGCTGGAGGGAGGGATACAGAGAGTGCCTGCGTGGGTGGGAAGCCATTCCCTGCAGCCAGGGTCAGCTTCACCAGGCTCCTAATCCAGAAGCAAGCCAGCAAATTTTACTTAGGGAGACATTCCATAGAAAAATGTGTACTTCGTAGGGTATATTTGAATCAATGACTCAGTTACGGATCATTGCCAGAGAAAAACAAAATATCCTGCCACCCTGTGAGATGATGTGATGATTGTTATTTTTACTAGTAGATTGCTCCATTTATAAACCTTTGATGAATCCCTTTCCCCAGCCAAATGGCATCTGAACCTGTGGAGAGTTAAAAAAAAAAAAAAAAGTGAAATTGACGAGGGATGCGAGCTGGCCTTCTGTGTGTCCCGGAGCTTCTCAGGCTACAGCTCGGTGCGCGTTGCATCGGTTGAGCCCACGCTGGGTTGCATCATATGCTGAAAATCCACGTGCTCTCTGAGGGCGACAGGAGCCGGCTCGGGGTCCACCAGCTGGAATCTCAGAAAGCGCGGTCTCTAAAAATACCAGCTCTGCAGATTCACTTGGGGCCCAGGGGGCTTCTAGATTGACAGCTCCCTTTACGCACCAACCACGGGTTCAAAAAGAAAGGGGAAAAAAAAAAATCAGCATGCTTTTTTGAGTTGATTGATTTCTAGCTCCGGAGAGTTTTCGCAGATTGTTTCAGAGTGATGGAAACTCCCCCGAATTATTTTAGGAAAAGTAAAAGACAGCAAAACTTAACTAGCAGCCAGGCTGTGTCCGGGTCTGCGGCTCCGGCGCGCGCCGGCGGACGCCCAGCCTCACCGCGGCCAAGGTCACGGTTAGGCTGCGCCGGCACCTCTGAGCGGTCTGGCGCGGACAGACGCGCGCCCGGCATGTCGGTGGGGCTGCAGCCCGCCCCTCTCCAGCCCAGCCTGGAGGCTGCCTTCCCCCGCGCATCCCCGGTAGGCGAGGGGCAGGCACGGAACTCGAAGTTCCAAAGTGTAAGGGAGAAAACTGTGTCCAGTTCGCCTGAAATGAAGCACACAGCCCTGGGTGTTCAGGGTCTCCCAGCCCGACGTGTGCGAATTGTTCCCGCGAGCAATATACAGGGCTGTGTTTTGGGGGAAAAGTACTTCCTGCTGCTTCCAAAGACAGAAAAGCCACAGGGTTCCTGACATAAGGGCGTTGGCTTTATCAGCTTAGAGCAGGTCCTTCCTGGCCTCAGCCCGGGGCCCTTCCTACCACCTAGGCAGAGACACAGTCAGACAGAAACGCACAGCTCAAGCGCTGACACACACCGAGAGTTGTGTTCAACCCTCAAAAAACTGTTAGGAACAGATTGCAGAGTCGGTGCATTCTGCCTTCCTCTCTTCCCGTTGCACTGGGCACCGTGCCGCCTTTGAAGTCACCTCAATCCAAGGACAAGCAAACCTAAAGAGGGCAGTCTGGGGCCTCCAAGAAAACACCAGAAAGATTGTTGTTAAACTAGATCTACTCCAGGTTGCTTGACGTGAGAAGCTCACTGCTGCTGGAGGTGGCCTTGTGTGACCCTGGAAAGCTGGCTTTACCATAGCCCTGTGAAGAGGCAATTGCGCAGGGAAGAAGTTAAGACAGTTCCTTGAATGGATTCCTTGAGTGGGGTTTGAAAAGATTTGGTTAAGGATCTCCCCATCATTTCTAAAAACCCGCCAGCCAAATGTGAGAATTCCAGTTGCTCCCTGCCCTCATTAGTGCTTACTACAGTCAGACTTTCTGTCGTAATCATTCTAATACATGCGTAGTAAGAACTCTTTGTGATTTTAATTTGCATTTCTCTGACTAATAATAATGAGCATCTTTTCATATAGTTGTTTGTCATTCATATATGTTCTTCGGTGATATGTCTGTTTAAATATTTTGCATACACACACACACACACACACACACACACACACACACACACATATATATATAGAGAGAGAGAGAGAGAGAGAGAATTTTCAGTAAATACAAGCTGTTATTTAAAAGACCTGAATCTGGGTTTCTCTGATAGTGGTGATTAATATAGTAGAAGTGTGGTTGAAACAACGCCATAGTGAGCCTGACCTTGACTCACATGAGACTTCTAATCCATGTTTTTAGGAAAAAGAAGTTGAATTCATATTTGCAGTAAGGAAGAACATTACCCAGTTTATTAAAAAAAAAAGAAAAGACTTTTGCCCATTTTTTTAAAAATTGGGCTGTTTTCTTATTATTGAGTCTTGGCAGTTCTTTATATATTACGAATATAAGCCCCTTATTAGACATGATTTGCAAATGTTTTCTTCCGGACTATAACTTGTCTTTTCATTTTCTTAACAATGACTTTTTGTTTTTAATTTTAAAGAATTCCAATTTATCATTTTTTTCTCTTATGGATTATGCTTTTGGCTTTGTATCTAAGAAATCTTTGCCTAACCCAGGGTCATGAAGATTTTCTTCTAGAAGCTATAGATATTTCAATCTATGATGATCATTTTGAGTTAATTTTTGTAAATGGTATGAGGTACAGATCAAAGTTCACATTTTTGGCCTTTGGATATCCCAGTGTGCCCTCAACATTTGTTGAAAAAATTATCATTTCTCCACTGCATTGCTTTGCACCTTTGTTAAAAATCAGTTGTCCATAAATGAGTCTAATTTTAGACTTTGATTCTGAAGTTCCATTGGTGTTCGTGCTTGTCTTTGCTCCACTATCCTGATTATTGTAACTTTATAATAAGTCTTGAAATCAAGTGATGTAAGTTCTTCAACTTTGCTTTTCTTTTGCAAAGTTGTTTTGATTATTCTAAGTCCTCTGCATTTCCATATGGGTTTCAGAATCAGCTTGTCCATTTCTACAGAAAATCTGCTGAGATTTTGATCAGAATTACATTGAATCTACAGATCAATTTGGTGAGAATTTACACCTTAAAAATATTGAGTCTTCTCACAGATCTAGAGAACAAGCTAGTGGTTACTAGTGGGGAGAGGGAAGTGGGGAGGAGTAATATAGGGGTAGGGGGAAAAAGGGTAATTATGGGATTATATGAAATCATGTGTGTGAAACTTTTGAAAATTGTAAAGCACTATAGAATTTAAAGACTCATTCAATTAAAAAAATCTTTTTAAAAATATTGAGTCTTCTAACCCATGAACTCACTATCTCTCTATTTATTTAGGTTCTCTTTAATTTCTCTCAGCAATGTTTTGTAATTTTCAGTGTATAGGTATTGTCCATCTTCTGTCAGATTTACCCTAAATATTTTATACTTTTTGATACTATTGTAAGTGATATTTTTAAATATTCAATTTCCAATTTTTCATTGAAAGTATACAGAAATACCATTGACTTTTGTACACTAATCTCGTACCGCATATCTTTACTAAAGTCACTTTTTACATTCCAGTAACTTTTTGTTTCTATAGGATTTTCTACGTAGATTCTCATGTCATCTGCAAATGAGGACGGCTTTACTTCTCTAGTTCCAATCTAGCTCGCTTTTATTTCTGTTTCTTGCCATATTGCTCTGGATTGAATCTTCAGTACAATGTGGAATAGAATCTGTGAGAGTTTCTGATCTTAGGAGGAAAATATTCAGTCTTTCACCATCAATAATGATGTTAGCTGTTAGTTTTTAGTAGATGCCCCTTTTCAGATAGAGAAAGTTCTCATCTAGTCTTAGTTTGCCAAGAGTTTTTACCAGGAATATCTGTTGGATTATATCAAATGATTTTTTTGCATCTGTTGAGACCATAGTTTACCAGCGTCATCATTTAGCAAGTTTGAGTCAACTACAGAACATTTATCTCTTTTTACGTCCCCTTCCCTTCCCTGTTTATAATATAACTGTCTAAAATATTTCTTCTATATACATTTTGAATCACAGTTTTTGCCTCAACTGTCAACGTAATTTAGAAAAATTAAGAGGAAAAGGAAAGCCCATTGTATTTACCAGTACTACCAATATGTTTGCTTGTTGTGTTGTTTCTTCTTTACTGACATTCCAGACGTCTTTCTTTTATTGTTTCTTTTCTGTTTAGGACACTTCTTTTAGCCATTCTTATGTGGTTTTGATATATCTGCTAGTGGTATGTACTCTTAGTTTTTCTTTTTTTGAATATGTCTTCATTTCCCTTTCATTCCTGAAGGATCCTTCATTGGAAAGGACCTTTCAACTGAATATACAGCTCTGTGTTGGCAGTTCTTTTCTTTCAGCACATGAGAGTATTCTGGCCTCCATGGTTTCTAATGAAAATGTGCTGTCATTCAAAGTTTTTTCCCCTACAGGTAGTGTCATTTCTCTGTGTTTTCAATATATATATATTTTCTCTTTGTTTTTCTGAAGTGTGACTATGATGTGCCTCGATATGGATTTCTTTGGGTTTATTCTGTTTGAAGTTTGCTCAGCTTCTTAAATCTGTGTGTTTTTGTTTGTGCTTTTGTTTTTGGCAAAACTTGGGATGTTTTAAGCCCTTATTTAATTGAGTACTTTTTCAGTTTTGCCCTCTTTTCCTTTCTTACCAGAACTTGGATATCACAGAAGTTAGATCTTTTGCTATAGCCAGACAGGTCCCTGAGGCTCTGTTCCTTTTTTTTTTTTTTTTTTAATCCCCCAGCCTATTTTCTTCTCTCTGTTGTTCAGATTGGATATTTAATGCTGTCCTATCTTCCAGGTCACTGTGTTCCTCTATTTTGCTGTTGAGTGCCTCCATTCAGGTGGGTGTTTTGGTCGTTGCTGTTGTTATTACTGTATTTTTCTGTGATAAATATTCCATTTAGTTCTTTATATTTTATCTCTCTTCCTATGTTTTAATTTGTTTCAAGAGTATTTGTCATTGCTCTTTGAAGCATTTTAATGGCGGTTGCTTTAAAGCGTTTGTCAGATAATTCTCACATCTCTGTCATCTTGGTGTTAGCATTTATTCATTGGCTTTCTCCATTCGTTTGAGGTCGTCCTGGTTCTTGGTATGATGAGCAATTTTCTACTGAAACCTTGACATTTGGGGTATTATGTTTTGAGACTCTGTATCTTATTTCGATCTGTTTTCACTGGCTTCCTCTGACATTGTGGGTGAAGGTGTGGCGGGGGGAGTGGCAGTGAGCTCTCTCATTACTGCCATGTGGGGTGGAAGTCAAGGTCCCTCACTTGACCTCTGTTGATACCCAAGGAAGGGGTCTCCTTCTTACTGCTGGGTGTGGGTAGAAGTGCTAGGCTTCCACTGATAGCTCCCCCATGTGGCGGTGTCAGAGTGCCTCAATGCTATTCCTCACGTGGCCTTGCTACCCCTGCGAGGTTAAGAGGGTCCTGACTCCCCACTAGGTCTCCCAGATACCACCCTTGCTCCTTGTTACTGCTGTGTGGGGACGAAAGTCCAGCCTCCCCGCATGGTCTCTGCTGACACTGGGGAGGAGCTTGTGACTACTGAGTGGTGAATGAAAGTTTCAGCTCCCTGCTCAGCCTTCTCAGACCCCACCCTGGGGTGGGAGGCAGGGAGGGTGGGGCAGGGTGGTTGGGGCATGTTTCAGCCTAGTGATGAGGGTGGACGTCAGGGCTCCCCTTGGCCTTTGCTGATGAAGGTAGGGCTGCAGTATTTTCTGTGGTATTTGGCTAGAGTGGAACAGTTATTGCCTAAAACTTTTCTTTCTTGGTGGGCTGGCCCTTTCCGGGCCATTTGGCTAGGGAGAGCAGGCTTTTGTGGGAGCTTCCTCTTTGTTTGCTCTCTTCTGGAATTTCTGGGTTCCCGGCTTCTTCAATACCTCACCTGGGATACATAAGGCAAAAAGAAACCAGAGAGCTCACCACTCTGTTCTACCCATCCCGAGGTCCGTATCAGTCTGTCTTCTCTCCACCTTCCAGAATCTTCTTATGTTTGTATTGTATATAATGTCCAGGGTTTTTAGTGGTGGGTGGCAGGAGGAATGGATAAGTATGCCTGTCCCAACTTCCTGGAAGTGAAAGTCCTCATCTCACTTTTAGGATGCATTTCAAAGTAAGTTGCAAATATTCACCCTTAAATACCTCAGCGTGCGTGTTATTAATTACAGTTCAGTATTTGTTTATATCTTTCTTTTTTAAGATAAAAGTTGTACACACATTAAAATGCACAAATCTTAAGTGGACCGCTTGATGAGTAAAACCCACCCTCTATCAAGATATAGGGTCTTGTCTATCACCTGAGAAATTCCCTCCTCCTCCTTCCAAGTCAATCCCTATCCCCAGCCACCCCCCAGAGGCAAACATTGTTTTGCTTTTTAGCATCCTAGATTGTTTTGTTTGTTCTAGAATTCATGTGAATGGAAACATGCATCAGACACTCCTTTGTGTTTGGCTTTCTTCTTTCAACATAATGTTTTGAGGTTTATCCATGTTTCGTCCTTCATTCCTTTTTACTGCTGAGTTGTATTCCATCACACGAATATACCACGGCTTGTTGATCTCTCCTCCTATCGAGGGATCCCCGAGCTGTTTCCAGGCCCTTTTAATGGTCTGAATAAACCTTCATCAGAACACAGGGTCATATTTGAAAATGTCACTTACAGCTCTGACATACTGAGTTTTGTAGTTTTCTGAAATGATATAAAGAATCATTCCTTCATTCGTTCATTTGTTCATTTAACCACTATTTAGTGAGCTTGTTTTCGGTGCCAGGAGTCATTCTAGGCCATGGGATTAGCAGGGAAGAGGACAGATGTGTGCTATGAAGGAAGAGTGAAGCCAGGTCCATGGGTGGAGCCTGACAGATGGCCCAGGGGTAGGTAGGATGTCATTTTAGCACCAGAGGTCAAGGGAGGACCTCGGAGGTGGGCAGGGAGGATTCTTAGGGAAGGTGAGGTTTGAAGACATGAGAACCTTTGTTTAAAAGTCTACGTTTGTACAGCACCTTCATGCCTGGGAACTCATGAACTTCAGAATTGACTTCCCCATCATCCCTAAAGGGTGGGAAGACCCAAGGCCCCGAGAGGAGGCAGCTGGCCAAGATGTGGCACAGGGAACTCCACAGCACCCAGGTTAGAGGTCTGTGCCCACCGCCCGAGTGTTGGTGAGCCCACCTTCTCCTTGGCTTCCTGAAGGGGAGCCTTCAGTCTCCCCAGCCCCTCTGCTCACCCCCTTCCCACTCCTGCAGGTGCTTCCCCAGGAAATGCTAACGTGGAGTGAGAAAGCCACGGCCAGGCTGAGGTCTGAGGGTTCCTAGTGTGTGTGTCCTTGAGCAAACCCTCTCCTGCTGGTGGGAGATGCTTAAAGTCAGAAGTTGGGGACGGAGTGAAACTTGGTGGCCGACCTCCACCCACATGTCCTCCTTCCTTTATCACATCTGTCACTATGCACCCCTTAGCAGAGCTGCCACTCCTGTGCAGACACCAGCTGGGAGCTCTTTCTGTTTTATTTTAACTCTCACACCCACCCTGTGGGTAGGTCTCTATTCTTACCCATGGGAAACAGGAGACAGGCATTTGCTGAGGCTAAAGCAGAATGCTAAGTCGGGTCTGTCCGGCCCTCACCGGGGTGCTTTGAGCCACTGCGTTTTATTGTTTACTCAGTTCTGAGCAAAGGGGAACCCCTGCCCTTTGGGGATATGAAATTGTAGAGGTTGGTGGGAGGGATCTGGAAAAAAAGCTAGAGGATGTGTCCAGGAGAGGAGTGATGTGCATGTCCATGTGGAGTCGGGAGAACAGGGAGTTTGATGAGAAGGAGCTGGGATTCAGAGTTGAAAAAACCTGGGTTCAAGCCCAGACTCCACACTAATTCCACGGATGGCAGGGTTTGGGGCAAATCCTTTAAGACCTCCAGCTTCCACTTCCACATCTGTAAAATGGGGTAATAATGGTATCTCTCTCAAACGTTGCTGGGTGGGTCCAATGAGGCGATGCAGATAAAGTGCTTAGACAGTGCCAGGCTCACAGTAAATGCCCAATAAATGCTGGTTTGCTATTGCCTGAAGAGTGGCGGCACTACAGACCCGGAAACTTTAGTTGCGGGAAAGGACAGCCGTGCGGTGCAGGCAGGGGCAGTGCTTTACCCAGGAGCGGGGGGGGGGGGGGGGGGGGCCGGCAGAACCCAGGCCCTTGCAGGAGGATATCCGCAGGGACCTGGGCTTCCAGCATCTGAGGGATGAGTGACCTCTGGGGTGTCTTCCAACCTGGAGATTGCGAGTCTTTGCTACGGTAGCAGCGACGGCTCCAGCAAGGCAGGGAGCAGAAGCTTCTGTTGGCTCCCAGACACCCCAGCTGTGGTCTTTGGGAATGTGTTTATCCACCCCGGAGGGAAGTGGACGAGTGAGAAGTGAGGGCTGGGCTTTGCAAACGCTGGCCTGTGAGCTCCGGTGAGCCCGGCGTGGCCACCGGGCCAAGGCAGTGTCACACGGGTTAGGGCGCGCTGCGCACTCACTGCATCGAGATGTACTTTGCAAACGTATTTTAAGCAGATAACATCTCTTATCCTAATGTACCTGTCGGCTCCCTGCCCGTGAATTTTAGCCTCCAGGAGCAAAACAATTGCTTGAGCTGAGTGTTGGGTACTTTTGCTTTCCATATGCTACTCAGGGGTCCTTGGAGTCCCCTTCACCCCAACACACACACACACACACACACACACACACACACATATGCTGGCCTTCATACAGACATGCCGTCGTGGACCGTCGACCCCCTTCTGCTGCTACAGGTGTTCCTCCACCCACGTGTGTATCTGGGGATGCAGGACCTCCTAACAGCACTGTGGCAATATTTTGTGCTTTCAGGAAAAGCCCCCCATGTACATGCACACCGTACATTTCCACATTTAACAAACTCCCCCTGGCTTCCGCTTCCAGACCCTCCATTCCCCTCAGATAAATACTTTAATAGTCCACTTTGCGATTAGTGTTCAACATGGTGAGGCCCAGGGGAGGAGTGTCATTTCCCAGAGGTCCCCAGCAGGTTAGCTGCAAGGGCTCTCTGGTCCCCGCGAAACAAGCCAGGACGCCATGGTGGTGAGGAGACCCTTTCAGCCACCTTGACCGTCTCCTTGAGGCTGTCGTCTAGAGCCCAGAGCTGACCAGAAAGGACTGCAGTAGATCTGAGACCCAGCCAGCCAGGCACGGAGGAGGCCCGGGTAGCGGGGCCTGTGCTGCCCCCCATCAGCCTGCGTGCGAGTGATTTCGAGAGAGAGACGCAGGTGTGGGTTTGCACCAAGCTCCCTGCTTGCCCTCTCCAAACCTCATCGGGGTCCCCTCCCCTTCAGTCCAAGTTGGTAGTCCCTCCTCTTCCCCTCCCCCACCCCCTCTCTCCTTCTTCCTTTCTTCCTCCCTCGTCATGTCCTTAACCAGAAATGCTGGCAGCTGTGCTTCCTGCCCAGCGTGGGCCTACTTTCCTCCTGAGCCAGAAAAGTGGGCACAGAACAAATGCCCAGGCTGACCCCTCAGGGCCCCAACATCAAAGGCACAGGAAACAACTCTGTTTCCCTGTCCACCGACAGGTCAGCTGATGTCTCGCCAGGCAGCGCCTCTGCCCGCGGAAACAGCCCTGTTGGCCACGCCAGGCACCCAGATGTTTTGATCTCGCACGGCAGGTGGCCAATGTCTCTAACCTTTCCGTGTGTAAAACGTCCGATGAACGGGAAGGGGATTCTAGTCAGACCACGGAGCAGACCTGTGCAGCTGCCGGGGGATGTCTGCACCTGCCTGGTGCCCACGTGGACACAGAGCACACACGTGCACCATCACACATGCACACTCAGCCCACGTGCAAGCATCCGTGCACGTGCACTTGTGCACGCACACCCCCACGTAGGCTCATCCACGGAGGGGTTGCTCCAGGCCTCTTACTCAGCATTTCCCTACCTCATCGAAAAACAGTCAGAAAGACAAATATGTGATATCGCTTATGTGTGGAATCTAAAAAAACAAAAGATACAAATGGACTTATTTACAAAACAGAAATAGACCCACAGACATAGAAAACAAATCTATGGTTACCAAAGGGGACAGGCGGGGGGAGGGATAAATTAGGAGGCTGGGATTAACAGATACACGCTACGATATATAAAATAGATACCCAGCAAGGACCTACTGTATAGCATAGGGAGCTATACTCAATACTTTGTAATAACCTATAAAGGAAAAGAATCTGGCAAAGAACATATATGTATGCATTATATATATGTATAAGTGAACTGCTGTGCTGTATAGCAGGAAATAACACAACATTGTAAATCAACTGTACTTCAATTTAACTAAAAAAAGGTATAATCAAAACAAATCTTCCCCTGCCAAAAATAGATAGATAGATAAACAAACAAACAACAGTCTCCATCTGGCCATCTGTAAGAGTAACCCAGGTTCTCTGCTGGACTCCTCTGACAGCCAGCCTCGAGTGGGCCTTGAGGGAAGCCCTGAGTAGATGCAAACCTTCCAGAGGGGTCGAGACAGCCTTCAACATCTGCACACATCCACAGGCAGTTGGCCAGGCCCTCGAGGGCCACAAGGACACCCGTCCTTCACAGCGTGATAGCTGGGAGCTCGCCAAGGAGCCGAGTGCCAAGCTGGGCCCACTAGGAATTTAGCAGCAGGCCATCACCCACAGCTGCTGGGATTCAGAAGACAGACTCTGAGCCAGGAGCCTGAGTGTAGTGACACTGCGACAGAGCCCAGAGCCACAGGGCAGCCCTGTCCTTGAAGAAGCCGTGGGACCCTGAGATGGGCTCACCCCCGCTCAGGGTCCAGGGTCGGTGAGAGTTTGTTTCTCATTGAGGTGCAGTGAAAAGAGCAGACTGAGGGGTTTTGTTTGAAACCTGCCCTGGGGAGAGGTCAAATGAGGGGACCTGGAGCTGTGAACAGTGCCCTGGTCATGAACTGGCTCACCATCCATGAACCCCTCCCCTTCCCCGGTACCTAGGGGGCACAAGTAACTGTGACATTTTAATGATTTCAGATTTAAAACATGTTCCCCTCTGCCTGCCTCCAAAAGGATTTTGAGAGGCTATAGGATTCACCGCTAACGTGTACTAATTAATTCACAATTAGATGAAAGCTTCCGAGCAGAGGAGCGGGTTCCAGCAGGTCCCCAGACGTGAGGTGACGGCCACAAGTGAGCGTGGAACACACCTCCACACGGCACACAGCTGAGGTCCGGCCCCAGACCTTCCATCCTGTGGTCTTGACGCCTAGGATATCTGGCCAGGCTGTGGTGACCCGGCCAGGATTCAGGGGTATGGCGTCCACCTGGGCACCTAGCTACTTACCTGCTGTCTCTGGCTGCCCCTGGGGAGAAAAAAAGAACACAGCTATCTTACTTTTTAAATTTTAAAAAGTATTTTTAATTGATAACCCTTGTCCGTGGTCCAAAGTGTCAGAGATTCAAACCAGTGTGTGGAGAAGAGTCTCCCTCTCAGCCTGACTCCCTGGACCCCCAGAGTCATCTTCCCCACCTGCTTCATGTAATTCAAGGTTCCCAGCAATCTAAACATGCCAGTTGACATTGTCAGGGCACAATATAAGATATTTGCTTCGTTTTGACTTTGTTTAGTTTCAATACCGTTTTTGTCCTTATAGCATTTGTTTTTTCTAAAAAAAAAAAAAAAGAAAAAAAACACCTGTAAAACACCTGTAAAGATGAAAGAAGAAACAAAATGTTGGCTATTTTTTTTTCTGTATATAAAAAAGTATATCGTATTTTACTTTACAATACTGGGATCATAATATCTCTAGCAGTTTTCATTAGGAAATAGTCTTTTATAATATGCTTAATGTCTGTGTAATAGTTCACCTTATAAATGTATCATGAATTATTTAGCCATACCCGGCTGGCTTGCCTCTAATTAGAAAAAATTTCACGAAGTGTCACCACCGGGTGAGAGTAATCTCAGCCAATCCTCCTGACAACCCTGTCAGACAGGAATTATGATTATCTTCCGTTTATGACTTGGAAGGCTAAATAAACTACTCAAAGACACTCAGCTACTGAGTGCCAGGAGGGAGACTCTAATTAGCACCCCCGGCTACACTGTTGCCCTGTCCCTGGACCCTTGTATATACCGTCATCTATTTTTGCCATCTTGAAGGACAAATGTTAGCTTACTGTTGTTGTTTTATTTGATCTTTTTAAAATTTGTACTTATTTTTTTGCTGCGTTGGGTCTTTGTTGCTGCGCACGGGCTTTCTCTAGTTGCAGCGAGCGGGGGCTACTCTTCGTTGCGGTGCACGGTCTTCTCACTGCAGTGGCTTCTCTTGTTGCGGAGCACGGGCTCTAGAGCACGCGGGCTTTGGTAGATGCGGCTCGTGGGCTCAGTAGTTGTGGTGCACAGGCTTAGTTGCTGCACAGCATTTGGGATCTTCCCGGACCAGGGATCAAACCTGTATCCCCTATATTGGCAGGTGGATTCTTAACCACTGAGCCACCGGGGAAGTCTCTAGCTTACTGTTTTTATTTGCATTTATTTTGTTGCTGTTGAGTTTGAGCATCTTTTAATTTCTTACAGATCATTTGCATTTAGTTTCCTTTAAAATACCTGCTTGTGTGTTTTTGCCTGTTTTTCTGTTAGTCTTGTGCTATGTACACACACACACACACACACACACACACACACACATAATTACCCATTATCTGTCATATATGTTTCCCAGTTATTTTCTTGTCTTTTAATTTTGTTATGGTAATTTATGACTGAGAAGTTTAAAATTTTTTATGTCTACCAATATTTTCCTTTATGATTATTCCCATTAATTTTATCTTTAGGATGCTTTCATCCCTCCCAGGTGCAGATAAATGTTTATTCCTATTTTCTTTTAGTGGTACAGTGAGTTCATTTCCACATTTAATTCCTCCAACTATTGTTAATTTTCTCTTCAAAAGGTCAGTCCAGAAGTATACTTGAATCAGTCTGTGCGGGATGGCCACACCCATCACCGTGTTCCATCATGCCTGTTACCTGGACGAACTCTTAGGAGATTGCCATACCTGGTACCTGGACCAGCCCCTGGGGCCAGCACATTATAGAGACATTATACTTCCACTGATACAACTAAAGCTACATCAGCTTTTAGCAATCCCATGCATTACTCACTGACATTAACTCCATGGCAACGAAAACTACCAGACTTTCTTTCGTTCTGGGGGTGAGGGTACAACTTTTAGAGAAACATTTCCACCAATTGCTATAAATTTGCATGTAACACTTCTACATAACTATGTCTATCAAGTAGATATTATTTGGTCTTTGGCTTTTTATCTTGTAGCATAATTTCCATTTAAATTCCAAGGTGTCAGAATATTCTGACACCTACTTCTCAGCCTTCAGAACTGTACATGGCTTCCCAGGTCACTTTGGTCCATTAGCTATTTCACATGCTACTTTTGGACATCTGGGTTATTCCCTAGATCTTATTTTCACACAGGCAGCTGACAGCCATGCTCCTACCCTGCATGTTCTTCTGTGTTTCATTTTTCATTCTCAGTGTTTTTACTGACATATATTCTGACTCGATTTTTATTGATCTTGTTGGTTTGGCCTCTTATTCCGTCCAGTTGAAATGAGCTTGCGTCATTCACGATTTGGTTATTTATTACATTTGTTGCCCCTCTGAGCTTCTAGTTGCCCACCTATTGGACACAAGTGCCTTTGACATCTTTGTTCAAGGCTTTGAAAGCTGTGTCTACAGATGAGGAAACCGGGGCTTGGAGTGGTGGGGTGCCTTGACCAAAGTCACAAGCCTACTGTGACTCGGAGCCGAGGCAGCGGGGATCCAGGTCCCGTGCCTCCCAGGTCGGGGCAGTGGGGTGGCACAGAGATGCCCAGCACTAGGGCAACAGCCTAATGCTGACAAAGGCATTAGCCGTCACGGCCGGACGCCGAACCGTGTGCTTCACATCCCCCGGCCTCAGCCCTACGGATGACATCGCTGGGGGCGGGTGGGGAATGGGGTTGTTTTTATCCCCATTGCGCAAAGAAAGAAACTGCAGCTCTGAGAGCGGAAGTGAGTTTCCTAGGGTCATGAGGGAGCGGCTAGCAGATGGATTTGCATCAGCCCCCAGCACTGATACCCTCGACCGTGGTGCGGCTCTGATTCCTGCGCCATCAGTGGCGTCAAAGGACGCTCCAGGGACACCATTAGGGCTGGGCGGGTGGAAGGACACAGCCGCTGGTAGAGATCTAGGATCCCCCCGTTCCCGACCTCAACAAGACTTCAAAGTGTTCATCTTTCTGTTTGGGCTCTGTTTTTCAGCTAGCTAGGGATCCACTTCATCTTATTTTCACCTGATCCACATTCCTCCATTTCAAGAACGAGACTTTGTCAACTGCTTGGCTGGTGTTATTTTAGGTATACAACGCTTACCAGATTGCACCTGTTTGATCCCAAAAGATTCCCGGGTGTTTGGTGGTAGGGGGCAGCGGTGGGGGACTTGAACCCATGTTGTTCCCCGTGTTCTTTTGTTTTTTAAATAATAGTTTTTGGCTGTACCCTGCGGCATGCGGGATCTTAGTTCCTCGTCAAACCCGTGCCCCCTGCATTGGAAGGCAGAGTCTTAACCACTGAACCACCTGGGAAGTCCTCCACCCCCATGTTCTTTTTGAAAAGTTTTCAATCTGCATGGTCAAAAGTTCTAGAATATTCCCCCAGGGATTACCATCAAGCAATCTACCCTTTTATACAATTTTTGAAAATGGACAGTTTGCCCAGGGGTCAGCTGCCCAGTGTTTAATCACGGTGCTTCTTTGAGGTCATCTGAGGGCTTCCATCTTTGCCTGGGCTGAAGACGAACTCATTTAGCATGTCTGGGTATCCGAGCGCTGCCTTGTCTTCTCACCAGCCCCGGTTCTACCTTTGGAAGAACATTATAAAGAACTAGAAAACAGGGAAGCTAAATTGAAATTGCTGAATCTGACTCCTTTTTGTCAAGTCTTTATACTTTAGCGTCTTCTCCATGCAGAGCCCTGTCCCTTTCTTGTTCTACTCTTCCAGTAGCTTTAAAAACCTTCCTAACATTGTGGCTTCACAATAACTTCTGCTTATTCTGGACATTAGCCCTTCCCAGGACTGTTCTCACAGGTACAGGCCCCTCATGCATGTTCTCCTTGATTCTGTGCCTCTCTTCACCTTTGGGTGCCTTTCTAAAGATCTGAGATCACCAGTGATCACCCTTTGGGACCACATTGGGCTTTTTTCTAGGTATTTCCTTTCTTTTTGTCCCTCACTGGGATTAGTCGCTATTATATAAGCAGAATTTGGGATTTCCCCCCAACCTCTTTCCTCACTTGGGATCAGATACTCGAGCCCCTGGTCCCTCAAGTTAAGACTGTGTGGCACTAGGAAATTTTGCCCATCTTTTCAGGCTTCAGTTTCTTCATGTCAAAATGGGCGTGATGATAGCTTTAACCTCCTAGAGCTGTTATGAAGGAAATAGTGCATAGTCGTGATCAATATCAGTATTATTACCTATCTGTTACTGAAACCCTTTGTGGTGACAATCGATAGAAATCCAACTCAAACTGGCTTATACACAAAAAGAGAGTCCATTGGCTCAGGGAATTTTCCCCAAGGGCTCACCATCAAACAAAGTCCAAAAGTCGATCGGCTTCCGGCACAGCTGGATCAGAGCCCTGTCAACGTCCCCAGGCTCGGGTCTCTCCATCTGACTCTGCTGATGCTTCATTTGGGAGGGAGATGGTGCTCCAGCCCCTTCCCCTGCCCGCCTCCTCCACCAGCCCCTCCCCCAACCTCCTAGCGACCCGGGCCCCCAGCCCAGCAGAGCCATGGCGAGGGTCAGGACCACAGAGCCTGGCTCCTACCCCTGGGAACTGGCACCATGCCCAGAAAAGGGGGAGCTGGGCTCTGAATTTGGGAGACGCGCTCACCAAAAAGCAGAGCTCGGGAGCCTTCCTGACTGTGAGTGATTTCACGGACACCTGGGCACCTCCTCCGCTCTGATGCAGCTGATGGCAGCTAGCCACTAAATGCTGCTCTTTCCAGCAAGACAAACCCCACCAGAGTGGAGAAAGATGACCCTGAGCCCTGCCCTCGGGTCCCGCATTTTACTCCCTCCTTCACCCTGGCCCTGGCCCTGATGCTCGACTCTGACACCTGCTAGACTCCATCCTGTACTCCCCTCAGCTTGGTCCTGATGGCTGGTAATTAATTGGCTTTTTCTTTGTCCTTCAACCCCACCCGTGCCTTCCAGATGGGTTTTCCACACCTGGCAATTAACCTTGGCAATCACCCTCAACTCTGCCCAGTGGGCCTGCTGGACCGGATTTTATGTTCGTTTGTTACTTCTCTGCAATGCACTCTTGGGCTGTCCTAATACAAGTCCGGTCACTCACTGTGGTTATAGTGTGACACCGTCACGTACAGTGCCAGGCACCATTTTTTCTTTAGTAGCCTGGAATCCCTGTCCCCTGCCTTTGTGCAGCTCCGTGACCCTCTGTGACCCGACCTTGACCCCTGTGCCATCTCAGTGGATCAGGGAGTCCAGGTGCTGTGCCCCTCGCAAGGAAGTAGAAAAGGTGCCCACGGTGTTGTCTGCTGAGCCCCCTGCTCTGCCCCAGGGCAGTCCCGAGCCAAGCTGGGTCAAGCAGCTTTGGACTGAGCAACGCCAGCCCCATTCATTCCGCACGGAGACGCCTGACAGTGGAAGAGTTTCTGTCCTGGGCTGAACTGGCTCTCAGCTCAGGATCCAGCTTTCCTGTTGACTCCATGAGCTTCTCTGTAGCTTCTAATACGTTTCCCTTTTTGCTGGAGTCGGCAAGAGCAGTTTCTTTGACTTTCAAGGACAGAGCTGACATTCTAGGGCTGTGCTTCAGCTTTTCTGGCTTTATAGATTTATTTGAGCTTTTTAAAAATGCCTCCCTCTGAAGTTTCCAGTTAAACTCTTTCTGGTCACACTAGCAAGTCTCCCGCTGCGTGTTCTTCTCAGATTTGGGTTCATACATCTTGCTTCTTGCCAGGACCCCACTGTTCTGGGGTGGATCTGGGCTGCGGTCCAGAAGACACAGTTCTGCACTCTGACACCATCTACATGCCCAGATGTTCCCTCCGTATACTTCCTCTCTCCTCCTTTCACTGCAAAAGTCACGAACTTCAAGTGAAAGAAGGAATGAAAACACCACCTGTAATACCAATTCCTTCAATTTCCTCCCCAGAACTTCCACATAAATAGAAATAGATTGGATTTAGACTCATAGACCATCACACTTGGAAGAAGACTTAGAAACCATCACAGGTCTTTACTCAAGTGCCATCTGTGATCGATTGGTTATGGCTGACTGGGTTTCACATCTGGACACTGAAAGGTGCTGTGAGGGATTCACAATGCCTGCATGGGCGTGGTAAAGGAAAGTACCAGCCTATGATCTGATGATTCGCTCTCCTCCAACAACCTGCTCTGCATTTTACAAATGAGGAAAACTGAGTTACACACATATTAAGTTGTCTAAAGCTATATAGGAAGCCAGGGCAGATTTAGGGATAGAATCTAGGTTGTCACACCTTTCCTAACAATGACAATGACTTCTCTTCAGGTTGGAGTTCAGTCTCATATGAGGTCATCAAAGTCTCCTTGCTGGTTGCATGGCGTGGATTCTATGCTCAGCCACTTCTGGGCATTGCAGCAGGACCCTGTGGATGCCTGTGGGGCTAGGGGCAATATTCATGGAGAACTTTCAGGATCACAGTTCCGATGCCCTAGGGCAGTCCAGGCGGTGCCGGCCCTGGGAGCTCACCCATTAAGTGGGGTTGTTTTATCAGACTGCAGCTGAAAACTTCAGAAACTACTGTCCCCAATTGAATATACTCCAATTCATTCCAAGTGGGGAGAAAACAAATAGCCCACTGACCCTCTCCAAAATGTTAAAGTTCCTTACGCTTGAGACGGGAAATCGGGTCCAGATCCAGACCTGGCATGATTCATGAGAGCTTGCTGTGGAAAGAGGGGGACAAAAGGTCTTCAACCTATCTGTGAAAGCCAGCTCCTTATTTTTAAACCCATCCCGTTTGACTGTCAAGGTCGGAGCCTTCATAAAAGCCAAAATGCACTCCTAGAATTAGCAGGGCAGCATGCTCTAGGGTGGTGAGGACCCTGCAGAAGCAGGCAGCTGCAGGATCTGGGGTGTCCGCCTGCAAACATTCACTCAGCAAGTTCCTGGGAGATGGGCCTTTCTCCTGGGCCAGCAGCCCCAGAGTGGGCGTTCCCGATAAGGAACAGGGCTGCTGCTTTGGGGGAGGGAGTTCTTCTGGACTGGGGCCCATTCTCAGGACAGTTGTCAGTGGCCTTAGTAATGGGACAGCATTCTGTTTTATTAAAAGCCTGTTGCTGGCTGGGAAAGCTGTCTGCCTGCTGTGTGGGCAGGGGCCCAATATCGCTGCGGGCAATTCCAAGCCAGTCCTTCGAGCTGACATCAAACCAGGAAAGAACATGACTGAGTTTTAGCTGATGTAGCAGTACTCTCTTTCTTTCTTTCTTTCTTTCTCTCTCTCTCTCTTTCTTTCTTTCTTTCTTTCTTTCCTTCCTTCCTTCCTTCCTTCCTTTCTTTCTTTTCTTTCTTTCTTTCTTTCTTTCTTTCTTTCTTTCTTTCTTTCTTTCTTTCTTTCTTTCTTTCTTTCTTTCTTTCTTTCCTTTCTTTCTTTCTTTCTTTCTTTTTTTTAACAGTTCTCTCTACCAGTTCCACTGTATACATTTTGTGTGTGCGGGCATGCATGTGATCTTGTCAACCGGCGGCAGCTGGAGTTCACCCCTTGAGCACACCTCCCCTGGCTCTCCCCTTCTCCCCCTCCCTTCCCCCTTCTCTATAGCCTCACCCTTGCCTCACTGGCCTTCCCAGCCCCCAGCCCCCTGGTAGACAGTGGGAGCAGAGGGAGGCCCAGACTGTGGCCTGAGGCTACTTACAGGGTAGGGGTTGGGAGGGGAGAGAATTTGACTGCTTTGTTTATCTTCTGAGTCTGGAAACTCTACAGAATTCATCCATTTTCAAGGAAGCCTTCATTTGCAGGTTTCCCAAAATAAAAAGTAAAAAAGGAGCCTCACTTCAACAGGAACCAGAGGAAAAGCAGTTTTCTCTGTGAGCTGATTTGTTTATTATTATTATTTTATTCTTTAACATTAGATCTGTTGAAGGTAGGCAAAGACAGTCACTTTCTTTCATATTTTTATTTTGCTTTTGTCTTTTTTTGCCTTATCAGTGTAGAGGGCAGATACTATGTGGAGAGATGATATAAAATGCTCATTTTACACACGTCTACGGGAAATAGAGGTTTTGTGTAAACTTTTATGTTCGCATTTTCTACTGAGGTTACAGATGTCTCTGGGACTCTTCCCTTCATCTGTAAATTAAAATCACTCAAATTGCCCCTCTTTTACAAATTAAAAGAAATTAAATGTGCTTCAACACAGATTTTTAAAATAATTTCAAAAAATTTATAAAAGCGGTTTTAATATGCTGGTTAGTTGTGTGTACATGATTTCTCTGGGTCTTTTGAAAATTTGGAGCAAGCAGTGCCCATATCAGGTAGAGCATGTTAATTTACTGCCTTCTTTTTAACCCTGTACTCAAGCAGTAAACTTTTCCTGTAGTGCCAGAAAATGGTATATGTTTTGAAAAAATATTTCTAAAGATGGTCAGGGGAGATAAGGGGAATTCAGAAAAGAAAATATAAAATGTGTTGCTTCACATGTGAACATTCAATTTCAACTTACGGATAGACATCCCATTTTAACAGCTTCTTTTATTTACCACATTGTATGAATCACTGTAGTGATGTAAGCCTAAAATCATGTAAACTCACAAGTTTTGCCACATATTTTAATTCATTTTATAATTGTTTTCAAAATCTTGGGAAGAGTAATATATGGCACAAGAAAAGAGTGGCATAAATCATGTTAAATCCAGTGTACTTTTTCCTAAACTGTGTCCTCAAGGTATAAGATATTCAGCAAATAGGATTTTTTTTTTTTTTCTCTACTCTCTGGTTACTTAAGAGAAACCAGAAGATTATCTCTATGGTGAGGGTATAGAAAGCAGTATTTTTATTTTTTAATTTTTTTGATGAGGGAAAAGCTCGATCAGCTGGCAGCGTGTACTGGCTATTGTGTCTGTGGTAAATTTAAAACATTAACTCCAGGTTTTAATACTGCACATTCCCGCAGGTCACTGGGCCAAAAGCCCATCCAATATTGTCAGGCAAAGGCCCAAGATGAGAAACAAGTAAAACACAGATACGTCTTTACTGGTGCAGCTAAACATTTGTAATTAAGAAAACTCCAGTAGTTCCATGGTAATCTGTTTCTAGATAAACGTAGTCGTAGCCTTCGGCTCCAAAGGAAAACCTCTTCCTTCAAGACACTGGGTGAGGAACGGGGAGAACTCAGAGAAAAGCCGTTTTCGGTGTTACAGACAAGTGTTTACATTATGAACCAACTTTCGATCCAGGAAAGAAGTGATAACCTGTTTGGGTTTTCCAAAGGAATTAATATCCTGTGGACTGAATACAGAGTAGGCTCAGAGAAACCTTGAATAATGCAATTGATCTCTTCCAAGAAAACAGAGGGTGGAGTTCTGATCTTAGGAAGCATCACTGACAGTATTTTTTTCTGCTTTCTGGAAAATCAACCAGGAAAGAAAATATGCCTGAAACATTTAAAAAATAGGCTGTTTTCGCATATGGTTCTGGAACAAGATGGTGTAGATTCACTTTCCCTACTCTGTTTCTCTAAATACAACTAAAAACTCTGGAAGCTATTCAATAGACAATGATAAAAGGACTCTGAAAGTTGGAAAAGAAGAAGGTAGACTGGCAAGAATCCTCAAGACTTGAGAAACAACAACTTTTTGAGTTCCCTGAGCTTTTTTATCTTCCGTGTACCCTGAACAGGGCACAGGAGAGGCTTGCAACCTGGAATCACCAACAGGCTCAGGCAAAACAAACAAAAAACCCCAAGAATATCCTAATCTTTCTGGCCAAAGTCCAGGAAAAGGAAAGCACAACAGAGACCCAGTAAGAAGTTCCAGCCTCCTTTGGATTGTCTGCGAGGACCATAGGTCCTCGCAGACAATCCAGTCCACTGGCAGCAGCAAAGCCCTGGACACTTCTGGCTCCTGGTCCAAACGGAGATACCATCAGGTGGTCTGAATCACCCACAGCTGCAGCAGCAGTTGAAACCATACGTCTCCTTGGCCTCTACGCAGGGGCATAAGGAGACCCAGGCCCACCAGCAGCTTCTTCCTCATTCTCAAAGGTTTCCCAGCAACAGAGTCTCCATACAAAATGATCACTAAGAAAACTGTATGAAGAGATATACTGAAAATATAATTAAATCAAAAAAGAACTCTAAAAACGTTCAAGTAACCCAGAGGAAGTCAATAAAAAAGAAACAGAAGAATGATAAACAGAAGGAACAAACAGAAAACAAATAATAAAATGTCAGACTTGGGGCTTCCCGGGTGGCGCAGTGGTTGAGAGTCCACCTAACAATGCAGGGGACACGGGTTCGTGCCCCGGTCCGGGAAGATCCCACATGCCGCGGAGCGGCTGGGCCCGTGAGCCATGGCCTCTGAGCCTGCACGTCCGGAGCCTGTGCTCCGCAATGGGAGAGGCCACAACAGTGAGAGGCCCGCGTACCGCAAAAAAAAAAAAAAAAAAGTCAGACTTAGTCCTAATAGATCAGTAATTACCTTAAATACAATGGTCTAAGTACACCAATTAAAAGGTAGAGATTGGCAGAATGGATCAAAAAGCACGACCAGACTAGATGTTATTTACAAGAAACCCACTTCAAATTCAGTGACATAGGTAGACTGAAAGCAAAAGAAAGGAAAAACATACACCATGCAAGCATTAATCAAAAGGAAGTGGCTATGTTAATATCGAAGTAGGCTTCAGAGCAAAGAAAGTTACCATGGGCAAAGAGGGAGATTACATGTTGACATATAGGATTAATCCACAAAGAAGATACAGCCATCCTGTGAACCAAACGACAACATATTTCACAATATACGAAGCAAAAACTAAGACAGCTGAAAGAAGAACGAGATAAATCCACTACTGTGGTTGGGAGCTTAAATTCCCCATTCACCTCCCACTCAGGACTTATAGGGCTACTAAAGAGAAAATCGGCAAAAATATAGAAAAGAAAAAATATAGAATTCAACAATACCATCAACTGAAAGGATCTAATTGACATTTATAAAATGCTCTGTCCAGCAACAGCATTTAAAGGGCCCATGGAACATTTGCCAAGATAGACCACATCCAAACTTTAACAAATTCGAAAGAATCGAAATCATATAGAGTCTGGCCATAATGGAATTAGAGTAGAAATCAAAACCAGGAAAATCTCCAAACTCCTGGAAACTCAACAATAAACTAAATAATTTATGGGTGAAAGAGGTGATCTCAAAGGAAATTTTAAAAGTACATAGAAAGAAAGAAAATGAAGATAAATATATTAAAATTTGTGAGATGCAGCTAAAGCAATGCTGAAAGGGAAATTTATGGCACTAAATGCTTACATTGGAAAGCAGTTATCTCAAATAACTAATCTAAGTTCCTACTTCAAAAACTTAAAAAGAGCAAACTAAACTCAAAGCAAACGAAAGGAAGGAAATACTAAGGAGCGAACATCAATAAAACTGAAAGCTGGAAAATAATAGAAAAAATAATGGGAACATAAAGATGGTCTTCAGAAAAACATCAGTAAAATTAATAACCTCTAGCAAGATTGGCAAAGATAAAAAAAAAAGAGAGAAGACACAAATCACCAGTATCAGGAATGAAATGAGATACCACAACAAATTCTGTAGCCATTAAAATGATAATAGGAAAATATGACAAACAATTTTATGCTTATAAATTCAACAATTTAGAAGAAATGGGCCAATTCCTCAAAAACCACAAACTACCAAAACTCAGCCAAGATTAAATAGATAATTTATTCAGCTCTATAACTATTAAAGAAATTGAGTATGTAGTTAAAATACTCCCCCAAAATAATCTTCAGGCCCAGATGCTTTCCCTGGAAAATTTTACCGAACAGTTATTAAAGAGCAATTACTGCCAATTGTACACAGTCTCTTTCAGAAGATAGGAGAGGGGATTCTTTTTATGTGGTCATCATTTCTGACACCAAAACCGACCAGAGGCAGTTAAAAAAAAAAAAAAAGCAAAGCTAAAGACCAAGATCTGTCAAGCACTTAGATGGAAAAATTATCAACCAACTTTAATCAAATACAGCAAGTTATAAAAGAACATGACACCATGACCAAGAAGGATTAATGCCAGGTATGTAAGACAGATTCACTATTTGATCAGTCAATATAGTCCACTGTATCAACAGATCAAAGAAGAAAAAGCATATAATCATGTCAATTGATGCAGAAAAATCATTTGACAAAATTAGATACCCATTAATGGTGAAAAAAAAAAAAACCCTCTCAGTACACTAGGAACAGAGGGGAACTATTTCAACCTCATAAACCCTACATCAAACTTTGTATTTAATGGTGAAAGACTTAGTGCATTCACTCTAAGTTCTGGAATAAAGCAAGGATGTTTGCTGTCATCATTCTTATTTAACACAGTCCTGGAGGTTCTAGCCACTGCTATAAGGCAGGAAAAAGAAATAAAAGTCATACGAATTGGAAAAGAAGAAATGAAACTAAAACTATCTTTTGTTGCAGGCAACACGATTGTCCACATAGAAGAATAAGCTGTCCTCCTTTCACTGACTGCCTTGATCAAGCAAGTGCTTCCACTTGTTCTGAGGGTGTTGCTGCAGCAGACAGAAGCACAGGGGCTGAGAGCACAGCTTGGGCGTGGTAGACCAGGTGGACACCCCAACTCCACCATTCCCAGCTGTGTACCCCTGGGCACCTTCCTTGACCTCTCTGAACTTTGGTCCCCTCATCTGAAGTGGAGGTTATGGCAGAAACAAGAGCCTATAGTGGTTGTGAGTATTAAGTGAGAGCAATGTACAGACAACTGAGCAGTGTACTTGCTGCAGGTATTACTACTACTTGCTGCTGTTGTATGTGATCCTGCACTGTCTGTTGTGCTGCCCCCAGGACTGTCACTGGAGCCAAGAAAACTCAATTCTCCTGCTCAGTGGTCCTGTGACTTGTCAATTCACACATCCATTCTGAGCTTCACTGCAGAATGGTTATAAATGGTTTATTTACAACATGGTGACAATAACCCCTCTCTCATAAGATTCTTGTTAAGACAGGACGAAACAACAAATAAAAGTGCTTTGAGCACTTTAATAATAATAATGATGATGATGATGATAATAATAATAACAGCAGCTAAAATTTTTTGAGCACTCCCTACCACCAGCACCATGGATTGCTTTTTACTTACAACATTTCACTTAATCCTTATAACCATGAGTTATTAGTCTAATTTATGTAGATTGGGAAACTAGTCCCCAAGAAGTAATCTGCCCAAAGACACAGCTTGTGAGCCATAGAATCCAGATTTGGACCCCCCAGGATCTGGCTGTGTTCTCATGCTTCCCAGAGAAAGTAAGCCAGTGAGGGAAAGAACAGCTTGGCCTGGGGCTCACTTGCACTGGAAAGGTGGGTATAATCTGTTGTGGGAGGCTCAGAGTGCAGTCTTTGACGTGCAGTGGGAGAGCCAAGAGTCATCCTTGGCAGTGGCAACTGGCTCCAAACTAACAAACTGTCTGAGAAATAAGGTTCCCTCTAGCAGGACACCAGGTAGGATGTTACTCAGAAAGTCAGCTTTCCATTCCCTTGAAGGATTCAGTGATTAGACTGAGGCCAACTACGGGCCCAGGTCTAAAAATAACTCCATCCCTTCTAACAAGGACTCAGTCTGGACTGAAGTCATTCTTTCAGGTGCAGAAAAGGAAAGCTTGACTGTACGTCATGGACTTAAAATAGGAGTGGGGTCAGAGGGCCAGCTGGGGCTCACGGGTGCCAAGTGGGCAGTTTGTCAGCTGGTGTTTCCTGCTTTGGACAGCAGGTTTCTGCCTCCTTTTTTGAGTTGAGAAGGAGTGAAATTGTGTGTTTGAAAAGCTCACTTGTTTTGCTTTCTCTCTTCTCCGCGTGTGCCCTTTTCATCCATAATCCACATTCATCTTTACTGGGTATTCATGCATTGTCCTGAAATATACTAGTTACAGAAATTAAAACTGGCTACTCTGCTTCTTTCTCCCTAGCTCTGTACGATGGATCCATGACGTTTTCCTTGAATATCTCTGCCCAGAGTGCAACAGAGAGGCCACTAGTTGAATAATTCCCACAATCCCATGATATGGTGGAGGTCCATATGTGAGGGGTGGGTGCTCTATGGAAAGGTCTCCTTTGTGAAGGACGGTGGGCTACAGCCTAAGAGCCTACCAATTCTAAGAGTCTGGGATTTGTTTCCTTTTTATAGCCTGGCTATATTTAGGTCAATGAATTGTATTCAAGATGGACTCATCAGGGCTTCATTCAATGCATTCTTTCATTGAAAGGACTTGTGCTCCAGACAGGGTAGCATAAAGTCATTCCTCTCTTCTCTCCTCTCAGCTAGGGACAATGATAAACTCTGGAAACACTGCAAGAAGCAACCATTAAGAGAGTGAAAATGCAAGCCACAGAGTGGGAGAAGATATTTGCAGATCATAAAACTGACAAGAGACTTGTATCCAGAATACATTAAAAATTTCCATAAATCATGAATAACCCAATAGAAAAAAATAAGCCAAAGACTTGGATAGGCACTTCACAAAGAAGGGATATAGTTTACCCGTAAATATGAGAAGCAGAGTGCACAGTGAAATCCCAAGGAGACGCCTGCCAGAGTGGCTGAAAATGAACAGACTAATAACCTAAGTGCTGGCGAGGATATGGGGCAAATACACCTGCCATCCACTGGCTAGTGGGGGCGTGAAGTGGTACCATCACTCTGGGAAATTGTTTGGCAGTATTGAGCGGTGAGTGTTGTAATACCCCCATGGCTCAGCATTTCTACCCCTCTGTATACACCCAACTGAATCACGTACTCATTAACACTGAAGGCATGTACAGAGCTGCTCGTAACCATCCAGTTATAGTAGCCAAAGACTGGAAACAACAGTGGAATGGATTAATATATTGTGGCGTCCTTAACAGTGAAACTGAGCAATTGAATGCAGCACACGGTAACACAGAACTGAAATCTTCACGCCCAGTGAAAGAACCAAGACAACCAAGAGGGTTGAATGGTTCTACGTACACCAAGTTCAAGAACAGACAAAGCTGATGAAGATTGAAGTCCAGACGGTAGTTATTGGGGGATGTAACTGGAAAGAGGCACAAGGGGTGCTGAGGTGCAGCTAATGTCCTGTTTCTTGATCTGGGCAGTGATTTCATAGGTTTGGACACTGTGAACATCTGTCGAGCTCTTATGCTTATCGTTCGTGCACTTTTCTCTCTGCGTGTTTCGCTTCAATAAAGAGTTTACTTAAAAGAATGTACTTGGGTTTGCAAAGTTGAAAAGAACCACAAAATCCTCATTGCCTCGCAAAGAGTATTTTATATGCTGGTCAAAAATGTGAGAAACCAGGATGCTGGTCTCTCCCTCTGAGCCAATAAGCAAACAAATTAATAGAAAAGTAAGTGGGTTCACAAATGACTTACTTATAGACAGTCTACACCAAGTGTCCTGATATCTCCCATCCACAGACAGGCCAGGCCCCTTTTGACACAGTGGCTGCTCCCCTCTCAGCCCGTCTGCTTCACTGAGTCCATGGAGTCCCCGCCTCCAGACTCTCTGGCCTTGGGCCGCTCCGCCCATCTGTTCACCAGACACCATGACCAGGGACAAGGGAGTCTGGGCCAGAGTCAGCCCTCCCTTGTCACTGTACAGCTCACTAGTGACCCTTTTTTTTTTTTTTTTTGCGGTACGCGGGCCTCTCACTGTTGTGGCCTCTCCCGTTGTGGAGCACAGGCTCCGGACGCGCAGGCTCAGCGGCACGTGGGATCTTCCCGGACCGGGGCACGAAACCCGCATCCCCTGCATCGGCAGGCGGACTCTCAACCACTGCGCCACCGGGGAAGCCCTAGTGACCCATTTTTTTCATCCCATGCTGATGCCCCCTGACATATAGAATTGGGGACAGAATTCTTTGGGAATTTCCTCTCTCTGGAAACATCTAGAGAACTTTTGCTGAGATCCTAAAGATACTAAGGCGTCTTTGCTGAGATACGTGGCTAAAATCATCCAGGCACTTTTTAAATGAGAAAAGAGGCTCTAATTTGGAAGGTGTATCTGGTGAAAGAAAGGGCCCTACACAAAAAGGCTGCTTTGGGCTTCCCTGGTGGTGCAGTGGTTGAGAGTCTGTCTGCTGATGCAGGGGACGTGGGTTCGTGCCCCGGTCCGGGAAGATCCCACGTGCCGTGGAGCGGCTGGGCCTGTGAGCCGTGGCCGCTGAGCCTGCGCGTCCGGAGCCTGTGCTCCCACAAGAGTGAGAGGCCCGCGTACCACAAATAAAAAACAAAACAAAACCAAAAAAAGGCTGCTTTATGTCCTCATGAGATCTTAGGGCTTTCCAATCCCTTACTCTTATCAACCCACCGGGTGAGAGGTGTTGGTATAACCAGCCGGACATTTTTGACAGACCATCTTTGTGAGGTCCGTCATCCCCCCTCCCCAGTAGGAGGCTGAAGTTATGTTAGAGCGGGTGGGCCTTTGAGAACACCCAGCATAGCCCCCTGGTTTGCAGAGGAGGGCGCCGAGGCCGAGGAGGGAAAGGGGCTTGTCAGCTGAGCAGTAAGAACACAGGTCTCCGGGGACACCCGGCAGCCACCCCACATCAGGGATCTGAGGACAGAGCGAGTCTCGTTGCTCCAAAATTAGCTGTCACCTCCTCCCCTTGGTTCCTTTTCTTGTCTTCCTACCATCAAAGTCTGGTTCCAGAAGCCTCCTTAGGAGGGCCCAGGGAGCTGGCTGTGCCTCCTGCTAGGAGCGAATGGGCGCAGGCAGCCTCATCTGGATGCGCTGGAGGAGAGAGGCAGCTGTGTGGACGGGCAAGCCAGAAACGCACGTCCCTGAGCGGCCTTGCAGAGGGCTGTGTGAGCATCTTGGCTTCTGCAAGTGTACCTCACCGGTTCAAATCCCACCCTCACCTCTTATTCTCCCTGGGCCCCGTCTCCCTGCCTGTGAGGCAGGGAGAGTGGTGGAATCCAATTTGTCACTTGCTGGGAGCGATGACTAGCGTGTGAAGCACTTAGAACAGCATCTGTGATGCTGAGATGAGGGTAGATGACCACCCGAAAAGGCAAGGGGACATTCTTCCAATTTCTTAGGTAAGAAAAAGAGGCAGATGCAGCATTTGCTCAGGGAGGTAGAGCCTATCTATTGCCCAAGCTAACACTGTACCATCCGGCCTTGGGGAAACCCTGGCCTCTCGCCCATGCACCGCAACGAAGAGTAGCCCCTGCTCACTGCAACTAGAGAAAGCCCGCGTGCAGCAACGAAGACCCAACGCAGCCAAAAATAAATTTTAAAAAAATTATTTAAAATAAATAAATAAAAGTCAGGGAAGTCTTTCCCCTGGAAAACATTCCCTCGGGGGATCTGTCAGGTGATGGCTGCAATGTCCACCGTTAGAGAGCCATTTCTTTGGCTTAATGTTTGATTCTCTCTTAAAAGCGGAGCCCTCACTGGCAGAGGAGAAGACGAATTAGCCTTGATTCCGAATTCTGTGAGTTGCATGCAACAGGTTTTAAGGAAAGTATGGGAGAAAGCTTTAGGGATGCCTCCTGTCTGAAAGGAAAGAGCCATGACAGCAAAGGTTACAGAGACCAGCCAGTTTTCCGCGCTGCCCCGATTCCAGCTGTGCTGGGCTTGGGTGGCTCCTCACATTTTACACAGTGTCTTCTCTGCTGTGTCTCCTGTGAATCTCTGAACAACCCTGTGAAGCAGGGCTCGTCCCCATTTTACAGATGAGGAAAGAGAAGGCTACTCCCCATTCTCTAATCGTTCCAAGTAGAGCAGCCAACGTTGGGAGATGGGGGCGCTCCTGGGCCCAAGTGCTTCCTATCTCACCTCTGCTTTGTGTCATGGGGGACGGGGCAGAGCTGGAGGGAAGGGGAGGAGGTACAGAAAACGAAGGCGCCATAAATGTGGCAAGGGTCTGCCCACCCTAGAGGGCTGGGACGGTGCACTGCATTCAGGCTGGCCACGTTAAATTTGGTTAGTTAATCGCTGAGACCCACGCTGACTAACGAGGGGGCCCCTGCCTCTCCCTCTGCCTGGAGTGCTCAGCCAGGCGTCCCTGGTCCTCTGATCCCTTAGCTCTCAGCGGTCACGCTCCAGACAGGCTTCCCATTCCACACCATTGCTCTCCGCCTTGCACCATGCTTAACCTTCATCGGCGCCCCTGACGGTTTCTTGTCTGTGATCTGTTCCCCTGACTAGCATGGTATTCTTCCTAGCACCTGAATCAGTGCCTGGTACGGAGGTGGTGTTCAGTAAATGAATGAATGAATGAGTAGGTGATGAATGAACCGGGCAGTTTCTCCTGCCACCCCACACTGACCCTGTGGGAGGTGTCCGAGGGGCACACGCTGATTCCAGCCACTTAATCCTGACATTCAATAAAACAGAGTAGGTGATGTCCTTAGTAACAGGCCATGTGGGCCCTCCTATAAAGGCTCCAGTGGAACCTGTGAAGTGTTTAAAAGACAAAGATGTAGCATCAGCTCATTTACATGGATGAGAAGCTGTCCTGGGGATGACATTCGGCTGCATTTTCGTGAAAATGACATTGCAGGATTCTGACCAGCTCTCATCCACTCCATGTCTGCTTCTGTTTCTAGGGTTTAGCGTGACTGTTTAAGAGACTAAAGGAAGGAAAAGCAGTCTCTAGACGCTCATAATAAAACCAGGAACCACGGCAATAGCTACTGTCTGTGGACCGCTCTCTGCGTGCTGAGCACCAGACCAGGAAGCTGGGTTGTGTTATTCTCACCTAATCCTACATCAGCCCGTGTACAGATGAGAAGAGTAGGGCTTCAACCAGCTGGCGTTCTGCCCTCACAGTTTCCTTTTCTTTCCGGGTCCTGGGGTTGCTCAGAGTGGACAGTCAGACTCACCCAGGACATCGTGCCCAGTCACCTCAGTTTGCTCTTTTCTAAGCTCTGAGGGTCATCCTGCAAAATGGGGGCAATGGCGCCTCCTCCTTTTGGAAAACCCGCCTTGTTCTCTGGCATCTTGGGAGTTTCCCAGCCTGCTTTGGTCCAGGTCTTGCTTGGTGTGCTCAGCAAATCAAATGCAAATAAGGCCTGGCCTTCTAGCTCCCATCTCCCCAACCCTGTCACAGTCTCTCCCCAGCAGTGCCTGCACTGGCTCATGGCCACGTCTGTCTAGTGGGCTGCCTGCCAGAGGGTTTTCACGGGCTGTCCGGGATCATATGCTGAAAGCTCAGTGCCTGACAGGGCGGACACTCAGTAAACCACAGTTGCCCTGCACTATTTTTCTGTTTCTGATTCATTTCCTACTCTTGCTTATGACCCCCTGTGTCACTTTTCCATGCCACCATCTAAAGTGACACACACGCTCCCTCTGAGGGGTGAAGATACCATGAGGTGGGAATTCCCTGGGGGTCCAGTGGTTAGGACTCCGTGCTTTCGTTGCCAGGGGCACGGGTTCAATTCCTGGTCGGGTAACTAAGATCCCGCAAGCTGCATGGGGCTGCCAAAAAGAAAAAAGAAAAAAAAGATACAAGAGGTATACTCCAATAAAGATGATTAAAAAAAAAAAAAAGATACACGAGGGAGGAATCCCGTGTCCCAGGCACTGGCCAGACACAGTGTAACTTCCTGCAGAGGGCTCAACAGCCAGCAGCCTGAAGGCGTCAGGCCTCCCAGGAGCCCAGTTGACAGGATAGGAACATTCCGGGCTCCTTTCAGCAGCGTGTGGACAGAGCCCCACAGGGAAATGTACACAGGAGACCTGGATTCTGTTCCTGTCTAGCTCTGAGGTTTATTCCCTAGGTGTCCCTAGGTGACTGTTGGGGGCAGTCCTCCCGGTGGAAGCTGACATGGGAGAGGATGGCTGCCTAGCTCTAACCTCCGGCTCGTAGAAGACATTTTCTCCCGACTTGCGGACATTCGTCAGGACATCGGAGTTCTCACCCTTTTCCTGCTCCTAACTTGTTATGTGACCTGAGGTAGGTCACTTAGCCTCTCTGAGACTCAGTTTCCTCTCCTACAGGGGGAAGGTGATGGGCTGGACTCAACTCTAGAACCGTGAGACTCAAGTCTGCCTTTTAGGGTCACCTGTGGACATTTTTGGCAACCAGACTCCACTCCAGGCCAATCAGAGTGGTCCCTCGGTATCCGCAGGGCATTATTCCCAGGACCGCCCCCCCCCCGCCCCCTGTGGATACAAAAATACGGGACGCTCCAATCCCTTATATTAAATGGCGTAATAGAGTCGACCCTCCGTATCCACAAGTTCCGTATTCGCCAATATGCAGGGCTGGCCGACTGCACCTGAGAATCTGGGGGAGCGGTCCCGGGGGTTCCCATGCACTTGGGAGGGAGGGGAATTCTGGAATGGATGGCTCCTCCCTCCGCCTCTCCCAGCGTTGACCTTGGTGAAGGCCCAAGCCCCACCCCCCGCCCCACCCATCTCCTCCACGCCCACCTTGTACTGTTTGCCACAGATACGTTTCCCGACTCAAGGATGGATGTGTTTAAGCCCAAAGTCCCTGAGAGTGGAAAATGTCAACTCACTTTCTCATCCTGCTTCCGTGGGTGTCTGGATGTGGGTTCTTGCGGGGACAGGCCCTGTGGGCCCAGGTTGCTGTGGGGCTGACTCAGGGACTGTGGGCCTCCAGGAGAAAGTGGGCAGGTCCTGAGGACATCTGAAGGCTTCACAAAAGACGGTGACAACAGACCTCTGTATTTGCGAGTTTTCAAAAGGGGGAATTCCTGCCTGTCATAAACTCTCCTTCTCTGATGCCGACGATTTCTTACTGTTGTTAGAGGTGATTATTTGCACACAGGAATGAAAAATGGCCCCTCTGCTCTTTCTCTGCTGGCTGAGAAGCAGGACATCTGCTAGCTCCAGGGCCACCATCAGTGGGAATGGAAAACATCAACTTCCTTCTATTTCCCACTCTCTGGCCTTGTTTTTCTCCTTCTTTCCTTTCTTATCATTTCTCTGGCCTTTCATCTCCTTTCCCATTCTTCTCTTCATTCTTCATACCATAATGTTTACTTAGTTTTGAACGTTCTCTTCTGGTCGAGAGTTGGCTTGGTCCAGGCTACGTGGAAATAAACAGGATTAGGTCTGCGCTGAGAGGGATGAAGATAAAGATCGATGCCAGATAATGTGGTGATGATGAAATTTGGGAGCAGGGGGCACCAGGAAGGGACAGACCCGTTCACAGGAGGCGTGTCATTCATGCTCATTGGCATGTGCAGAGTGAGGCAGAGATGTGATTCCAGCAGCTCCAGTACAGCGCTTCTCAGAGTGTGTTACCCGGACTAGCGGTGTCAGCGTCACCTGAGACCTTGTTAGAAATGCAAGTTCTCAGGTTCTATCCCAGACCTGCTGAATCAGAAGTTCGGGGGGTAGAGCCTGGGAATCTGTCTTAACAAGCTCTAGGTGATTCTGATCCATCTTGAAATTTAAAAACCATCGCTTCTAACGCGTAGATATCTCGATTATTATCATTAAGTTGAACGATTGTTTGATGATTTGGAAATGGCCGTGGGGGACCCCAGATGTCTGAGGAAGGCTGAGTAGGAGGCAAGGGGGAGGATCAAGGAGGAGTGAGAGGTGGGGTATTCATAGCAGGGGAGACTGTTGTGTTCCATTAAGGACTTGCATTGGTTAAGGGGCAGCCTGATGGCTTAGGGGGAGGCTGATTGGGGGAGTCAGGGAACTGGGAGAATTTAATTCAAAGAAAAAAATCCTTGTTCCCGAGGGTGATTTTTGCACTATCCAAATAAAATAACTAAATAACTCTGCTCGGTTCCATAGCAAAGGCTGAGCGAAGAAACCCCTTGGTTCTTAAATGATTTCTGATAAATCGAGAAGAGTGTTGCTTCCAAAAATTATGGACCTTTCAAATGTACAAAAAGCTTCAGAGAGCAATATAAAAGTACATGAACAGTGATTTAAAGAAGATGCGGTTGGATGCCCCACCGTACACCCCCATTGTTTACTAGGTTTTACGCATTAACATAAATGGAGGGATTCTGCAGTCCTCTTTCTTCTCTCCATGTTGTTGATTCTGTCTTTGCTGCTACCCGTGGGTGTGGCTCATTTTCATTGCCAGGTGGTAGGTATTTCGTCATATGGACCCTTCTCATCCTCATGGGCATTTAAGTGAAGGTGCTGTACAGTGTTTCCAGGTATTCATGGGGGATAGTAAACACTGGACGTGGGAAATTATCTTTGAATATATTTAAAAGGAGGTTTTGGGGTTTTTTTCTTCCAATTTAAGTATAAAGGTCTCCAGATACACAGCTGGGGCTACGTTATCAGTTTTCCAAGAGAAAATTTCTTTGTCCGTAAACTCATTCTTTTCTTCCTACACTCGTTCAGCCAACCATTGTTGAGCAGGTACCCTGGGTCAGGCACTGTGCTGGGTGCTGGGAAACAGGGGGCCAAATCCTAGAGGTCCATAGAGACTGCAGAGTCGGGATGCCTGGAGCTTCTGCCTTTGTGGAGGCGGCAGAATATCTGTCCAGTTGCCTGGGCAACTCCAACCTGGAAAATGAATGAGCCCATCACCTTCCATCCACGTGTTTCTAGTTTTCCTAGAACCCCAGCTGCTTCACGGAAACAGACCCCTACCCCCGCCCCAAGAGTCCCAAGTGTTAGAACTGACGGCAGCTCCCTGGATTTGGAGGACCCACCCTCCCCGGGGCGCTGGACTCTGCCTGCCAGCTGCTCCAAAGTGAACTATTGACTCTGTCCAGTCGGAGGCCCGTATTCAGTAAACAAAGATTCTTTCATATTGCCAGACCCTCTAAGGGGCACCAGGGATGTATCAGTGGCTCAGACTGACTCGGCCCTACCCAGGGAAGACCCACAAGGGGAGAACCACACCACAGCGATGGGGGTGGGGAGGACAGAGACCATGGGAGCACTGAGGGGGCCCTAACATAGTCCTGGGGGGACAGGAGAAGCCCTGCAGCCTGGGACGGGAGGAAGGAAGGAGGAGATAGGCTGCGGTGTTAATCTGATGCAGCAGTGTGACTGGGCTAGGGGATGCCCAGATAGCAGGCGAAACATCTCTGGGGATGACTGTTAGGGTGTTTCCAGAAGAGACTAGCGTTTGAACCAGTAGACGGAGTAAAGCAGAGGTCCTCTCCAGCGTGGGTGGGCATCATCCCCCCACCCCAAGGCACCCGAAAAGAACAAAAAGGCAGAGGAAGGGTGAATTCACTCTCTCTCTGCTTGAGCTGAGACATCCGTCTTCTGCTGCCTGCAGACATCACTCATGGTTCTCTGCCTTTCAAACTCAGATCAGGACTTAACCATCAACCCCGCCCCCCACTTCTCAGGCCTTTGGACTCGGGCCGAATTACACCGCCAGCTCTCTTGGTCCTTCAGCTGGTGGACAACTGGTCACGGGACTTTTCAACCTCTGTAACATGTGAGCCAATCCGTAGAATAAATCTCCTCTTGTATATGTCTCTGTATGTCCTATCGGTTCTGTTCCTCTGCTGACCCCTGACTAATCCACAGGCCAAGGTGGAGGAAATGAGACCCAGCTGGAGCACGGGCCAGAGCCTGGCCTCTGCAAGGATCTGAAAAGAATTCAGGGCAGGGGCCAAAGGACTAAGGGTGGCAGGGCAGTCCGGGAAGAGGCAGGCCTCCTCCCAAATTCTGTTCCTGATTTGCGCCAGAAGTATCCCTGGAAAGGCAGACAAGCGAAAGCCGGGCACGAGTCAGTTCTCAGCCTATCCCCTGTGCCTGGAGCTCTCTCCTGGGTAGGGCGATGGCATACAGGGCGCTCCTGATGGGTCGCCTCTTGCACCTTGCAAAGCTTTCCAGCCGCTGATGGGGGTGGAGGAGCTGGGGAGGATGGGGTGCGCCATCACCTCCCGGTGGAGAGATCCCGCGCTCAGCAAACGTGTGCACATGGGCCTCATCCCCCGTGTTTATTTATAAGATCGTTTCAGATGCTGGCCCATTTGGTGACCAGACACTGGGCCTGTCCTTCCGTGTAGCTGACAGTGGGCCGATTGGCAGATGCTGGGGTTCAGGCTCAGGGCTGCAGACAATGGAGGCTTTAATCCTATGAGCGGTTCGAAGCCAAGTCTGGAATTAGGGATGACTCTTTACCCAACTCACACTCTTACCCAACAAATCAGTGAGATGGCGTGATGTCTGGAGACGTGAAGCATGTCTGTCCATCTCAGATTTGATGGAGCTGGTGGAGGCCACAGGTTCAGGTCGTAAACTTTGCGCTTTACTTGAAGCCCTTTTCTGGTTCTGTTAGGGGCTCTAACGCCATACTTACCCTTAACTTTAAAATGATTTTACATCTCCAGTTTCCTTGGGGTGTGCAGATGAATAAGCCCAGATAGAGTGGTTTTCGTGTCCAGTTATCATTTGGGGTGAAGCTTCCACGGTAACTGCACGCAGTCCTGCTGAAGAAAATAATCAAAGCTGACGGGAAGCAGCCTTTCTCCCCAAGGGGAGAAAGAGCCCCTGGTCTGCCTTGGGGCTTGAGGAAAGGCTGAGCTTCCTTCCCCAAAAGAAATCGTTCCCTGCTGACTGCAAGTTTCTGTCCTGTTTATTGTTCTGTTTAGAAGTCTGGGAAGACAGGAGGAAGTTGCAGAAGTACCTCCAAACCGTTGATTCTGGGGCCTGGTGAGGGGAATCTGTCAGCATTCACTGCAGACTCCACCCGGACCCACTGGGATGAAGATTTTCCCAGGGATGGGTTAAGAGCCACCTCCAGGGGTGGCTGTACTCGCCGGCGTTGATCTGACAGTCACCGACTTCTCTCTTTGTCAAGATCCCCTCCACCCACTTATGAGACCAAAATTCCCCCTTTACCACCTTCTCCTTCTTGTTGCCCCAGAATGGGGGAACTCACGGTGAGCACACGGGGACACAGGTCCAAAAATAGACTAGACAAATGGCAGCAGGAAGAGAACTGCAAAGGGGTTGATGATTGCATCAGTAATCGCTCTGAACCTCCTGGTAAGGAAAGGGAAAAAGAAAGGAAAACAGGATGGTATGCGGCCCTTATTGTCTAATAAAGGAAAACACACCAGTTCTTCAGGGAACTTTTTTTTCCCTGGCAACGAATTCTTGGAAGAATTTATGTGACAGAACGCTGCAGGGAAGCATCCTTGTGTTGGGAAGGAAGCCACCTAGTCTGAGGGGCTTTGGAAATTCCAGGCGTGTACGTGGGACAGGGGAGAGTAGCACAGAGGGCACAGGGGACATGGGTCCCGGCAGGAGACAAGGCCGAGGCTGTGATGAGGCCTTCCGCTGCTTCTGCCGTCTGGCTTCCGGTGACCATCCAGGGGCATCACGGAATAAAAACTTAGCAGCAAGGGCGGGCTGGCGGGTGTGGAATGTTGTCCAGTGGGGAGGCTTCACAAGCTGTCTTCTAGGGAGGGTCCAGGCTAAGAGGGGAGGCCAGGGCCTTCAGGGGAAGTATTGCAAAAAGGGGTCTGGGAAGGGTTTTGCTGGGGACGTAGACCTGGGTTTGCGGGTGGGTCTTGTAGAAGCCGTGGGTGATTCTACGTCATGTTCCCCTCATGCCCTAAACAGCCCCCCACTCCCCACTGCAACATGTGTTAAAGTCACATCCGTTTTGGGGGAGGAGGGAAGAGACATATCGGCAGAACGTAGGGTTAAATAAGTGACTGGGAGACAGAGGGTGTGAGGATTCGTCCATCTGAGGAGTCAGAGAGGAGGGGCTATGGCTCGGGCCTCGTCTGAAGCATGCGGTGAGGCCTCCACCAGGCTGGGAGGTCTAAGGACAGATGGAGACAGGAGGCGGTCCACCTGCTACTCTGCCGTCCAACTTCTCCACCTGCTGGTGCGGCTCAAGCTCCCCCAGGCCACCCCCAGGATGGGCGGGCTCTGGGGTTCTTGGTCCCCAGTGGGGCCCCCCTGCCTGGGCATTGGATGGGTGCACAGCCCAAAGTGAGCCCACCTTCTGCCTCAGCTCACATCTGCGGAGCTCCCTGCACCAGGCAGAGCTTAGGAAATCCACTCCAGCTGTCCCCACAGACCCTTCACACCGCACGGACAGCACAACCCGGCCACCCAGGACGCGAGAGGACTCAGCATGGCTGAGGACCTCCCCCCCACTCCAGCTCCCCCCCAAGCCAGAAGAAGCAAAGATGCTTCAGGGAACAGAAAAGCATCTCAAGAGATGCTCAGGGACTTCCCTGGTGGTCCAGTGGTAAAGAATCCACCTTCTAATGCAGGGGACTCGGGTTCGATATCTGGGGAGGGAACTAAGATCCAACATGCTGCGGGGCAGCTAAGCCCATGTGCCACAACTACCGAGCTCGCGAGCCTCAACTAGAGAGAGAAAACCCACCGCCACAACTAGAGAGAAGCCCGTGTGCCACAACGAAGAGCCCGTGTGCTGCAACGAAAGATCTCTCGCGCCGCCACTAAGACCCGACACAGCCCAAAATAAATTAAATAAATAAATAAATAATAAAATAAATCTTAAAAAAAAAAGAGAGAGAGAGAGAGAGATGCTCAATTTGACTCCTTTGAAATTTCTGGAAGAGGTTCTATCCCCAAACCAAACAACTCACCCACCAAACTGCCAATGTCAACGTCATTGTAGACAGGAAAAGAAGATACATAGATCACACTTTGCGTGAGCTGTGAAATCTCTCACCCCAGAGTCTTCCCTGTTCTCCTGTACGCACCCCTCCCTTCTGTACCGAATTTAGAGCAAACTGTAATTTGCAAGTAGATTTCAAATGTTTAAATATATGAACCACGGTTTGTTTAGCAGGAGTGAAAATTTAATTTTTCTACATTTAAACATCTTGAAATTTTTATAGAAACTTACGTTTTCATCAGAAAAATAAAACGATCTAGTTCTACTAGAAATCACATTTTCTAGAAACTTCGAATTTTCCCCAGACAAAGCCCCCAGGGTCGAGGTTTGCTGTTGGTGTCAACAGCTGAGCAGTGTTCTCGAAGTGGCCATGACTCAGCTGATTCAAAATAAACCTGAGTGTGAATTCTCCTCTCCCAAGATTCGGATCTCATCCTCGGTACGCACCCCGTGGCCACCACGTCACCTCCGTAACATCTGCTCAGGAATGTCGCAATTCTCCCTGACTCACGGGGGAAGCACAGGCTGCAAGTGGCCAAGGAGCTCACACACGTGGGGTGGGCAGCACGTCACCTGCAGGGTGAGTCAACAGCCAACAGATGCGTCCCAGGAAGAGGGGCAGAAAAAACAAGCGGGTGGCTCGTCCCTGGGAAAACGCGATGGCATGTTTGTTTTATGATTTTGGTGGAATGCTGCTGGTCAGGAGTCAATTGTCATATTCTTCAACCAAGTTGGTCGAAATAGAAACAGCTGGTTCTTTGGGCAGGCAGAGGTCAAGGCTGTGTGCCCTTGTGCCCCGGACCAGCCCGTGTGCCGTCAGGGGGCAGGGGTCGGAGGCTCTCCTTCCCTCCACGGGCTCGGGTCAGCTCCCACCCCTGCAGTTCCTCCTGCCACATTCACAGGGCCCCTTGTGACTGCAAAAAGGGAACTCTCAGCCAGGACACAAAGCGAGTGTTTTGAACTCACTGTCAGGGCTTCCTCTGACCCTGCCCTGCCAACAGTCCCGCCACCTGCTTTGGAAATAGGACACAGGGTCAAGTAGCAGGCTCCCCACTCTCCCAGGCCCATCACAACGCAGAGCTGAGAGCGGCAAGAGTTTGAGCTTCTGCATTTGGAAGGTCAGGGTGATCCCAGCTCCGGAGAGCTCTGACCGGGTGTCATCATGGCCAAAGTTATGGTAGGGGGGGACGTTTGGCACAGCTTAGCTCTCGAATACACACACAGAGGAGGGTGTCAGCACCATAGTCCATGTGATCCGTGGGACAGCCCAGTCCTCTAGAGGGTCCCCTTCTGAGAACGAGAGGGTCCTCGGCCTTTGGGAGTGCTGGGGGGCCAGGTGCAGCCACTCAGAGTATCTGTTATGTGTCAGACCCTCTCTGGGCCCAAAGCTGCTCCAGGTGGGGGGGGGGGGGGTGTCGCTGTTCTGGAGGGAGAGCCCAGGAAGTGGGAGGCTGGTGCTCTCAGGAGCCCCTGGAAGAGGCTCCGGGGCTGAGGGTAAGGTGATCGTCATCAAGGTTGGGCTTCAGACAAGGCCCATCAGAAGGAAGCTTTTGCCCTGAGCTTTGAAAGTTGAATCCAAAGCTCCCCGATTTGAATTCTTTTTCTTTTGTCTGTCTCTCAAATTCTGGCTTTCTCCGCCTGGTCCCTCTGCAGCCCAGGACCTTAGTCCAGCTCCCTAATACCTAAAGCCTCCTACCCAGGTCCTGCCCGGGCCTGCCCGCTCGTCTGCCTCTCACTCTGCGGTTGCATCTGTCGTGTCTCCTCGCTGGGAGAATCTGCCTTCTAAGAGCCCCCAGTGCTTAGTTATTATGGCCGTGACTTCTGACCGTTTCCCAAAAATGCACACAAATAAAAACATAAAACAAAGACACAATTTTAGGACGTTGAAGGCACCTTGAATCTAGGTTAGGTGCCGCTGGATGCATTAACCTCTGACCCATATACATAACTCCCCACACCCACGCCAAGCTTTCTAGCAGCAAGTGTGAAATGAGCCCTCATTAGGATCTTTCTTGAGCCTGACCTACGTTTTTGAGAATCTAATGAAAACCATGGGTTTTTTTCCCCCATAAAAATGCATATATCCTAATACATCTAAAATTTAGCATTCATTTTCAGAAGTTTCACATTCCTCCTGCTGTTCATGAAAATTCAGCTCTGCTTTCTGATGGCATTCAATTAATTCTGAGTCTCAGCATCCCCACCCCCCCATTTCCCCAGTTAGGATGGTTCCTCCACCATGGGGTCTCCCCTAAACCCCCAGGTGGAAATCCTCTCTGCTTCCTTGGGTTTCCCCACTTGTTCTGTGGCTCTTCACCCTGTGACACCCCAGGGGTCAAGGCTATGTGTTCCCAGTACCTCTTGCCATGGCACCTGGATATATGGTCAATGTATTCAACATATTCATTCAATTTTTGAATGGGTCTCAGGGAATGAGGGATTATGGTTTTCTTCTTCAATACACTGGACATTTTGTTCTGTCTCACCCAAATGTTAACACAGGTTGAGCAGAACACAACTTGGTTGGATTTAAGTTTGCTTATTGGGTCAGAAATATAACAGAAACTAGGAGAAGGGCAACTGATAAAACTTGGTGTAAAGAGACCCCAAAAAGTGTGAGAATTTTTAATCTATGGAGATGGTGACTCAGAGGGCATGTATGTATTGATAATATCAAGGAAATCATGAAAGCAATCGATAGCCCATACTGGGATTTGCTTACCAAAGTTGAAAATACTGAAATTAAGGGGACCTGAAAAAATGGAAAGAGACAGCATCTTCTCTTGGCTTTAACACTAATTTGTGTAGTGAGGAAGGGAAACCTATGGCTCTCATTATCCTGAGAGGTTATGTAAGTCATAGCCATAAACAGGTTCAAGAAAGGTTTAGAGGTTGCTGAAAGAAATTAAAGAAGATCTAAATAAATGGAGAGACACCCTGCATTCATGAGTAGGAAGACTTAATACGGTCAAGATGTCAATACTACCCAAAGCAATGTACAGATTCAATGCAATCCTTATAAAGTTTCAGCAGCCTTTTTCATGAAGAAAAAGACACGAAGAAGCCTATTCTCAAATTCACATGGACTCTCAAGGGCCCCCAAATATCCAAAACAATCTTGAAAAAGAAAAACCAAGTCAGAGAATTTACACTTCCTGATTTCAAAACTTACAAAAAAGCTACAGTAATCCAAACAATGTGGTACCGGCGTAAGAATAGGCATACAGATCAATGCAATAGAATCGAGAGTCCAGAAATATACCCATACATCTTCGGCCAGTTGAATTTTTGACAAGTGCCAAGTCCATCCTGCGGGGAAGAAGAGTCACTTCGACAGATGGTGCTGGGACAACTGGATTTCCACATGCAGGGGAATGAAGTTGAACTTTTACCTCATACCACATACAAAAATTAACTCAAAATAGATCAATGACCTTAATATAAAAGCTAAAACCATAAAACTCTTAGAAGAAAAATAGGAGTAAATCTTCATTGTGTCATATTTGGCAATGGATTCTTAGATTTAACACCAAGCCCTAAGCAACAAAAGAACAAAACAGTTCAGTTGGACTTCATTAAAATTCAAAAGTTTGGGGCATTACCAAGAAAGTAAAAAGGCAATCTACAGAATGGAAGAAAATATTTGAAAATCATATATCTGATGAGGACTTGATATCCAGAATATATAAATTCCTCTTACAGCTCAACAACAAGGAGACAAATAGCTTAATTTAAAAATGTGCAAAAGACTTAAATAGACATTTCTCCAAAGAAGATATACAATTGGATAATAAGCATATGAAAAGATGCTCAACATCATTTATTATTATTAGGCAAATCAAAACCACAGGGACATACTATATACCCACTTGGATGGCAATAACAATAAAAAAATAATAAAAACAGAGAAGATGTGGTGAAATTAGAACTCTTGTGCATTGCTGATGAGAATGTAGAATGGTGCAGCTGCTCCAGAAAAGAGTTTGGTGGTTCCTCAAAAATCTAAAGATAGAATAACCACATGACCCAGCAATTTCACTCCTAGGTACACAACCCACAGAACTGAAAACAGGGGCTTGCACAGATACTTCACTGCAGCATTGTTCACAACAGCTAAAAGGTGGAAACAATACAAATGTCCATCGACAAATGACTAGATAAATAATACGTGGTGTATACGTACAGTGGAATATTATTCAGCCCCGAAAAAGAATGCAGTGCTGATCCGTACGGCACCATGAATGAACCTTAAAAACACTGTGCTAGGTAAAGTGAGCCAGATGCAAAAGGACACATATTATATGATTCCACTTAGAAGGGGTACCTAGAATAGGAAAGTTCATAGAGAGAGTAGAATGGCGCTTACCAGCGGCTGGGGGAAGAAGGACTGTGTTGGGGGGTGGGTTATAGTTTAAGGGCACAGAGTTTCTGTTTAAGTTGATGAAAAAGTTTTGGAAATAGATAGTGGTGATGGTTCCATAACACTGTGAATGTACTTAATGCCACAGAGTTGTACACTTTTTAAAAAAGAAATGTTTAGAGAAATGTGTGTCACATCATAGGTTATCAAGAACATGGAGGGATGAACCATTGGCCTTTGCAGTGGCCTTTGTCCCAGAGCTTCATTCCTCACCATTGACAGGCTCTTGTCTCAGCTACGAAGGCACCCGTGGGGTCCACAGGACTAGGTTGAGGGTGAGCTTTCAGTTCTGCAGAGACCTGTCCTGGGATGCCAACAGATGTAGTGATTGCAGACATCCCTCAGGCAAAATGGAATGGCCTTGTGCATTTCTGGAAAATCCAGAGGTGCTGGCCACTAGAGTGTTTTGGAGCATCAGATGTTTCCCAGGTAAGGAAAATCCTCCTGGCACAAAATTTTCACTCCTTTAGAAGACGAGGGACAACAAAAGAAGCTACATTTTATTAATTTACTGGTAAGAAAGAAACACACACACTGACACACACACACACAAGCTCTCCCAAAAGAGAGAGACATCAAATACAGATATTTTCAATGACTACCCTCTATTAGCAATGACTACACGCATTTGGCATGCTTGCAGCCCAGAACTTCTTATCTTGTGCCCTGATGGCATGCCCACCCAGGCTACTGTCATGGACCCCGTGGCGTTTTAGGGTAGTTCACTGCAGGCTCGGCAGTGTCCCCAGCAGTATTAGTTAAGATTCCATCATTGCTAGAGATAGAGTCCAGCCAGCTCAGACAAAAGAACGCAAGGGCAGTTGACAAGGAAGCTCAGGGAATTTGGGAGTGCGGGAACCCAGGCTGCTTCCAGAGGGCTGGGAAAGCAGCAAGCACAGCCCTTGCCTCATAGAAGAAGCTGTCTGTCCCAGGTCCCAGCTGGACCCACTGCCCCTCTGTCCCTGCTTCACTACTGCAGATGCCACACCCTGGGTGAGGACCTGGTTGGGTCACACACCCCTCTGGGAGTGGCCAAGGGCAGGGAGAGAAAGGATTTTGCTTCCTAGACTTCCATGGTGGAGGGTGACACCTACAATATTCTCCCACCTGCCCCAAACACGATGGGGGAGGAGTCATCCCCAAAAGGAGACTGGGGGGCCAACCGGAAGTAGGACTGGACTGGAAGAGCCAGAAACCCAGTACATACAGTAAATCATAGCCCTCCCAGATAAATATCCAATTCCCACTGGACTGAGAGTCAAGGGTCAAGACCCATACAAGGCTTTACAAGTATTTCCTCTCTAGGAATCTCAGGGTATGTTTGTGCATCTGGAGTAGCTGGTGCCTGATGGAGAATTCATGGGTTTTTTACTTCGGCAGAACACCCTAAGCTCTCTCTGCTCTCCCGTAGAAAGGTGACGCCCCAGCTGCCTTACTCTCTAAGTCTCGGCGGCAGTGGCCCCAAGTCCTCCCCGCCAAGGCCAAGGCCGAGGAGACTGCTCCCGGCACGGCAGTGGCAGGGTGATGCTTCCTCAGGGCAGAGGCACGGAGGGACCCCGTGGGCAGAGACTGTGGAAGTCTGGGGATGTCACCCCCTTCTCCTTGTGCAGCTGACCACTGGGACACAGAAAATGACTCAACTGGAATGAGTGACAAGTGCAACTTGTTCCTGGTCTTAGCAAGGTGCACTTCTGCGCTGGTGCCAGGTGAGAGGCGGGGCAGGGAGCCAGGAGAGGGGTCAGGGCCCAGCTGGCAGAGAAGGGCAGTCAGCGCCCTGGGGTGGTGGGTGCGGTGTGGGAGCTTGTTTGCCCACAGTAGGGCTACAGCAGCAGCCAGGGGCTGAGATCACAAAGGGAGGAGTTCCAGAGGGGGGGTCAGGCCAGGTCGCAGATCAGGAGGCCTGTGCCAGGCCTGTTATCTGAAGAGACGTGCCAACCCTCAGATAGTCCCCAATGGACAGATGAAAAAATGGGCAAATCACCTCCCTTCCCCAGGGCAGGGCACTGGGCCAGTGAGCGGCAGAGCCGGGGTTCAAACCCCAACCCTCAGATAGTCCCCAATGGACAGATGATAAAATGGGCAAATCACCTCCCCTCCCCAGGGCAGGGCACTGGGCCAGTGAGCGGCAGAGCCGGGGTTCAAACCCCAACCCTCAGATAGTCCCCAATGGACAGATGATAAAATGGGCAAATCACCTCCCTTCCCCAGGGCAGGGCACTGGGCCAGTGAGCGGCAGAGCCGGGGTTCAAACCCCAACCCTCAGATAGTCCCCAATGGACAGATGAAAAAATGGGCAAATCACCTCCCCTCCCCAGGGCAGGGCACTGGGCCAGTGAGCGGCAGAGCCGGGGTTCAAACCCCAACCCTCAGATAGTCCCCAATGGACAGATGATAAAATGGGCAAATCACCTCCCTTCCCCAGGGCAGGGCACTGGGCCAGTGAGCGGCAGAGCCGGGGTTCAAACCCCAACCCTCAGATAGTCCCCAATGGACAGATGAAAAAATGGGCAAATCACCTCCCTTCCCCAGGGCAGGGCACTGGGCCAGTGAGCGGCAGAGCCGGGGTTCAAACCCCAACCCTCAGATAGTCCCCAATGGACAGATGATAAAATGGGCAAATCACCTCCCTTCCCCAGGGCAGGGCACTGGGCCAGTGAGTGGGAGAGCCGGGGTTCAAACCCCAACCCTCAGATAGTCCCCAATGGACAGATGATAAAATGGGCAAATCACCTCCCCTCCCCAGGGCAGGGCACTGGGTCAGTGAGCGGCAGAGCCGGGGTTCAAACCCCAGTGCCTCTTGTCAGACAGAACAGCAAGCGGGATATGAACAGGGATGGGTGGAGATGCAGGGACAGTGTTGTGACCCGAGGCGAGGATGGATTTGCTTAGACAGGGGACCGGCCTTCCTGGGAATTAGGAATGGAGGGCGGGTAACAGGGAAATGAACCTGTTACCCCAGTGGAGAATGGCCTTAGCGGCCTGAGACGTTGTCTCTCCCTTTCCTGTCCCTTCCCGCAGTGACTGACTGTCATAGCTTCAAATGACATTTGAAATTTGACCCCAGGGCACAGCCAGGTTTCACCTCAATGAACTTTGCAAAGGTAACTGGAATTCAAGGCTGGTTCAAAGCTTGGTGTGCATACTTCCAGCAGAGGGGTGGTTCTCAGTATTATCACATGGGAAGGAGATTTTGTGCACATGGGGAGGTGTGGGCCTCGGGGATGGGTTTCTTAAAAGGCCCTGAGGGACTGACACAGGACGCCACCCCTCTCTCTGCAGGCCTCCCCAGGCATGTTCCCCGGTCCCCCAGCTCTGGCCATCTGGTCTGTGGAGGCTGGCAGGGAATGCCAGGCAGAGGGTCTGAGGAAGGTACACTGTGCATGTCCTGCTGCCCCCCTGCACCACCCGAGTCAGGGTCAGACCACCCTGGGCTTGTCCCCTAGAGAGACATTTGCTGCAATTTGCAAGAACGTTTTACTATGGTTTCTAGCCTGCCCGAAATTCATGTTTTCTCTCTTGCACTGATACTCCCTTTTCTCTCCGATACTTGAAATCATGCAAAGATGAAGCCAGGTCAGGTGACATCAGTGACTATTGAAGTTTGATTCATACTTCCTCTCTGGCCTTCTCAACCCACTACGTAAAGCAAGAACTGCATTAGAACAAAATATTGATACGGCAGCTCCTAATATTTCTGTGCATATCCTGTCCTAGGGACCATGCCAGACTCTTCCCAGGACTGTCCCAGGAGTCTCATTACAGCCCACAAAGTAGGTTCCGTGACTGGTCCCATTAACAGATGCGGACACTGAGGCTCGGAAAGGGGAAGTGGGCAGGCCAGGGTCACACGGCTGAAAACAGCAACACCGAAATGAATCCACCATGTTGGACACTCCCAACCCAGGCCATGCTCTATTTCCCTTGGATGCAAAGCTACCGCCTCCCTCCACCCACACCCCTGACCCTAGTGGTCTCTCTCATTAGAAAAGATTCTTCAAGTGAGAATTATCAATATTACTGGGGATATACTTACCTGTCACACTCCACTGCTCCCCGTAATAATTATATCCAATGATTCCCAAAGCTCCCAGCATTACAACCCAATGCTCTCCTGGCATCAGATAAATGCATTGCCTTCAGGACAGCCCTCAAAAGAGGAAGACAATTAGTCTACCTGGTTCTCAACTGGCTAATTGGTTAAAAAGTGTGAACACCAAATATTTATTTGCTGTGTTTTGCTGAGCAGTCCTATTCAGAGTGGGATGGGGAGAAGAAACATTTAGAAAGATAAGGGGGAAATGCAGGGCAGCATTGTCAATTTCAGGATGAAGCAGTAGAGAAGTATCACACCGGGGAAAATCATTTCTGATGTCGGTTGAGGTTAGGAATGGAGCATTGCCCATTTTTGACTCTCTGGTTAACATCGGGAAGGCGTTGGCCTGTCCTCAGGGTTTAGGGCACCACCTGGCTGTGGCCAGTTTGGGGGTTTTAACTGCTGATTCAGCTCCAGCTTGTTCAGAACGGACTGCCTTACTGACCAAGGGAAGAGGACTCCACACTTCTGGTAAAAGAGGCCATTCCTCGTGTCTCCAGGACCCCTCAGCTTTGCTCTCAGCGGGCAGCCACGCTCCGCTTGGGTGCTGAGATCTTCCAAACAAGCCCAGACCCAAACCAGGTCCGAGTTAGGGGTTAAAGTTTCCACGTTCTCGCGCTGCCAGCAAAGTTAAAAAATAATGATAATAATGAAGGTACAACAGGCAGCCGGCATCTGAAGTTCTAGGTGTGAACCGTGCTCATCCCAGTGGCCGGAAGGGTTCGGCCTTTATAACCGGGGAAGGAGGGGGTGTGGGTAATGCAGTGAGCGTCCGGTCTCAGCGATGGACCCTGGTTCTAGCCGAGTCTATTGTAGTTTGGGAGCTGGGATCCCAGGAGCTCCTCCCCGTGGGGCTCAGGGCCCCAGGAGCACTTTGGGCTTCTCTGGGTTGGGACTGGGCATTCATTCCAACACTGCTGCTGTGCTGGGGGGCGCCCCCAGACCTGCCCGCTGGCTGGAGTGACAGCGGCCAGGTGGAAGCAGAGGACGCCCCAGGCCCCGCATGCACCACTGCCACACTGGCTCAGATGGACCATGGAAAACGTCCTGAGTTTCCTGTGAGTCCCACATCACTCCTGTTAAACCCCAAACCTGGCCTCCGCCCCTCTCAGCTGCTACAGGCGCAACTGAAAGCCTACAATCCGAGGCACCCTGGAACGACCTTTAGGCACCTTCCTCTGACCTTGTGAAGGTGGGTGCAGCCTCCTCCATCCCTGCCCGGAGTGCCTTCCTGTCCCAAAGGGCCCCAGTGCCTACTCTGTGGTCTTCATCTCACACTATCTCGGGGAACTGAAGTACAATAGAAAGCTCACTGTTTGGGCGCCTTTTGGATCATTTTTAATACCTTCCGTTTTGCTCTTCCTCAACTTCAAATGTATCAAGATGTCCTGAGGGCAAAAGAACGGATTTAACTCTCTGATTAGAAGGAACGCTGTTGGCCTAAGCCTCACTCATTTTGAAATCCTGACATTCACAGGCAAAATCACTCAAGCTCTCTTGTTACTTCCTGTGTTTAATTAAGTGGCTCTGCATGTGACTCAACCTTTTATTTTGCAGAATGACATCAGACTTATTTTCCATTTTAATAGCCTGGTTACTTCATCGATTTTTTTTTTAAATCCAATTTCACTTTCTAGTGCAATTTTTTTATCTGTTTTTTTCCCTCCACCCCAGGAAATGCTAACTCCCTCAGTGGCTAAACTCCAACTGTTACGAGTACCTCAGTCTTTTTTGAGTCCAGGGTCCAAAATCAGAATCTGAAGAAGGAATTAGAGGTGTAATTTGAGGAAGGAATGAGAGGTGTAACTCTTGTTTGCTAATGACCTATTGAGTACATAATTTCACAAAGTGTGGAGTTAATATAATTAACTATCTGATGCTACTCCTGACGGGGGTCCCTGGGTCCTGGGGGTGCATCTGGGTCCCTGCAAGAAGCCACATCTGCTCTGAGAGCCCTTCCTGTCCACAGGACCCTCTCCCCTCTCGTCACTTGCCCCTATTCATTCCAGGAGGATGATTCCAATCTCATACGTTTGTTTCCAGCTTCCTTAATATGTATCAGGCAGCCATGTGACATTTATTAATCTGGATGTGAATTGTCATGGCTGTTGGGTAAATTCTGTAGTTTGAGGGAGACGTGAGGATTAGTCATCTTACTATATAACACAGTTTGGACTCAGGGCTTTAAGAAAAAGCAGACATTTCACAGGGCGGGTGACATTTCTTGTTTGTTTACCTTCTGATTGGGGTTTCTTTTGTTTGATGCTTGGGTGAGCTGGGGGATTTCATTGTCTGCCCGCCCTGAGGGGTTTTCCTCCATTGAATCTTCATGCCCTGCTTGGGTTTCCCAAAAGGAGCCATCCCGGTGAGTGCAGGGAGGGCCCTCATCCTGGGCCTGGCCCCGCTCATTCCTCAGTGGTAGCACAGGGGACCGTGGCACAGACCGGCTAACGGTGGCCCACGGTGGCCCCAGCCTTGCCTCCTACCAGGCGGAGGCCTGGACGTGAGCAGAAGATGTATTTTGTGCTGTCCAGGGCTCTTCTTCCCCGAGTCTCAGTCACAGCTAGAGAACGTCCCAGAGCTGAGCACCCTGCAGGATTTGAGTGACACTTTTTTTTTTTTAATCCAGGAGGAATCCAAGATATAATGCATGCGATAGGCACTCATTTAATATGAGTTTTCTTCTTTTTTAAATATTTGCATAATGACAATTTGAGGAAATTAGTTGGCTGCACGACTGGAAAAATACACACTGTAATGTTTCTTTTCCCCCTGAGAAAAATGTTAACTGTCTGCTGTTTACTTTCTTGCTCTTCAGATGAGATTAGTCCTTGACTAACGTCCCATTTGAAGCAAAGCTGCATCACGATGAAACAGATCATGGCTGCTGCTTCAAAACCTTCTTTCTAACCTACTGACTGTGATGAAAACTTGTCCTAAGCACACGGTGGGGACAGAGAAGCAAGAGCTGGGTCCCTGCACTCGAGTTGGTGGTGATGACGCAGAAAGATAACTAGTCCAGAGACATGCGTGATGAGAACCGATGGATGGTGGGGGGAGAGTGAGAGATGAGACGTTAGGGTGTGGGTTAGCTAAGATCACCCCAAGTTGCGGTGGGCTCTCGTAGCTTTCCACAACCCAGTTCCAAGCTTCTGCTGGCTTAGTCCCATGTGTGATGGTCCCCCAGATCGCCCAGGTCCTCAAACCCAGAGACAAGCCCCAGGCCCTCCGTGATGTCACACAAAATCTCAGTCTCAAAAGACATTTGTGTATATAATAGAATTTACTGAGTGGTGGGAGGAGGGTACCTGGCTCATAGAAGGTATTCAATAAATATTTATGGGAGGGATTAATCCAAAGACTCTCAGTTAAACATTAGACACCTTTGTTCTTAGAAGTTTTCAGTCCCCCACCCTTGAGGATCTTACTCTGGGTGCTTCATCCTGCATCACAACCCTCCCACCCCTGCTAAGAATGCCGGGTGACCTGGGTTTACTGCTCAAGGTCTCAGTTAACCCCTCCACTCTCCTAGTCCTGCCTGCTGGGACTGATGTGCTCAATCATCCCATTTCTCCACCCGAAATGCTCTGGGGGTATGTCTGTGTGTGGGATCACCTCTGCCCGATGCCCCCATCACCAGTGGGTAAAGAGGCAGGATGGGAAGGCAGTGGGGTTTTCTCAGGACACCAGCTGCCTTACTCTGCCCCTTTGGGCCTCTTAGCCCGGGTTTCTCTGCTGCACTTGATGTTTTGGCAGAACGGCCTGCCTCTTGGCCCAGTTCCCAGGACACCAGGTAATCAGGCTGTTATCGGGGAAGCTGAGGCCAGCCTCTGATGCAGACGCTCTGTCTCATCTGATCTTCTCCTGGGCCTTCTGCCTACTGGGGCCCTGGGGCCCTTTCTTCACATGGCTGGGCTTGTGTTTGCTCCTCACTTTCCCAAAACTTTCTCAAAACTGAACAATGGGGCTTCCCTGGTGGCGCAGTGGTTGAGAATCTGCCTGCTAATGTGGGGGACACGGGTTCGAGCCCTGCTCTGGGAGGATCCCACATGCCGCGGAGCGACTAGGCCCGTGAGCCACAACTACTGAGCCTGCGTGTCTGGAGCCTGTGCTCCGCAACAAGAGAGGCTGTGATAGTGAGAGGCCCGCGCACCGTGATGAAGAGTGGCCCCCGCTCGCCACAACTAGAGAAAGCCCTCGCACAGAAAAGAAGACCCAACACAGCAAAAATTAATTAATTAATAACTCCTACCCCCAACATCTTCTTTGAAAACAAAACCAAAAAACTGAACAATGTGTTGTTTAGAGACCGTACGTATGTAGTACAACTTATAAAGAAAAGCAAGAGAACGGCTGACCTAGAAGTCAGGAGGGTCATTACCTCTGTTGGAGAGAAGGAGGATGACACCATGTGGGGGAACACAGGACTCTTCTGTAAGATGCTGGGGTTTTTTTTTTTTTTTTTTTCTGTACGTGCACCTCTCACTGTTGTGGCCTCTCCCGCTGCGGAGCACAGGCTCCGGACGCGCAGGCTCAGTGGCCATGGCTCACGGGCCCAGCCGCCCCGCGGCACGTGGGATCTTCCCGGACCGGGGCACGAACCCACGTCCCCTGCATCGGCAGGTGGACTCTCAACCACCGCGCCACCAGGGAAGCCCTTTTCTTTTTTTTAACCATTTAAAAAAATTTGAAGTATAGTTGATCTACAATGTTGTGTTAGTTTCAGGTGTACAGCAAAGTGATTCCATTATATATATATTCTTTTACAGATTCTTTTCCAATATAGTTTGTTACGAGATAGTAAATACAGATCCCTGTGCTGTACAGGAGGTCCTCGTAGTTTATCTATTTTATAAATAGTAGTATATATCTATTAATCCCAAACTCCCAATTTATCCCTCCCCCCTTTTCCCCTTTGGTAGCCATAAGTTTGTTTTCCATGTCTGTGAGTCTGTTTCTCTTTTGTAAATAAGTTCATTTGTATCGTTTTTTTAGATTCCACATATAAGTGATATCGTATGGTATCTGTCTTTCTCCTTCTGACTTACTTCGCTGAGTATGATAATCTCTAGGTCCATCTATGTTGCTGCAAATGGCATTATTTCGTTCTTTTTCATGGCTGAGTAATATTCCATTGTGTATATGTAGCACATCTTCTTTATCCATTCATCTGTTGATGGACATCTTGGCTATTGTACATAGTGCTGCTATGAACATTGGGGTGAAGGTGCTGTTATCTTTTTTAAACTTGGGTGTGGATCCTCAAGTGTTCATTTTATGATAATTCTTTAAACTGCTTGGATGCATTTTACAGCTCTTCTGTACGTGAGATACAGTTCAAAATGTGCCTGTGTGATATATTTCACAGTAAAAACCATTTATAAGGAGCACCCCTGCCATGACTACCTCCTCTCCCATTTCTCCAAGGACAGCAGGCCCAGTAGGTCTGGGGAGGACCTACCTGTGCCACTGCTGCCGCCTTCCCTGCCTTCCACACTGACCCGAGCTGCATTCTGTCCTGGCCATGGTCACATGGCAACTTTCTGGACAGCCTGCTGTCTTCTCCCCTCCCCACCGGTTCAACACAATATGGAAACTATAAAAAAGAATGTGTTGCAGAGAACTCTGCTTCGATTGGAAGCCACCTCCATCCGGGTTCCCTCCCAGGCTGGTAAGTCTGTTTAGGAAGGCATGGACACTTTCTAGAACATGCGGGGGGCTGAGTGACCACCCAGGAAGAGCCCGAGGTCTGGAGTCAGGCCCCTCAGCTCCGCCTGTAAGCAGCACACGTGATGCTTCCTCTGTGCTTTCCCTGGTCATCTTTTTTTATTTTTTTTAACATTTTATTTTATATTGGCATATAGCTGATTAACAACGTTGTGATGGTTTCAGGGGCACAGCAAAGCGACTCAGCTCTGCATATACATGTATCCATTCTCCCCCAAACTCCCCTCCCATCCAGGCTGCCACATAACACTGAGCAGAGTTCCCTGCGCTACACAGTAGGTCCTTGTTGGTTATCCATTTGAAATATAGCCGTGTGTACATGTCAGTCCCAAACTCCCTAACTATCCCTTCCCCCACCCTTCTCTCCTGGTAACCGTAAGTTCGTTCTCTAAGTCTGTGAGTCTTAACTCTCCTCCAGGACCTAGACCTTTGCTGCTCTCGTACCCCACCTTCCAGGTCATCCCTCCACCTCCGTTCAGTGCGCCTTCTCTGGATTACCCACCCCACCGTGCTCCTCGTTCAGGGCCCCCCTGGCCTCTCCTTGGCCTTTGCCTGTGAACTTGGTGAACATTGCTTGACAGTTGTGGAGTCTTTCTGCAAACCGATCAATGCCGAAGTCAGTCTTGGTGAATGAACGTCCGAACTGCCACCTCCAGGTTCACACAGCTGGCCACTGGGCTGGCGCCAAGAGCCCTTTGGACCCTGAAGCTGGGCTGTTGATCCCACTGACCAGACACACACTTTCCCTTTGACGTGCATGTCTACAAGGTGGATGTATCGAACCAAAGCTAACATGTGGACGAGTGGAAGGGGGAACGTGAATACCTGTTGGTTGCAGCCAGTGCTTGGTTGGCAAACACGTGAGGACCTTCTAACTGGAATAGCTCTCCTGTGTGTCTGCAAATCCTTAGTGAGGATCCCAACTCAGTTGGGACAGGGCAGGGGCCATCGGGTCAGACTCGCTCCCCAGGCCATCCTCTCCCGTCCATGGGATGCAGCCCAGTACAGACACCTCAGATAGGCCTGTGGGCACACCCTACCCCTGCCACTACCTCCGTGTGCTCTTGGGCAAGTCGATTAGCCTGTCTGAGTCTTCATTTCCTCAAGTGTCAGATGGGGGTGACAATATCCTCTTCACGGGGTTGATGGGGCTTAAATGAGATTGTCGAGGTCACCCACAAGCCCAGGACGTGACACTTCTTGGTCCTCAGGCTGGGCCAGCTTCTTCCTCCTTCCTTCCATCTTTCCTCTATACTTCTGGGGGCACTTACCTGTGTAAAGGAACATGAGACTACCTCAAAGGACAGCCAGGATTGGCCAGTGTCTCTGCCATTCCCAGGAGCCAGGTAGTCTCTGGCCCACAGCCCATTCTAGCCCCTCACTCTGTGGCCCCATCAGGGGACTCCCCCATCCTCAGAAGCCTGACCCTAAAGAAGCTCTCTACCCAGCATCCTGGCCTCATGCAAAGAGCCCTGACTGAGGTCTGAAACCACAGCAGCTGAGAGCCAGAGACCACCAAGTTTGAACCTTCAATTTGCAGAGGCAGAAACAGACCAGAGAGGGCAGCAAATCCAGCCAGGGCTGCCCAGCTTGTCAGCATCACAACCCAGGATGGAATTCACATAGCTCGACATTTTGGCCACACCGCCCTGTGCTTTCCTTCCAAATATCCTTGCGGTTGGAGTTTGCTTATTTCCCTTGGGAAGTTATTTCCCTATGGAAGCCATGAATGTCTTCATGGGGATTTCCTAAGACAAGCCAGGTAAATTTTAGAACCGTCGTTAAAAAATAAAATGGCACACTGTGAAGAAAAGACTGTGGAGGGGGCCTGCTGGTGACAAAAGATGCTGGCAGGGGCCCGTCCTGTGGCCGCCAGGCTTGCTGACACCACCCCGGCTGTGCACAGATGAAATGTGCACCCAGGTTCCCTTCCCACCAAGAAAGACTCGCAGATTCTATTATTTGGTCACGGTTTTGTACAAAGCTGGGAGGCGAGGAAAGATTCACTTTCCTCGAATAGTTTTCAAGTCAACAGACAGGACTGATGTGGGGATAACATCCCAAAGTGAGGGTGCTCGGGCCAGGGTGGGCAGGGCTGCAGCCGACCTGTCTGTCCTCAGTAGAGACAGAGGCTGTCCTGAAGGTTCCATCCTCGGACTGGCCACCAGCTGTCGCTCCTTTGCTACCTCGGCTTTTGGGATCGTACACATCCTTCCTTAACTCTGGAACGCATCCCCACAATGACCTCCCCAGCCAGAGAGTGCCCCCCTGGCCAGGCAGACCATCATCTGGGGAGGCAGCCACCTCCAGGGAAGTTGGAGGCTGAGAGCATCATGTGAGCTTAGACTTGTCACGGAGGCTGCCTGACACTACACGGTACAGCCTCCCCGGCACGTGGCACGGTGTCTGGCGCACAGTAGGGCTGTTTCTCTTGAAGAAGGTGGGGGAGTGTGTCAGAGCTGGAAGGTGTGGTAGACTTGCTTGGGTTTCATGAAGCTAAGAAAGTAATGGTGAGTCACTGAGGTCACACAGATGGTTAGGGACCATGCTCCAAGCATTTCAGGACGGATCCAGCATCCAGCCAACACATTTTTATCGAGTGTGTACTATGTTCCTGGCACTGTGTTGGAGCTAAAGGTCCAGTCAAGAATAAAATTGCTTATTTTTGCCTTTCTAGGACACAGAGTCTGTTACGGCGAGAAAGGCTGAACAAATAAATAGAAATAAATTGTGTACAGAGAGTCCTAACAGAGTGGGTGCCCAGGTCAGGGGAGGGTTTGCCCAGGTCAGGGGAGGGTTTACCCAGGTCAAGGGAGGGTTCTCCTGGGTGACAGGGTTAAGAATGAGTGGTGTTGGTCACGTGGGGAAGTGAGAGGAGGGTCTCTGGTGAGGGAACAGCTTGTGCAAAGGCCCTGAGGAAGCCTGCACGGTGGGAGCTAGGGAGAAAGGAAGAGTGGGAAGAGGCGAGGCGGGGAAATTAGGGACCGTATCACCAAGGGCCCCAGGACAGGGAGGAGTTTGGGTTTACCGTGACACGTGTCAGGACACTTCTGAAGGGCCTCACGATGGGGTAACGTGGTCTGACCTGCGTTCTGTAAAGGGCACCCCAGCTACTGCACTAATCAGAGGGAGAGAGGGGAGTTGATGGGTCCACAGGAGGTGCTTGCAGAGGCTGGTGACAGGTGGTCCCTGTCACTTACCAGATATGTGACTGTAACTAGCAACAGGCTTCTCCAGCCTCAGTTTCGCCCGTGTGACAGTGACAGTCCCGGGTCACAGGACTGCTCTGGGGGTTGGATGTTTGCAAGGGACCTAGTGGCCTGCCTGGCACAGGGACACTGCCGTTCTTTCCCACGAGACCCTCCCTCTCGCTTTTAATAGGAATTATTCAGAACCCAGGAAACTCAGACTTAAGATGCTGGTTTTCCTTTTTGTTTTAAGATGGAGAGACGTTCTTAATTTTAACGGGGTTTGTGATTTTTGTGTCTGGCTTGTAAGTCCTTTCTTCCCTGTCACGAGATCGTAAAGATACTTCTCTTATGGTTGGAAAGCTTCATTTCTACATTCAGTCTTTAATCCATCTGGAATTTGGGTCTGACTGTGTGAAGCCCAGCTCCCCACTGCTTGGCTGTGTGACTTGGAGCATCTCAGGACCCCCGTGTTCCCACCTGACAGGTGAAAGGTTAGGTTATGTCATCTCTGAGGCTTCTTCCTAACCTGTAGTTGTGAGAACTCAGTCCTCCTTGATTCAACCTGAGACCAGAGTGATGCCCCAGTTAGCGTGAGGATAAAATCATTCCACAGATTTCCACCTGCCCTGCAAAGACGCAGCCGTGTTCACACTGGGTTGGCTGTCCTCCCATCTCTCTGCTTTTTTCTCCTCCAGAAATAAAACGCACTTCAAGGCAGGTTTCCCAAGGCCCATTTCCTAGCCAGAACTTGGCTTTAAATCATTCCTCTTTGACATTTTAGTTTTAACTATCCTGCACGTACCAGGCCAAGGATGGAGGAGAAGCCTCCGTAACTAGAATTGTTATGAAAACCAGATATCCGACTATACTGGCATTTCTGGACACACCGATTTGCAGGACTTGTAAGTTTATCCACTAAAGTCTTTCAAACTTACACTGAAGAAGGCTCTGAGAGGTGCCACTGCTAGTTAGTGACCACAGGTTAGTGGTTTCCACGTGGGTGGAAACACGTCTCTAGAAGTGAGTGGCTGGTGATAAAAAAACAAACAAGCAAACATACAAACAAATAAAAACACAGTTTCTGGGCTTCCCTGGTGGCGCAGTGGTTGAGAGTCCGCCTGCCGATGCAGGGGACGCGGGTTCGTGCCCCGGTCCGGGAAGATCCCACACGCCGCGGAGCGACTGGGCCCGTGAGCCATGGCCGCTGAGCCTGTGCGTCTGGAGCCTGTGCTCCGCAACGGGAGAGGCCACAACAGTGAGAGGCCCACGTACCGCAAAAAAAACCCCAAAAAAACGCAGTTTCCTGTTTTCACCCTGATTGCTATCACAAAACGGAGGGTGGAAGACTCTGTGTCAGGCCAGTTTGCTGGGGGTGACCCAGCCCAGTGCCAACAGCTTGGGGTAGGGGAGGGGTCCCCAAAGACCCCACGGCGGAAGGAGGGCCTGATGAAAAGAAGCCAGTGTTCACAGGGGCCCCAGGGGTGGTACAGCTAAGGAAACTCAGCCCAAGTTCGTTTAAGGGAAAAGGTATGCACGTAATCCAGATACAGGGGCAGGGAGGGGTGGTGTCTTAAGGGACTCAAGGGTTGAGAAGGAGACTTGGAGGGAGTCTGTAAAGAAAACCTCCAATCCACTGGGACCCAGGTCTGCCCAGGCAGAGACCAGCTGGTCCCCCGCTCCTAGTGGGAAATTCCTTTGGAGAGGGAACCTGATTGACAATTGGACTGGGCCATGAGGTGCCCAGATGTTTGGTCAAACGTTATTCTAAATCAGGTGTTTCTGAGAGGGCTTTTTTGCATGAGTTCCATGTTTAGATCAATAGACTGAGTAAAGCAGATTGCTCTTCCTAATGTGGGTGGGCCTCATCCAATCAGTTGAAGGCCTGGCTAGAACACAAAGGCTGACCCTCCCACTAGTAAGAGGGAACTCCTCCTGCTTGACTGCCTCTGGGCTGGGACTTTGATCTTTTCCTGCCTTCAGACTCAAGCAGGTTTTCCTGGGTCTTGCGCCTGCTAGCTTTCACACTGGAACTCACCCCATCAAAGCCCTGGTTCTCAGGCTTTCAGGCTTGGGCCAGGACTATATTTGTGCTCCCCTGGGTCTCCAGTTTACTGACTGCAGTTCTTGAGACTTTTCAGCTTCCATAATCATGTGAGCTGATTCCTTACAACAAATCACTGTGTGTGTGTGTGTGTGTGTGTGTGTGTGTGTATCTTACCGGTTCTGTTTTTCTGGAGAACCTGACAAAGGCAAGGTCCTGTGGATCACAAGTGCTACCTAAGGCCCATCTCTGTAAGGGGGAGGCAGCTTCCAGATAAGAGGACATCGTGAGCTGAACAGACACCCAAAGGGGTCTACAGTGGCCATGCCACACCAGGAGCAGCGGGAGACCCTCCTCTGTGTTTCAGGGGCATGTTGCCCGTACATCCATGTAACCATACGTGCGCATGTATCCAGTCTCTGCACTCCACAAGGCCAGTGGTTCACTTTGGGACAGTCTTTAAGCCTTTGTATGTCAAAGGCTAGTCCGAGGCTGGACAGTGCTCAAGTGTGGCTTTTGAATTACTGAGGACTGAGGTGGCCGTCAGCACACAGAGCCAGAGGATCACAAGCCACCCTGAGTAGTGGTGACAGAAAGAGCCTGTGCTCCAGATACTTCCCACCCCAGCACGGAGGCCACGCCATCTGTCCTCGCTTTAAGTTAAAGCATCGAGGTGTCCCCAGAGCCTCCAGGCAGGTTCTGCAGGGTCAGGGAGGAGCTGCCCAATGGGACAGTGCAAGACTCCAGGGCAGCCTTCCTCTAAGCCCAGCATGGGGGTTTATTGTTGCTATTTTCAAATGTTTTTAAGTCTGGTAGAAACCAAAGGGGCCTCGCCGGGCTGTGATGTTTTTCACACAAGGCTGACCTGCAGGATGAGTGATGCCAGCCAAACCCCAGGGCGGCCTCCGCCAGCCGTGGGCGTGCCCCAGCGGGCTGCCGCTCACCTTGCGCAGCCCCAGGATGGCAGCGTCCCCTCTGTGCCCTTATTTCCGGAACTCCTTATTCAGAGCCCAGCATCATCGGAACCACAGTGGGAGGAGGTGTCAGCAGGAAACAAGAGGACGCTCACCCCTTGCCCTGCCTGTCCCTCTAAAGGCAGCCACAGTGGGCCCTGCCCCAGGCCACAGTGAGCACCCTTGGCCTGGTGCCTGTCTACTTCGGCCCCTTCCCTCACCCTGTTTCCTCTTTATCCTATCCGTGTGTGTCCACCCTCGGTGAACCGCTTAATGACATCAGCTGTGGTGTGGAACCCGGCGGCTCTGGGTCATGCATTTCTGTCTCTGATCTGACAGCTCTGGATGTCCTTGGACACCAGAATGCATAGACATAGAACTTTAAAGCCTGAAGACCATCCGGTGATCTCTGATCGCCTCTCTTGACAAAGGTGGAAAGTTCTAGAAGATCCCAGCAGTGAGGGGACCAGAGACACACAGAGTGTCCCCATACATCCTCTCCGGGGTACCTCTCCGCCACGGAGCTGCTTCTCACTGACAGGCACCTCTCATCCTCCCCTCCCCACACCGTCATATATATCCAAAGCATACAAACAAGTCATATATATCCAAAGTATACAAACAGCTTATACAGCTCGATATCAAAGAATGAAAAAACCCAAACAAAGAAATGGGCAGAAGAACTAAATATACATTTCTCCAAAGAAGACATGAAGATGGCCAACAGACACGTGAAAAGATGCTCCACATTGCTAATTATCAGAGAAATGCAAATCAAAATTACAATGAGGTATCACCTCTGACTGGTCAGAATGGTCATCATTAAAGAGTCTGCAAATAATAAATGCTTGAGAGAGTGTGGAGAAAAGGGAACCCTCCTACACTGGGAATGTAAATTGGTGAAGCCACTATGGAAAACAGTATGAAGGTTCCTCAAAAAATTAAAAATAGAGCTACCATATGATCCAGCGATCCCACTCCTGGGCATATATCTGGAGAAGACAAAAACTCTAACTTGAAAAGATACATGCAGCCCAGTGCTCATTGCAGAACTATTTCCAATAGCCAGGACATGGAAGCAGCCTAAGTGTCCACCAACAGATGAATGGATAAAGAAGATGTGGTACATATATACAATGGAATATTACTCAGCCATAAAAAAAGAATGAAATAATGCCATTTTCAGCAACATGGATGGATCTAGAGATTATCATACTAAATGGAGTAAGTCAGGCAAATATATGATACCACTTATAGGTGGAATCTAAAAAAAATGATACAAATGAACTTATTTATAAAACAGAAATAGACTCACAGACATAGAAAACAAACATATGGTTACCAAAGCAGGAAGGTGGGGGTGAGATAAATTGGGAATTTGGGATTAACAGATACACACTACTATATATAAAATAGATAAGCAACAGGGATGTACTGTACAGCACAGGGAACTATATTCAATATCTTGTAATAACCTACAATGGAAAAGAATCTGAAAAACAATATATATATATACCTATTTATGTATATATATATAATGTATAACTGAATGACTTTGCTGTACACCTGAAAATTGTAAATCAAATATACTTCAATAAAAATAAATGAATGAATGAATCTTTTAAGAAAGAAAGTCATATATACATTTTAATGAGATTTGGAAAAAGTATAAGGTGCACATCCAATCCATCATTTCAGGGATATTGTTGCTTAGGACAAAGCTAAGTAAAAATTGACTTAATTTAAAGTTGATCCTAAGGAATATATATTAAGTAAAGTTGGCACCTGGTGGAACATGAGTTGCTGAAATGTGGGCAGTTCTGGAGTGGAAGGAACCATGTGGTTTTGGGGTCTGACAATTCTGAGTTCAAATTCTGTTTTTCTTACTGGTGCTGGGACCCCGTGGCGATTGTCGGATCTCTGAACCTGATTTCTCTTCTGCAGAATGGGATCACAAGGCCTAAATGAGAGGCTTTCTCTGAAGGATTAAGACAAAGGGGGACTGAGGATGTACCTGGCACGGTGCCTGGCACATGGGATGCTCAGCAAATGAGGTGGCCTCCACATGCTCTGCTGTGAGGCCTCCTGCAGGGTCCCCCAGGCTCCTACCTATGGTCCTTACCGCTTCCATCCTTCCCTGCTGGAACCCTGTCTGCATCACGGGAAGCAGCAGGCTTGTCCTGGTGGGAAGGCAGAGGGCCTGCCAGGTTGCCTAGACAACCAGAGGAAGGCATGTGGGCACCTGGTGATGAATGATAGCTCTCCCTGCCCCTAACTCCTGGGTCACCTTCAGACCTGGAGCCGTCACACTGAAACCCTCCTTTCACGCACTGTTGGAGCTTTGGAGTAAAGGCATCGTGGGTCACCCTGGGGGTGAGCAGGGCAGAGAGATGCCTGTTGCACTGAGATTGTGCTGGAGCGTGCTTTCTGGAAAGGTCTGGAAAGAAGGCAGGTAGGCCTTTTGCCTAGACAACCTTGGAAATATCCTCCTCTAGACATCTGCCCAGGAGGTAGGGCTTGTCCAGAGGCCCGAGTGCATTGTCCCCAGGGCCACCAGCTTGTCCCTGGTGCAGTAGCACAGACCCTCCATCCCAGAGCCACAGGGGGCCCAGCCTCATTGGCATCTCGCCTGGACACTTCCCAGATCCCCAGGCCCACCGTGATCCCACTTCCAAGGTCTCTTCCAAATGTCAATGCCGTGCCCCAGACACACGGCTCAGGGATCACTCATTCAAGTAATACTACCACTAAAGTATGGGCTTCACTTAATGCATTCCTGATACTTGTGTGACAAATATCTGATATTAATTTATATAGTTTTTTTTATTGTGGTGAAATATACACAACATAAAATTTACTATTTTAGCCAGTTTTAAGTGTACAGTTTAAGGCCTATGATTTCTAACGGACCTTAATCCACAGATATGGAGTAAGGCTTGCGTAGGTTGGGGAAGTTCACCTCTGCTCACAGGACTATTAAGGGGCTAGATGGAGACTTGAACCCAGGCTACCTGATTCCAAAACTGTGCTTATCATAATGACAATGAGAACCAGAGGAAGAAGAAAAAGCAGCACAATTAATATTTATGGAGCTTTCACTATGTGCCGGGCATTGTTCTAAGTACTTTAAATATGTAGTTATAATCTCATAGATATTTATATATAAAATCTCATTTATATTTATATACCTAAACACTCATATATAGTTCCTTTATATTTATATATATAATTTCATATATACACATGAGTGTGTGTATAGCTATGTCTGTGTATATACATAAAACCTCGTTTAATCCTTTGGTCAACTCAGTGAGGTAGGTCCTATTTTCAGCCTATTATACAGATGAGGAAACAGGCCCAGTGAGTTGAGCTACCCAGGGTCACGTAGCGGGTTAGAGGAGCTGGGAATCTAGCTCAGACTGGCTCAGGGCTGGTGTTGTAGCCCCGCCTAGGCCTCTCCTGTTGTGGGCTGAGGAGGGTGGATTGATGGTCTCTCCTGAGACCCTGCCATGGCACCCTCTCCAAACAGGGAGGCGAAGAGACTGCCCTCACTGGGCCGTGTATGTGACTCGGTCGCTCTCACCTCACGTGTGCATCTGTGCACTCAGGGGCTCTGGAAGGGCAGCCCATGGCCATGAGGCTTGCAGAGGGAGCAGCCCTTGAGGGCTGACCCCGTGACCCTCAGCTCAGCGTCACGGTTCCTCCCCAGAGATGCGTGGGCCCCTACGTAAATCAATGGGTGGCCCCAACCAGCCTAACCCTTGGAGAGAGTGGATCTGTGGGTAGCCTGGACTGCTCATGGTCCCCAGGTACTTTGAGATGATTCTGCATCCTCCCCCAGCCCATGGAGTGAGGAAGGAAGCGGTGAACAGGGCCCGGCTGGGTATGGGCCCATTCTCCCAGCAGCGCCAGCTTGGCCCTCCTGTGGCAGCCACCGCAGGAGCACAGCCACCACCGCTGCTGCCGTCTCTGCGAGCTGGTGGCAGCTCGTGAGCTGAGCATCTGGGGGTGGAGGTGGGAAGAGTTCTCTGGCTGGTTTCCGGAGAGCCTGCTTCTCCATAAGGCGCATATCTGTTACCTTTCAGCTGCGTCAGCACATGAGGTTTCTGGCTTTGCGTATTTATGTTCCGGTTCTGGCTCCTGGCCTGTATCTCTATTCACCAGAAGAGCTGGAGTGCTGGGCTTCTAGAAACGTGTACCTGGCAGCACTCAGAAAAATAAAAATGATAGCCCAGGAGATGGGCACTTGAGCTCACAGCTGGGGGCTGTGGCAAGAAGAGCTGACACTGGGGGACAGTCCTGTGATTTGCCTGCCTTTCCCCGCTGAATACAATGTTGCAATCATTTAGGGGGTTTTACGGTGCTTTTACAAAACCTACAGTTCAGTCCCTTACATACGAACCTTCAAGTTGTGAACTTTCAAAGATGTGAACGTGCGTTTGCATGTCCAGTCACGTAAGTTAGTTCCCGTGGCTGGCACCTTGTCACGTGTGTGCCTCCTCTACAGGTGGTTGTGCTTTTGTGTACTTTACTGTAGAGTACTGTAGGGAGTACAGTATCTTTATTTCAAGCCCAGGATGTCCGGAAGCGAGCATAAAAGCAGCGGTATAGAGCTGATTGTGTTAGTTGGGTACCTAGGCTAACTTTGTTGGACTTACAAACAAATTGGACTTACAGGCGCGCTCTCGGAACAGAACTCGTTCACATGTAGGGGACTGACTGTATTTTAATTAGACCTTCTAAGAGTCCTGAACTTAGGAGCAAGATACAGGAGGGGCAGAGACTCTGCCTTTTCTTCTCTGGTGCTCAAGCCACCCCCGGTTCATACCCAGCAGAGCCCTTGGCCTCGAAGCTGATCCTCATTGCTATGCAGCTGAGAGGAAGGAGATGGGCGTGAAGGTGGAGCTGGGAGAGGCCCTCCTCTGCTCTCCCCAGCACCAGGTACCGCTCGCAGATCAGAGAGAGAGGGGCCTGGAGACCCTAACCTTGTCAACCATGCGGGGCCAGCAGTTCTGCACAGCCATAAGGAGGCAGAGGGGGCTCGGTGCCCCCAGTTTACAGAGGGTGACAGACCCCCTGCCCTGACGTTGGCCACCTTTCTGAAAGTGCCGTGTGCTCATTGGGTGCTTGCATGGGCAGGCGTGGGGCGAGCACAGGTCCTGCCCTCCCCGAGTCCAGCTCGGATCCCGACAGGGCTGCCCACCATGGGGAGCCTTACTTCATGCCTCTGGGTCCCCGCGTCCAGACCTAAAGAACGGGCTAATCGTGCCGATTGGCAGGACGGTCGGGAGATGAAGCGATGAGGTGTGCATGATGGGGCTTCGCACAGACTGGGGAGCTGCGCAAACGCACAGCTCTCTCAGCAAAGCGTCCACTGCGGGCACTGCCGCGCTCGTAACGTCAGCTCACCCGGGCTGCACCCGAACTTCATGTCTGAAACATTGTCCTTATCCTCCCAACTCAATAGCCCCCCCTACAGCCCAGAGTAGCCCAGCCTCCTGTGAGGTCAGAGGAGAAGCCGGCTGGGCTCCAACCAAGATGCGGGTGTGTACAGGCCCCGGGCGGCAGCAGCCCGAGGCTTCCAGAACTGCCCCCAGGAGAGGGACTCAGTGCCACCCACCTCTCACCACTGCCACACACGTACCTGTGCACAGACGCAGACATGCAAATTCCCACACACACATACAGAAACTCAAACTCACTCATGTACACACTTGTACATACATACTCACACATATATATACACACACAGACAGACACTCAGACATAAACACACATGTACAGGCACACACAGACACTCACACTCTCACCATCAACAGGGCCTGGCTGATACACAGGGTTTTGGCCTTAGTAAAAAAAAGACTGACCTTTGTCCACCATCCTCTCCTGTTCCCCTCAGGCACAAGGGGTCTGACCCAGGGCAGCCTCAGAGTCCCCAGGCAGGGGGTCTCCAGGTAGGGCTCAGCAGTGGGCGCTGCCCAGTTGGACGTGGTAGCATCAGGCTCCTTGTTGCCCCCGGGCCACACGCGTGCCCCTGTGTGAGGTGGACCATGTAGGCCACAGGAAAAACCATGAAATGTTGGATCCGGGTTACCCACTGGCCAGTCCTAGCATGGAACTTGTTGTGAGTGGTCACCTCCTGAGCCACCATCCTCAGGACCCGGCATGGGAGCCAGTGGACTCCATGGACCACCACTCGAGTCTGCGGCAGGCGGGGTGACCAGTGCCCACCCCTGGCCCCGCAGGTGGCTGCACAAGGCAGATTCCCGCTAACCCTCCCGGGCCCAGGTGTTCTGTTCTCCCCTCTCACACCAGGTCCCGTAGCCAGGAGAATGAGGCAACAGTATCCTCAGTTGGGGTCCTCCCTTGTGGCCAGAGGTGCTGGGTGAGTTACAGGAAGAGGCACAAGAAAAAGCGGTAACTTCCACTCCATCCCTGGTCGTCCTCCCTCAGGCATCAGCCTCCAGCTGTGCTGTGGACCATGGGCCTCCGCCCCTCCGCCCCTCCAAGCCTCCGCCCCTCTGCCCCTCCATCCCTACTTCTCTCCCCTCCACTCCCACCCCCAGTGCTAAGTTCTGATCCTTTTCCACACAGAGCAGATGATCTTTATTCCCAGGTCCCTCTGGGCTCCAGACCTTGCTGTTCATATTCCCAAAGGCACTAAGAGTCTTTGCTAAACAAAAAGACCCTAGTCTCCCACCTTAGCTGTTAAAAAGGAAAGAAAACAACGACAGATGCTTATAATTGAATGGCTTTTCTTATTGTTTTGCTTTGTTTTTGTTTCCTTAACATTTCCCAGATCAAAGTCTGAGGCAAGACTCCTGTCCTCAACCAGATAAAACTCCCAAGGGTGATTTTTCATTTAAGTGAGGGGAAGAGTGAAGGTTACTGGTGTTAATGTAAGAATAAAAAGATAACTCACACAGGTAACAGAATGAAAGCCTCAGGTATAGATAAGTGGTTGGCTGAGCGCAAACGAAGTGGGTCTATCTCAAGAATTACAGAATCAAATTGTGATTCTTGGTTCCCCTGCTGCTACTTCTTGAGGAATTGCTTTTGGTTTGGTCTTTAAGGATCTTGCAGCTGAATTGTCTGGGGAAAAATGTCTATATCTGTTGGAAACTTTTCTGTTACTGATGAAAGGGGGGATCTATCGGCACTATAATTAACAGGGAAGGGGGAACACTGTTGGATTCAGAACCCCCCGACCCCCAGCGTGAATGAGACTGGAACCCACCTTCCCGGTTCAGGCCTGGGCTCATCTGAGAGGTTAAGAAGGCTTCCAAGAGGAGGGGGCATGTATCTGATCAAGGCCAGTGGCACCAATACTCCAAGTTATGGCGCTCAAACTTGGTGGCCCTTTGAATGTAAGGTCGTGTACGTGATAGATGAGAGACTGGCTCAGGGCTCCAATAACCTTAGGCCCTGGTTAGGAGCTGAACCAAAGGAGGAACAAGGTAAAACAAAGGTGTTGGGGACCAAGAGAGGCAGGTTCATTGGATGTGAGGAGCCTCTTTCCCAACCCCCTGTCAAAGTCGTGTGATGGCCTCAGCGGGCCAGACTTGCTGCCTGTCTGTCCCTTCTTGGCCTGGCTCCATCCCAGCTTCTCCCAGTCAGTCGACTTGGTGGGCTGGCTTTTATTAAATGGCTGTTTCACCTTTAATCTGTTAAAGCCAGTCCATGAAAGTCATTACCTCCAGAGGGACAGAAAGCAGCAGTGCAAATACACATGCACTCATGCACGTACACATGTTCACACGCATGACCAGTAGTATGTTGGGGGAGGTTCATGCCAATGAAGGAAATTAAATATACTCGTTGGAGAGAAAACCCAGCCACTGGCGTACCGTTCCCGGCACAGTAGAGATGAAACACGTGGTTGGTGCCCCGTGGTCTGCAGTTAAATCACAGGACTCGTTTGACTTTATCCCTAAATCGTCACGGAGGGCCACCGGTGCCAGCTTCCAAGCTTTTTCTGCAGACTCTACAGATCACAGGAGAGAATAAAGCAACCTTTCTTCAGCTCCGGACCACAATGTGGGAAAAGCCAACCCAGGGTTGGAAAGGGGAAAGGGGAAGGGGGAGGAGTCAAGGAAATCTCTTCAAGAGAAAAAAAAAAAGGAACCATCTTTACTCTTTCCCAAACTGACAAATTTGACTTGTCAGATGCAAGTTCAACTTATGGACAACGCGCTCACAACTGATAATCTCCACAGCAACTGCTGTGTCACGTGACAACACAGAGGCAGTGGAGCCAGGAGAGCTGCTCTCCAGACTTCTGGCAAATTCCACAAAGTCAGCCTAATTAACAGGCGTGGAATGGAGACTTCGGTTTAGGTCACTGGCAGACGTTCTTAAAGATGAAGATGTTTTAGCACCTGCTCTTCCCATTCGCGGGGCCCTGTGCTGGGATCAGGGAGGCTGCAACCTACTACCCCCTCACCCTCCCTCCTGATCTCCCAAGCTCCAGGCAGCACTTCTAAATGCGGCTCTTTGTAGCATCGTGTCTGGAGAAAAACTCTTAATTCTTCTCTTGAGGCTTTAAACTATCTGAAACTGGTGAGAGAGACAGAGCCAGGAATACACCTCCCAGTGATCCCAATTCTTCTTTTTATCGAAGATTATAAATTTCTAGGGACTTCCCTGGTGGTCAAGCGGTTAAGATTCCGTGCTTCCACTGCAGGGGGTGCAGGTTTGACCCCTGGTCAGGGAATTAAGATACCGCATCAGTGCAGCCAAAGGGAAAAAAAAAAAAAAATATATATATATATATATACACACACATATATGTATGTATGTATATATATACATACATACATATATGTGTGTGTATATATATATATATATATATAAATTTCTACTTTAATTTCCCACTGCTTCTCCCAGCAAAATACAGGTCTGATATATTTAAAGTTCTCCGTCCCTGATGTCATTCTGTTCTTATATGACAAAATGATGTAGGTCCCAACACCTACTCTTTTAGTCGATTTTAACGTAGGTCTGGTGACTTGATAAAGGTGGAAAGTTGGTTCATTTTCAGAGGCTCGAAGAATGAGTTGCCTCTGGGCTGCTAAGAATCTCTGTGACTTTCTCCAACGAGGAGGTGACAGGGCTGCCGGCCCTCGTGGCCCAGCCCGTTCATGGTCAGTGGCTGCCCTTTCCACTGCCAGCTTCGACCTGCAGAAATCTGTACCCAGGCCGCTCAGGCAGCTCTGCTTGTCCCAGACTCCAGCATTTTGCTTTGTCTGCCCCTGGACAGTTGCCCCATTGTCTCCAGGTTAATAAAATTTTGGTCACAACACGACGATTTCAAACATCCCTTGGGCCCCTTTGCCCTTCATCTGGGACGGGCTGGTCCATCAACTCTGTGGGAACTGTCTCTTCCGTGTCAGGTCTGTGAAGTTAGTGTGAGCCTGGGGGTGACCCCGACTGCTAACCAAACTGTGTGTGTGAGTGTGCATGAGCTGTGGAAATGGACAAAAACCACCTAAGTGAGAACAAGCAAAGGCTGTTTAGTGGGGGCTTGTCCTAGCCAGGGCGTCAGACACCATCACTTGTGTTTGGCATCACTGAGGCAGGCAGGGCTTGGGCTGGGGACAGGGGAGGGGAAGACTCATGGAGGAAAAGAGGGAGGGTTCCAGGTGTGCCCTGATTGGAGGCTGTCAGTAGGGGAAGCTGCAGGCGGCAACTAGCTGTAGGTGGGGCATCCTTATGGGGTGGGTTAGGGATGCACATCTGTCTTTCTCTTGTTGGTCCCTAGTTGGAAGTGGGGACAACCGCTAGGGAAACTCTGAGTTATTAATCAAGTCCTGGCAGTTTGAGGCCAATTGCTATGGAGTTGTTTGACTTCCTGGGCTGGTTGCTGCAAATGGTGGGTCCGAGTTCTATCTTATCCATGCACTGGCCATTATCCTTATGTATGTTCAGTCTCAGAGTGTGTATAAGACTGTCTTCTCCCAGAACTTGCTTGCTATTAGTAAGAGGTTGAACAGGTTGGGGTAGGGGAAGGAAACTCATCTTTTTTACAAATAGCCACGGGTGGAAATTCAGGGTGCTTTTGAGAGAACTGAGTTTGAGGGGTTCTATAGCAACTGTTCCTTTGGCCCAGCTGAAGGTCACCTCATGGTCGATGACCTTTCTCAGGCGCTGCTGGGAATTGAAGATCGTACGTTGGAGGCCAAATCTGGGTCCCACATGGGCCAGAATGGAAACCATGAAATAGATCAAGGTAGCCTCCAGATATGCCCACCCGCTGCCTTCTCTTTCCTCCCCACTCTGTCCCACCCCAGGAAGCCAACTCACCACCAAACCCACCACGGGTCCAAATTCAGTGCCTTATCTTCAGACTTACCACTTTTTACCAAGGGAAGAGTTATTGAGAAGGCAGTCAAGGCTGATCTATTTTTAACCAGGAGACAAAACCCAAAGACAAGAACTCTGTCCCCGGTTATGGACTGTCACATCCGTTGCAGCAGGTGGTGGGCTCTGAAATGCCGTGGTCCAGATGGCAGCCAACTCCACCCACATGTCAGGCGGGCGACAATGATTCCAGATGTACTCCTTGTTTAGACAAGGAGTTTCTGCCCCCAGTAACAGGCCTTCGAGCAGCAAAATGATTCTAGACCTTTCCAGAGGTCACAGACTGGAGGCTTGTGGGCCACGTTCAGTCTGAGGATGTGTTTTGCTTGGCACACATGTGTTTTAAGTTTTACTTGTCAAGATTTAAAAATCAGGAGCTTGCCTTGCACATAAAAAAAAAAATCTGTGTTTTTAAACTTCTTTTAGAAAATGGGATGATCTGGGTCACCTTCCCACCCAAGGATGCTCAGCAGAAAAGCAGCTGCCCTGTTTTCTTCTCCATCATGGTCCCCGTTTGGCCTACAGTTTTTCCCTGTTTGTGGACTAGATATGTGTGTGTGTGTGTGTGTGTGTCCTTTCTCCCCCATCCCAGCCAAATTCATTTTGAGATCCTGATTCCCAATGTGATGGTATAAGGAGATGGGGCTTCTGGGGAGTAATTTGGTCTTAAGGGAAGAACCCTTATGAATAGGATTAGTGCCCTTATAAGAGAGACCCCAGAGGGTCCTCTTGCCCTCTTTCTGCCATGTGAGAATATAATAAGCAGTCTGATCCCTGTCCTGGGCATATATCTGAAGAAAACCCTAAGTCGAAAAGATACACGCACCCCAATGTTCACTGCAGCACTATTTACAATAGCCAAGGCATAGAAGCAACCTAAGTGTCCATCAGCAGAGGAATGGATAAAGATGCGGTACATATATGCAATGGAATATTACTCACCCATAAAAAAGAACAAAATAATGCCACTTACAGCAATATGGATGGACCTAGAGATTATCATACTAAGTGAAGTAAGTCATCAAAAGACAAATATCACATGGTATCACTCATATGTGGAATCTAATTTTTAAAAAATGATGCAAAGGAACTTATTTACAAAACAAACAGACTCACAGCTTTCGAAAACAAACTTACGGTTACCAAAGAGGATACGTAGTGGGGAGGGATAAAGTAAGAGCTTGGGATTAACATACATACACTACTATATATAAAATAGATAATCAACAAGGACCTACTGTATAGCAGGAAGTCTACTCAATATTCTGTAATAACCTATATGGGAAAAGAATCTGAAAAAATATATGGATATGGATAACTGAATCGCTATACTGTACACCTGAAATTAACACACATCGCAAATCAACTATACTCCAATACAATTAAAAAAAGAGAGAGAGAAAGAAAAAAATACAGCGGTCTGCAACCCAGAAGAGGGCCCTCACTGGAACCTGACCATGTTGACACCCTGGTCTTGGACTTCCAGCCTCCAGAACTGAGAGAAATAAATGTCTGTTGTTTAGAAGCCACCCAGTCTATGGGGTAGTGGGTGGCTGAGGTGCCCGTTTCAGAGTCAGCTATGTGACTTTACCTCTCAGAGCCTCAGTTTCCTTATCTGTCAAATGGGATAGGACCCCTGGCTCCCAAGTTCATGAGGCTTCCCTGGACATGTGTCCAATGTGACCAGTAGGGAATATGGTTGGATGTCAATGGTATCCATCTGATAGGCTGGTTATGCTGTGGTGAGAAATAAACCCCAAACTCAATGTCTGCACCAGCGCAGGTGTATCTGGTGCACACATTCATGCCTGTCTTGCATCGGCAAGGCTCTGCTGGGCATCACCCTCACTCAGGGGTGCGGGGTGATGAAAACTCCCTTCTAGGTTTGCCATCGGTCTCTGTGACAGGGAGAAGGGGACGTGGTATATCAAGCCCTGGGCTTACGGGCCTCTTCACAGAAGAGGCACTCGTTACCTCAACTCCCATTTCATTGGCCCCAGTAAGTCCCAAGTCACAACTAACTTCAAAGAGTGCCCCAAACCGTATGATTCCAAGTGCTGCACCCTCCCCCCACAGCACAGCTGGCTCCCCAGAGAGGACACCCTGCTCCACCACTCACTTCCAAGGAGACCTTCTTGAACAGGTTTGCCCTGAGGGATAGAAGAATGTTTTCCTCCTCAAATGCTAGGCCTATCAGTGAAGTAATAATGACACATCTCGGGCTTTCCTGGTGGCGCAGTGGTTGAGAGTCCGCCTGCCGATGCAGGGGACGCGGGTTCGTGCCCCGGTCCGGGAAGATCCCACACGCCGCGGAGCGACTGGGCCCGTGAGCCATGGCCGCTGAGCCTGTGCGTCTGGAACCTGTGCTCCGCAACGGGAGAGGCCACCACAGTGAGAGGCCTGCGTAAAGCAAAAAAAAAAAGACACATCTCAATGAAAAGACCCCAAAGACAAGATGCCTCCTGTGCTTCCGTGTATAAGACCATGGTCTTCATACCCAACCAAGGCTTCTCTTAGGTTTCTGGTGGGAGGAGCGTGTGGCATATTCTGTGTGCTGGTGCCACGCCCACGTGTGACAGCTTTGATGCTGACCCTCACAGCAGTGTCCTATCCAGTGGAGGAGGGAGAGCCCTCTTCAACTCAGGGTTCCTCGTAAATTAAAGATCATTCTCACGTTGACTGGAGATTGTTAAATGTTCAGGGAGTGTTACTGCAGGTAGCCTCCAAGGTCTGACAGGAGTTTGCCTCTTTTTGTTGTGGTGTAAAGACCTCTTTGGAGGATGTTGTATAGGTTCTTACGGTGTGACCATGAACTCTGGGAAAGTGTAACCTTGGTCTACTCCCCAACAGGGAGCAGAAAGTGCTGTCTCCTCACTGCCCCGAGACCCATGGGTGTCCATGGATGTGAAAGGCCTCTCTGATATCCATCCTTCAGCACCCTTCTGAGGCCTCTCTAAAGAAGGCCGGGAAGAGTCAGCTAAGAACACCGTACCGTAAACACAGAACCCAGAGACCCTAACCCTATGGCTCTGTGCCTGGTGGCTATTGGGACATCCTTTGATAAAAAAGAAATGGGAAAATCATTTTGGAAATGCTCTCCCAGAAGGCAAGAGCCCCCGTGGTGAGGTTGAGTACTCATCCTGTCCTGGGCCTACTTTGCGGCACTTTCTGGGCTTTGCTTCTTTTAGTCACCGCAGTAACCTATCCAGTAGCTACTATCGTGATTTCTGTTTTACAGATAAGAATTACTCTTAACTCAGAGTGGTCTGCATGTTACAAAACACCCTCAAGCACTGCATCGCCTCCAGAATAACCCCACTTTGTACTGTATATGTGGTGGGACAAAGGCGCCATCTCTCCCCAAGCCCCCCTGCTTTCCAGCGAGCAGAGCATCACCTCCCCCGCTCCCACGTTCCCCTGGGAGGAGCTGGTGTCCTCAAGGTCCCCCTAATCTGTGGCAGGCCCTGACGTGAGGGCTGGACAGGATTCAGCAGAGACGCATGCCTCTGTTCCTCCCCCCATCCTTACATAAAGTCATTTAAAAAGGTCAAAACCACACTGAGCTCATCATGGCAAAACTGAGATTCAAACCACGCAGACCAAACTTGGAGCCGCTAAACTGTGATGCCTCCTATTATAATATGATTATAGTATAACCCAAATCTGAAAGACCACCCACTGCTTTCATTATTGGATCCTTCCAATAAACTGGTCATGCTGGTAAGCACCATTCCCTAAAGAAATCGAAAATGACTATTCTAAAATAAATCTGGAGGACACACCCAGCCACAAAGTGGGAGGCGTTTTATACCAACACAGCCAGGGCCTTTCTCTCCAGCCAGTCTGTGCTCAGGGCTAAGAATCTAGGACTCAGCCCCCTGGGGTGGGAGGGCGGTTTGAGGCTGGGAGAGAAAGGAGAGATGCCAGCTGGCGGCAAGAGGCAAGCAGGGTAAAGAAAGAAATGGATTTAAAAGGCAGACGGGAGAATTCTGACAGCTCTGAATGTCCTTGTGAAAGGGCCAGGGCTGGTGGGCGGAGCTTGGGGGGGCCCCACACTGGGTGGGTGGGGCTCATTTGCATAACACGGAACATCAGGTAGAGGCGCCTCTTAATTGGACCTGGGTCCTGAGAAAAACACTTACCTCTGATCCTTGGGTGCTGTTTCTAAAGAACAGAAATATGTAGTTTTAGAAATACAGTCACAAAAAATGCTAGAAGGATAACATGCATTATTTAAGTACTTCAAGGTACTCCTTGATGCTTGACTTACCCAGAAGCACCTTGGCTTATTCTCAAGGATAAATGTGCCATCACAGGCGGCACAGGGAAGGAGGAAAGGTTATTTTAACATTTTATTCACAATCCCTCAGATTCATATGGAGAGCACTTTAGGGATTATTTTAAACCTGAGGACTTCCCTGGCGGCGCAGTGGTTAAGAATCCGCCTGCCAATGCAGGGGACACGGGTTCCAGCCCTAGTCCAGGAAGATCCCACATGCCGCAGAGCAACTAAGCCCATGCGCCACGACTACTGAGCCTGCGTGCTGCAACTACTGAAGCCCGTGTGCGTCTAGAGCCCGTGCTCCACAACAAGAGAAGCCACTGCAGTGAGAAGCCCGCGCACTGCAACAAAGAGTAGCCCCCGCTCACCGCAACTAGAGAAAGCCCGCGCGCAACAATGAAGACCCAATGCAGCCAAAAATCAATCAATCAATTAATTAATTAATTAAAAAAAAAACCCTGAGTCTTCTTTCTTGGTGTGACCAACATAGCCTGCGAGGTGGCATTATTAACCCTTTGCAGGTGAGGAGACTAAGAGAGATGAACTTCCTGGCGTGGCCCAGTGTAGTGGAATTCTCCACCAGGGCCTGGGTCTCTCAGGCCGTCTGCAGCTGCCACTGTGGGTTGACCCGCATTCTGGATGCATTTCTTGGATTAGCATCACTGGAGCGGGGGAGCGGGGAGGGAGGAAAGGACACATGACACTGAAAAGGGGAAATGGAAATGAAGAGGGGAAACTGAGTGAGAGAAAGTTGGGGTGGAAAATGAAGGAAGCTCCTGCCCAGGCACTGAGCTCAGGGAGGAGCTGGGCCCATAGAGGAGAGGCGAGACCTGCTGGGGGGCTCTGTCGGGACTGGCTCAGCAAGAGAAACCTGCAGAATCCCGGTGGACTTCCAGAAGCTTCCTCTCCGACAGCTAGGTGCAGAGCCCTAACCCGCTTCTACTGCCCCCCCACAACTCTCCACTTGGCAAGACTCTCCTGTCATCAGCTGCTCTGTATCTGGTGTCCCTCTTGGCTCTAGAACCTGTAAGTGAACCCAGCAGTCACACAGCGTTCTAGGAATGCATTCTTTCCAGTTTCCTGCACTGGTTTTCCAAATCACCTCGGAAGTGCCTTTAAATACGAGGCCCTGGACTTGGAGGGCATCCTGCTAAGTGAAGTAAGTCCGAGAAAGATAAATACTGTATGTTATCACTTATATATGGACACTAAAAAATACAACAAACTAGCGAATACGACAAAAAAGAAGCAGACTCACAGATATAGAGGACAAACTAGTGGTTACCAGTGGGGTGGGGGAAGGAGGGAGGGGCCAGGTAGGGGTGGGAGAGCGGGAGGTACAAACCGTAGGGTGTAAGATAGGCTCAGGGATATATCGTACAACATGGGGCATATAGCCAACATTTTGTAATAACTGTAAATGGAAAGTCACCTTTAAAAATTGCATAAGAATAAAAAATTTAAAGAAAAAGAATGAGGAGCTCCGCTCACCACAAGCTCCACAGCAAATGGTAGGTGCAGTGCTGGCAGGTTTTGACAATTTTGTTAGACTACGCATCCGGTTAGGTTTTCTGAGGAAACTAGACCTGTCTGAAGATAGACAGTCCACGCCACGGGCAGGGGCTCTCACAGGACAGGCCTTCCTCGTGTGGACGTGTGTCAGGGCAGCAAACACACGTGGCTTCTAACTCTGTTCTTCCCTCAGCCCTGCCTGTAGAACCTCTGGGCCCACGTGCTAACTCTGAGGTCAAACGTTCCCCAGACCCCGTTTTAGAAAACTGTAAACCTCAAGACACATTTCTATCTGCAAGTTGGGTTTAACCGTATAAAACTTATTTTTCTCCTTTTTTTCTTCCAGTTTTACTGAGGCATAACTGACATACAGCACTGCATACATTTCCGGCATCCAGCATCATGGTTTAACTTAACATATATCAGGAAATGGTGACCACCATAGACATAGCGAACATACATCATCTCATACTACAAGATAAAAGAAAAAGAAAAGTCTTATTTTCCTATGCGAAGAACTCAGGATTCACTCCCTTAACAACTTTCGTAGGAAACGTGCAACAGTGTTCATTATATTAACCCTGTTGTCCGTGACACCCCAGTACTTATTTTTCTTTGAACTGAAAGTTTGTACCTTTTGATCACCTTCATCCAACTTATAAAATCTTACAATTTTATTTACTTATTATTATTATTTGACTGCACTGGGTGTTCTTTGCTGCACGTGGGCTTTCTCTAGTTGCGGCGAGCGGGGGCTACTCTTCGTTGCGGTGCGCGGGCTTCTCATTGCAGTGGCTTCTCTTATTGCGGAGCACGGGCTCTAGGCGCGTGGGCTTCAGCAGTTGTGGCACGTGGGCTCAGTAGTTGTGGCTCGTGGGCTGTAGAGCACAGGCTCAGTAGTTGTGGTGCACGGGATTAGTTGCTCTGCGGCACGTGGGGTCTTCCTGGACCAGGGCTCGAATCCATGTCTCCTGCATTGTCAGGCTGACTCTTAACCACTGCACCACCTGGGGAGTTCCAAAGTTTTATAATTTTAAAGCCCTAAACTTTAATTTTTTTAAAAAAGCAAAATTTGGTAGACTTGGTCAATATCACAGCATATGGGGAAGATATTCACGACCAGAAGGTCGTGAGGGAGCCAAACGTGAGGCTGTGTGGACAAGGGAGCAGCAAAGGCCCTGAGGTGTCAAACAAGGAAGCACACCAACAATTCTGTATCTTTTTGTTGACAGAGTTGTTTTTCACATGACCTTGTGGAGTTTTCTAGATGAGATCCTCTCCATTATGTCGATGAGAAAATTGCAGCCCAAAGAGTCGAGAGACTCACTCAAGGGGCCCCAAGAGTGAGGGGTAGAGCAGGGCTTCTCACCCTTGGCCTCTGATCCCACCTACTGTTGTTCGTTTTTCTACATTGCTCCTTTGGGGGAACTGGAGCCCTCCTCCTGGAATGTTTACATGAGGAAAAGATGTAATGCCACGTCATTTCAGAGGGGGCTGGTCTTCACATTCAAGGGTGACATGAACCCTAAACGAAGAGGCAGTTTTTCTTACTCTCCCATGGAAATATCTATGTCATATCTTAACATTTCCACTTCATGTTCCAAGACCTGTCGTTAACTTTTCATGATCCGGGAGTGGATTTTCCATTTTGTGTATTTTTCTGAAGGACCTGAGCCTCTTTGCTTTTTGTGGCAAAACAGGTTTTAAAAATCCCCAGGAGGAGAAGGAGAGTTGGCCATAAAAGATCTCAAAAGTGGGAGAAGGGCTCACCGTTGGCTCATCTGAGCATGGCACGTGTACCCGTGATGCCAAAAACTTAGCCTCTGTGCACTGGTGCTGAATTGAATCTCAGAGACAGAGTTTTGGGTGAAGTAGAAAAGTATAGCTTTATTTCTTTGCCAGGCAAAGGGGGTCACAGGGTGCTCGTGCCCTGAAAAACTGTGTGTTCCAACCCAGGAGGGATTTGGTGAGGAGTTTTATAGCAATGGTTCAAGGGTGGTTTGCTGATAAGTACCTCGATGTGTGAAGGGCCTGCATTCCTTTAATCTGGGCTCAGGTAGTCTCCTGATGGCTTCTCTGATTCTCAAGGAATGAATAATGCTTCATCAAGTACTTAATATCTTCCATTTGTTGGGGATTTTAGTTCTGTAGAAGAGCTCAAAGATATTGTTCTGTGTATCCCTTGAGGTGGAGCCAGGACCTGCCCCGAGGCTGCACCATTGTCTCGACTGCTCCTCCCTTGTCTCTGCACCCCCTCCCTTCCCTGATTAGCAACTGTTCGAATCTGCCCTTTGGAACCCAGGGAAGGTCATGGAGGCTGGAGTTTATTCCCTATAAACAAGAAACACGGGACACAGAAAGGATTCCGTGCCCAGGAGCCCCACAGGCTCCTGCTTGGTTTCACCCCCAACCAAGAGAGTTGGATGCAGAATCCATGCCCCACTCCAAAATAACCATGTGTTCCACATGTATGAAATGTACAAGTGGTTGCACAGGGATAACAGGGCTTGTGAAATGATAATATCGAAGAGTAACCAGCGGCAAAGAGGAACGATGAACTCACAGTCTAGGGGCCATGTTTTCAAGTCTCCATTGAGACTGAGTTTGTTTTCTGTGATCTGTCACATTTTCTGCTGGTCAATGTTTCCCTCTGGGGAGCCTGGCCAATGAAAAGTCATGCAGAAAACAGTCACTCCCAGAAATGCCAGAAAAGCAGGGCAGGCAAATGCCCTCGTTTTCCGAGGAGCAGACTGTATAAACCAGAAGAGGGTACTTCTTATGTTATCTTTGGCAAAACTCTCAGATGAGTTAGCAAATAGTGACTGGAGATAAAGTAAAACTTGGTTCAAAGGTCAACCTTTGCACCAACTCATGTTACATTCCACTCTCCACCTTAGCAAAGAGGGGCAGACCTGAAAGCAAGCAGCGGACAGCAAAAACAACCTCAAAATTTCCCTGAATAGAGGCCCATGGGATCTGGGGCCAATTGCAATTCTCCTCACTTGCAAATGTGCTGGGGCAATTGGCTACCCATGGAAGAAAGACTAAAGTAGTAGAAAAGACGGGACAACATGTTTATGACCTTGGAGTTAGAGAGGGCACGCCTCAAGCAAACACAAATCACAAAGGCAAACAGAGAGTGATGTCAGCCTTTATCAAAATGTGAAACTTCTGATTCAAAATCACTAGAAGCTGAGGTAAAAGAAAAGCCACAGAGTGGGAGAAGATATTTGTAATATATATATAGATGTGTGTATGTATGTGTATTTATGCATATGTGTGTATACATATACAGATATATCTACATAGATGCAGAAATGTATACACATATACATAAAGGTTGGATTATTATCCAGACTCTATTAGGAACTCCTAGCAATCTGTAAGAAAGAAGACCACACCATCAACCCAATGGAAAATCAGATAAAAAGATGACCACCCAGTTCATAAAGTGGGAGGGTCTGGAGGGACTCTTGCTTTATCTCTATGGTGCAAATTATTTCCAGTGAGAGCTTATTCTTATATAAATTTTACAAAGAAAAATAAAGAAGAAAATTACCTGAAGATGAACCCAAGCAATGTGATGTATTAGTTTGCCGACACGTAGGATAGGAGCACTTAATCGATAAGGTATGAGACCTCTGGTGTGAAGCTGGGCAACTACAGGGCAGCAAAGGCCAGAGCTGGACCCAAACAGGACAGAGAGGCAGCAGGCAACAGGACTGCAAGAGGGAGGCCCCGCCCCTCGCAGCTCTGTGCCTGGTAGCCTGTGCGGGCCTTGGCTGCACCCTGGATGCTGGGAGGGATGGGCTCCAAATTTAAGACGCTCTGACCACCGTTCTACCATTATGCTCCATTACAGATATGCAAGTCTTAAAAGGACTGAAAAGAATTTCCACCCCCTTCCAATGCACAATTTAAAAACTACATTTGAATTATCGATGTTGAAGTTGCATTTAGAGACAGGCTAGAATGAGCTTAGTGACCTCAGTTTTCAGGCTGAAAACAGTACATCAGCTGTAATATTTGTCTTACCCTCTTTCTTTATTTGATTTGCTTTTTTTTTTTTTTTTTTTTGTCCATTCACTCATTCCTTCTGTTCTTTAGGAAAGAGTTGTGTGGACCTTCCAAGCACCAAGTGCTGTGCTGTCTTCCAGGCGACCGTGGCCACCCTGTCCCTGAATTCAGGGCTCTGCAGAGTGGAGGGTCCCAGCCAGGGATGCGAGGGATGCTGGAAAAATGACACTGGTGGACTTAGGGGTCTTCCTTGGGGGTGCTGGGTGCCCTAGAGGCCCCAGAGCAGCTGTCAGGGTCCATACCACGCGGGCCTGGGTATCCGAGCAAAAGCAAACTCTGATTCCTAACCAACCCAGGTAACTTCAAAGGCTCCGGTCTCCGGTGGAAGGAAATGAACATTCTCATGTGGTTTGTGCTGGGACCACACTAAGATGGTTCATTTCAATTGGACGCACACCTTGCAACAGCGTGCTGTGTCATTTCTGGTATCAAAACAGCATTTCACGTGCTTCGTGGACACGTGGGGTCTTGTTCTCGTGTTAATCACGCCGATGGATTCGGGAGCAGTGAATGAGCAGATTTGGTGACTGAGCAGGGGTTTTGGTTCTTTTTTCTTCTAAAATGAACAGATATGGAATTTGCTCTGCTTCTCAGGAGAGTATGTGCCTCCATCCACACTTGTGGCAAGTGTTATTATTCCTTAAAAAGGAGAGAAAAATCCTTAGAACATCTTAAGCCTTCAGCTTCTATTATGGGCTCCATCAGGTTGGACCCGCAGGCTTCGGGAATAAGGAGAACTGTGATACCCCTCCGGCTCCCATCTCATTCCGCTCACCTGCTTGACACCCTCCGTCTCCCTGTCTCTCGAGGGCTCGATTGGAGAGACACACTTTACATGTTATAATACAGTACCTACTACTGGGAGATCTTTTATAAAGGAGGCCCCATGAGACAACAGTCCTGCCAACCCCCAAATCTTGGCAATGGGCCGGATAGAAGCATCCAGCAATGTACAGGGTGTGCTACGAGGCAGCAATGATCCCTCCTGGTGGTAAGGCCGCCTTTGTGACGGGATTCAGCCATTACTAGGAGTAAGCTCGTCGACCACTCTGAAAAAAAAATTAAAATAAGGGCTTCCCTCGTGGCGCAGTGGTTGAGAGTCCGCCTGCCAAAGCAGGGGACACAGGTTCAAGCCCCGGTCCGGGAATATCCCACATGCCACGGAGCGGCTGGGCCCGTGAGCCATGGCCGCTAAGCCTGCGCGTCCAGAGCCTGTGCTCCGCAACGGGAGAGGCCACAACAGTGAGAGGCCCGTGTATCACAAATAAAAAAATAAAAATGAGAATCACATTCAAAATCCAATTTGGGCTTCATATATATAATTTTATTTTTAGATTTGTTTTTGATGTGAACCATTTTTAAAGTTTTGATTGAATTTATTACAATATTGCTTCTGCTTTATGTTTTTGGTTTTTTGGCCCTGAGGCATGTGGGATCTCAGTTCCCCGACCAGGGATCGGACCTGCACCCCCTGCATTGGAAGACGAAGCCTTAACCACAGGACCGCCAGGGAAGTCCCTCCCTATGTTTTTAAAATGTAGAAATGTGTGAATCTCACCCTCTCCTTCCTTTTCCCGCGTACAGGAGGTTGGGCTCCTGGGCACTGTCTTGTCAGTAAAGCCTGTGCACCGTGGCCTCGCCTGTTCTCGGGAGCCTGGGGACCTGGGCCGCATCAGACGCAGAGCAGAGTTTTGATTGAGCCTCTTGTTTGCATCCTGGATCTCAACACCCTGCCACAGAGGGTGTCACTTTAGTTTCCCTGCCTTCTCCTGAGGTCACTTTAGTCTCTGAAGTCAAGTCTGCCCCTGCCCTGCGTGCTCTGAGCTTCCCTCACGCTCTGCTACCTGTCTCCCCTTGATCCTCAAGACACCATCTCTTTGGTCCTCAGTAATCCAGGACTTTCCACTCTGATGGTAGCACTGATGCCATTATAAACCCATCCTCCTGTTCTTCCACCTAAAACATTCGGATGGATCCCTCCCCTGGTCCCTTCTAACCCATATTCTTCCCTGCGGGGCATCCTCAGACATACATTATGTGCTCCCTCGACGCTTCTGTGCTGAAGGAGGGTCCAGAGGCTGGGCTGGGGGAGGGGTTTCCAGGGGCCCAAGGAAGGCTTCTCAGAGGAGCTGGGTCACATTGGGGTCTGACAGAAGCAGAAATGTAGACAAGGAAAAAGGCTGAGGGGGTGTGTTCTGAGCGGGATGGAGGGTTAGCCCCTTGGAGGATGAAGCCAAGATGCTTGGAGTGGTTGGTAGGTGCAGAGCAGGGCAGCAGCAAGAAAGCTTCCAGAAGAACAGCCCTGCAGGCTGGGGGGGGGGGGGGGGGGGGGGCGGGGCCTTGAAAGCTGGGCTAGGGGACTGGCACCCCCTCTAGTGGGTGGTGGGTACCTCGGAGGGCCTCCAGCAGGAATCCCTCTCACTCTGATTGGTGATTCATTTTTCTTCCAACTTTGGGAATAAAAATCGTCCAGTCAACTGCTCCTCTGCAACCAGCTTTGTCATATTCTTGAAGCATCTGTGTCACCGCCTTCCCCTGGCATTGATTAGCCTCTGACCTTTCTGTGAAAGCTTAGTTTCTCAACCCAGCCAGTGATCAGGGTGGCCTAGCTTGGCATCCAGGCCACCCAGCCCTGTCCCAGCCAAAGCTGGTGTGGGGTTGGGGAGTGTCTCTGTTGTGTGCATGTTAGCCAGCTGAGCGCAGGACTTTTCCTGCGTGATCAGAATATTCTAGCGCAGGAGGGCAGGGTTGGTGCCACAGCCTGGGAGGTCAGGGGAATCCAGGATCATGAGAGCTTTCTTCTTCCTCCTTTGGTTCCCGATGACCCACTACAGACTGGCTGAACATTTCAGAACAAACAATAATAACTTAATTTTTTATTTCAAACACACCTTGAATTTTATCCAGTTTTCAAGTGACCCAAGGGGATAAATTCCCCTAATCCTACACCTGATAGTCGGAATCGAGAAATCACCCTGCCTTGGAACACAGGAACTTTTCTTTTGTAACTCCTGTCTCTTCTCCTCAATGCCTGGTTTTCTGTTTGGGAGTCTCCCGGGGTGATGGTGCCGCCAGATAAAAGTTGTAATGAGAGAGGGGCGGAGGGGTCTGGGGAAAAGGCAGGGCACAGAGTAAACAGACCTTCTCCAATCCAACGTCTAGACGGCAGGGCACTCAGTAGGTCTGCAGAGTGACTCTGAATGCCTATGAATGCCCTCTATTCAGGAGTCCAGGCTTTTGTTTAAGGCTGGGCTACATTCTGAAGAGCAGAGAACTGGCTGAACTGGTCTGGCCACTCAGCAGAGGTGAATACTTCCCCCTGGGGCCTGGACTCAGGTGAATGAAGTCATCGATATTTTTGGGGCAATTCTAATCTGTGATTAACTTTTATCTCTGCTGTGAAATAACTGGCTGCCTGGAGGGGTCTGTTTCCTGCTAGGCTCAGACCACGGGGGTAGCTCTAAACAGAGGCAGACTTGAGAAGGCTGATGGGACACCCCTGGGGAGACCCTGGAGTGAGGGAGCGCTGGGTGTGGAGCCCCCCCAGTCCTGGCCTTTGTTATTCCACTACACCCAGCTGTCCTGACCTGATTTCAAACTCAGCTTACCCAAAGCAGACAGGCCACTTTCTCCTGTCCTCTCTACTTGTTTAACTGGGAAGCCTTGATAGAACTATTTAGTAATTTTTTGAGTCCTGTCTCATTCAGTCTCTTATTGAATCCCTCAGTGAGCACAGGGACACGTCGGAAGGCCTTGCATTGGCCGCCCTCTCCTCCCCAGGCCCTCACCTTTGCAGGAGACTTTCAATTTCTCAGCCCATATCAGGTCTCAGACAAAAGGAAGCCAGGGTTGTTTTTCTAAGAGATATTTGTTCCTGTCATTCCTCTGTCTAAAGTTCCTACTGTTGGGACCCTGGAGCCTGGCACTCAGGACCCTTCATGGTCCAACTGAGAACCGTGGGTTCTCAAACTCAAGACCATGGGGAATGTCATAGGTGAATCCAGCAGATGAAACCCAGGGCATTTTTTGGTCTCTATTTTGTTTATTCAATTTTGATGAGGACAAAATACCAGAAATAGTTTACTCTCCTCTTCACTCTGTAGTAAAACAACACAGCACGCAAGGTGTGACCATTCGCACACGGCCTCACTGCTGGGGAGAGAGTAGAGAGTGGTGGGGACTAGGGCTAAGACTAGGACAAGGCCAGCAAGTTGCCCAGTGAACAAATCTTAAGGAGGCACTCACTCTCAGGGCCTTGCAAGTACAGGGCTGGCACCTGAAAGTGAGCGCATCCTTAAATTTTGCTCCTTGGGCCTCACTTGCCTCACCTTAGTCCATCCCTGGTGAGGATAGTGGTAAAATGGAAAGTGGATCCACCCAAAGGGATGGCTGATAATCAGCTTCAGGTAGTTGTTGCCAAAAGGCAACGCGGTGGTCCCACTGCTGTCTGCAGGCACAGAGCAGGTGCTCAGTGATGTCAAATGACAACGTAGACTTTAGAAATAGAATTTTGGAGCCGGGTGAGTCTTGAATTAGCATCATTCTTTATTCAAGGAATAATTTATTAAGAGTCAGCAGCTCAGCTGCTCTCAGCCCAGGGAGCATTGGCTGCTTCAAGAGAGAGTAGGTTTTACTGGTATTGCAGGTATAGTCCCTCATGATTTCAGGACCCCGACAAACTCTTCTTCATGGAGCTTCACTCTAGTCGTTATGTAACAAAGTAAGAGGAAGGCAGGAAAGAAGAAAAAACAATTTTTTTTAAAGCACACGAAACGTGTAATAGCAAAATAATAATTACAGTAGCTATAAATAGGCTTAAACTCATCTACTCCAAGAGAGGAATTAGCTGATTGGATTTCTCTAAAAACTCCCATTATATCCTGCTTCCAAGATACCATCTAAGACAAAACCACACAGAAAGGCTATTTAAAATAGAGGGACAGAAAAATATACACTAGGTCACTGCTAGCAATAAGAGACGAATTAGAAGAAGAAAAACCACATAATAATCAAGACATCAGATCAGAAGCCATCTTAGTTCTAAATGTATACTCATCCAATGTATACACACCTCAAAATATAGTAAGCAAATTTACAGAAGTACAAGTCAAAGATTTTGACTCATCTAACTTCACCAGGAATTAATAAAGCAAGCAGCTGGAAAAAATTAAGATATAAAGGATTTAGAAAATAAAATTAATGGGCATTATTTCATGGGTGTGTGTGTGTGTGTGTGTGTGTGTGTGTATAAAAGTCTGCAACCAAAGAAAAATCGTCATCATTTTCTTTGGAGATACATAGATCATTTGAAAATTTGACCACATGCTAGGTCACAAAGAAAGACTGAACAAATGTCTAGAATTCACCAAAATCACACATTATATTCTCTAAACACAAACCAATTAAATTATAAATCAATACTAAAAACATAGTCTCAAACTCGTATGTGTGGGAACTCAAATTATTCGTAGGTTAAAGAGAAAATTACAAATGAAATTTCCTTGGATAGACTGACAGTAAAAGTACTGCGTATCAAAATTCAACAATTTGGCAACTGAAAGTATACTTAGAAGCAAATAAATAAATTAATGAATTTATTTATAAAACATAAGTGATTTAAAGTAAATGAGGTGAGCGTTCAAAATAGAAATGATACGGGACTTCCGTAACGTGATCAAAGATATCTTCCCATCAGCGTCAGGAGCAAAGACAAGGATGTTCATTATCAGTAGCCCGGAAGCCTCACTGAGGGCACTAAAGCAAGTGAAAGAGATAATAAAAATAAGAATTGACCCCAAAAGAAGCAAAAATGTCCTTATTTGCAGAAAATATAATAATCTACATAGAAAATTCAAGAGAATTTTCAAATAAGTTAGTCCAATGGAAAGAGAATTCAGCAAATATGCTATAGATGTAATATCTATACACAACAATTAGCACTATTTTATAAAGTAGTTAAACCAATTAGAAAATATAACAGGAAGAAAATCTCGTTTATACTAGCAGCTAAAGCTATAAGATATCTCTGCATGCCTCTAACAAAAGATGTGCAAGTTGTTTTGGTTTTGATTTGGTTTGGGGGTTTTTTTTTTTTTTTTTTGGAGAAAACTTTGCAGTACTGCTAAAGAAAATGAAAAAATATTAAAAAGTGGAGTGATTTATCACGTTCTTGAATGGAAAACTAGACTTTAACAAAGATGTCAATCATCCCCTAATTATTCTCTAAATTCAATACAATTTTGTCCAAAATCACAAAGGGTATTTTTCGTAAAATTCGAAAAGCTGATAACCATCAAGACTAATTATAAAGTTACGATAAGGCAGATAGTGAAATATTGGTACAGAGGTAGCATATAGATCAATAGAAGAATAGAGCACTCAGAAACTGACCTATGCATATGGAAATTTGATTTATGACAGAAGGGTCATTACAGATTAGTTTAAAAAAAAAGGGACAGATGAGCGCATTCAATAAATAGCCTGGAAGTAATAGGTTATCCCTATAAGAATAAGTTAGTTACTTACATCACAACACATGCAAAAATAAATCCTATGTTTATTAAATACCTAAGTGTAAAAAGCCACCACTCTAAACAATTTAGAAGAAAATATAGAAACCTACCTTTAGGAACTCAGAGTAAGAAATTATTTTCTCAAACTAGTTACAAGAAGACAAACATTAATGCAAAAAGTTAATAGACTATTTCGAATAAGCAGAACTACATTAATTTTTTAAAAACATTGTTTATAAAAAAGGTTAAATGTCAAGTCGGATACAGATGCTTGCCATGCAGTCATGTAACCGACAAAGGGTCAGAATCTAGAACACCTACAAATCACTGGGAAAAAAAAATGGCTCAATAAAAATAATGGGCAAAGATGAGGACAAGTCCTGGATGAGGCAATCCAAATGTCAAACGAATTTTGATCAGATGGTCAACATCACTAGTAAACAGACAAATGCAAACTCAAACAACAAAGAGATACCATCTCTGTGTTTGGGTTCTCCAGAAACAGAGCCAATAGGATGTGCATATGTATGGAAAGAGGTTTATTTTACGGGGTTGGCTCATTGATTATGGAGGCTGGCAAGTCCAAAATCTGTGGGGTGGACCAGCAGGCTGGAGACCCAGGGAGAAGCTGAAGCTGCAGTTCAAGTCTGAAGAGCTGATGTTGCAGGTGAAGTCTGAAGAGCAGATTGCTGGAGAATCCCTGCTTGCTTGGGGAAGTCGTCAGCCTTTTGGTCTCTCCAGGCCTTCAGCTGATTGCATGAAGCTCATCCACATTATGGAAGGCAATCTGCTTTACTCAAAGTCCACCACTTAAAACATAAACATGGAGAAACACCCACCTAGAAACATCCAGAATAGGCCCAACCAAACTGACACATAAAATGAACCATCACAACCTCTTATGCATCAGATTGGCCAAAGTGTTTGTGTGCCAGTACCAAGTGTTGGCATGAACAGGGAGCACTGGGAATTTATTCTGTGCTGATGATGTAGAGTGGGGCCATCTCTTTGGAGGGTGGGGATCCACAATGGGAAATTCACACACATGCATAAATACTCAGAGCAGCCTTGTCTGTGACTCCAGTGAAAAGCTGAAACGGAACTGGAAAATCATCAATAAGAGATAGATAAATTCAAAGTGATACTTTCATACAATAGAATATTATACAGCAGTTAAAATAAACAAGTGAAAGCAGCTCATACCTTCATGGGTAAACCTAAAGACAATGGTGAAGGACAAAACCTAGTTTCACAGGGATATATACCGTAGGGTAGATTTGCATAAAATTTAAAAACATGCAAAACAATACTACATAATATTTATGGAAAAACACCATAGGGAAATCTAAAAACCATGCTTGAGATGAATATACATTAAATTCATGGTCGTGCAGTCTCTGAGAAAGAGGGATGGGCAATGGGATCAAAGAGGCCATCAGCTGTGTCTATAATGTTTACCTACTAATTTTTTTTTAAGGCTTGAAACAAATGTGGCAAAATATTGACTTAATGAAGCCATGGGGGTGCATGAGTATTTGTCATATTTTTCTCTCCACTTGTTCATGTATTTGAAATATTTCCCCAAGAGAAGTGTACAGAGGGTTCTGTGTGTCTGGTGAGATGTTCCAGTAAAGATAAGTGTACAGGAGTAGAAGATATTAGAAAAGTGCCCCAAATGCCAGGCTGTGACCCTGGGGTGTTCCTGCATGCTGGTGGCAATCCTTACAGACGAACAGCATTGCAGGAGCCCAAGGAGGAGCAAAACACGGAGGTGACGGGTGCAATACCCCCCCTGTGGTACATTGAGTCTGGGCACGAAGCACGGTGGAAACCCAGAGGCTGGTGACCCTACAAAGATAAGAGTGCAAAGGAAGGGGTGGGGGTCTGTCCAGCTCGACACAGCCAGTGCAGAGGACCACGCACAAGGCCTTGGGGGCTGTAGAAATTAATTACTGTACAGCGCGGTGGTGCTTTTCTCCAGAGAGGGGCTGGTCCATGTCCGTTCCAGTGGGTTCAAGTTCCCCTCCAAGAGACCTATTGACAGGAAAAGAATTGAGTCACTCATGTGGGTTGACTCTTATGACCTCAGCACTGAACCCTTAGGTTTTCAACATGTTTCTTAAATGGGGCCGAGAAATGAGAAAAGGACCCTGGGGGTAGCAGGAAATTAGACTAAGATCTTCCACTGGGGCTACAGGTCCCTGGGACTCTTCTTAGGACCTGAGGGCTCTGGCAGCTGGCACCGCAGGGGTTTCATGCAGGTGAGTCACTGAGAAGGAAGTAAATCAGTGCTATGCTTATCTCCACCTCTGCGTGTGGAGGAGGAGATATTTTAGAGTATTCAGAGGCGTTTTCTTTAAGGATGTTGTTTTCTCTTAGTCGTGATACGAAGCCATCCAGAACCAGCTGTATCTCCATCCAGAACCAGCTGTATCTCCGTCGGGGCTGGGATGGGCTGGGAAAACATCTGTTGACTCAAAGTGAGTTTAAGGGTCTCAGGCTGCAACTTGTTAACATTTTTCATTGTAAGGCACACGAGGGCAGTGAATTTTGTCTGTTTTGGGAGCAGAGGGTCTCCTGGATAAAGGTGGCGCCTCATTTGGATCAGACCTGGGAAGGAGGGAAGGATGGACCGCACAGGGAACGGGCACCTTCAGTTGAGCCCAGACGCTTGACCCTAGTCATCCCCCATCATGGCCTCGTTGTTATCGATTAAAGGGTGGACATCAAATAAACCCCAGAGGGACAGCCCAGCCAGTGTCTCCCCGACACGCTCTGCGTTCTGCCCTTGCCACTATCAGTGTCAGTTCTGGGATATTTCTCCAGTGCCATGAACCCAGAGGTGTGACTCAGCAGAAATCACAGGAATATTTGGAGGGTAAAGTAGATGATCTTAATGAATTGCTTTGAGTCTGGAAACAGAGAAGCTGGCTGGTAATAAAGGAGAATGGAGCCTTTCTAGCTCCTTCCCAGCAAATGCGGAGATCCAGAGAAGGAAGAGAAAGCCAGCTAATGCGACATAAGTAACGTATTAAAGGGCCAGAGGGATGTGATGCTGGGCTTCAGCGATGTGTGTGAGGGCAGCAAAGACACACCAGGTACATGTTTGGAGAAGCCACCCGATGGCCTTCGGGAATGCACTGGCCTGAAACCCAGATCGGAATTCCGGAAGCTTCCCCTGAGGCTAGAGTTCTGGGGCCTCCGACTAAAATGGGAGTGGAGGGGATGGGGGGCAGGGTCTCTCTGCCCACCAACATGACCCTTTCTTCTTGGTCCTCGCCTCGGAGTCTGCCAACCCCCTGGGAAGCTGACACTGTCCATATTAGTACATCATGACCTTCGTGTGTCATTTAGTTCACTCTGTAGGTTGAAATTTATTTTACAGCTAAGATTTCAAGCATATTGTAATCAAAAGACTATGGTAACAACCACGCGCGGTCTGTATCTAATGCCTCCCTGGACCAGGCACTGGGCTGGGGCTCCTGCACACGTTGTCTCGTGGAATGGCCTGTTGCCTGAGTATTATAATCACCATTTTTACAGATAAGGAAACAGGCTCAGAGAGGTAACTTTAAAATTCAAGTCACACAGCAAAGTAAGTGCAAACAGCAAGTATAAAGCCAAATTTTAGTCCCAAATCATTCTTTTCACATCTCTGCATAGCAGTACAAGTGAATACCCACTTTAAGATGAGAATACCAAAATTAAATATTAAATATTCTCATAGAATCATACATTTGCATGAACATAGAAATTTTGTTGCAGAAACGCCCATTTATATGTCTTGAAAGTGACTTGTTGGAAAATAAGCAAAAACAGAAGCAAGCAGAGAGGCTGAGAGGGTGCTATATTGGCTCTGATGTGAGTTTTAAGGGAACAGGGACCAGAAAGCCAGGCTCTGTCTCCAGCTGTCCCCCCACTGCTTGGGTAAAGCTGAGCCATGAAGCCTGAGTCTCCCTGTGTGGTTTCTTCTGACACCAAGTACATTGTTCCAACACCAGTTCTCCAACTCTCCAAAGCCAGCTGGATGTCCTGCAATTCCAACCGATTCTGACGCTAACTATTCAGAGTTAGAGCAGAGCCCACAGGTTAGGGGCTCAGTCCCCCAGGATTACCCCCACTTCAGATGGCAGCTGCAGGTGAGGAGCCCAGGCTACCCACACTTCTGCCTGGCCAACTGCAAACTCAGGGGTTCCCACACCCCCTCCTCAAGTTCAGTAATTTGCTAGAGCGACTCAGAGAACTAAGGAGAGCGCTCTACTAACAATTACCGATTTGTTATAAAGTATACAACTCAGGAACAACTGAAGGGAAGGGATGTGTAGGGCAAGGCATGGAGGAAGGGGCAGAACTTTGATGCCCTCTCTGGGTGTACCACCCTCCCAGCACCCCTGTGTGTTCACCAACCTAGAAGCTCCTAAATCCCATTGCTGAGGGATGTTTATAGAGGTTCCACTACATAGATATGGTTGATTGAACCATTGGCCAATTGGTGATTGAACTCAATCTCCACCCTTCTCCCCTCCCAGGAGGTCAAGGGTGGGACTGAAAGTTCTAACGCTGTAATCCTGTGGTTGGTTTTTCTGGCTGACTAGTCCCATCCTGAAGCTATCCAGGGCCTCCCCATGGGTCATCTCATGAGCATACAAAGGACAGTAAAGTCTGAGCATTTTAGGCAGTCTATGCCAGGAACTGGGGACAGAGACCAAGTATTTATTTTTATTATACCCCTCCCTCTCTAAAACCAGTTCCTGTTCACCAAGGCGTAGCATCCCAGGTTCACCAATTCCTAGAATCTTAGGGTAACTTTTAGCTTAATTATCATAGGTAGACCTGACGGCCTTGCAAGTATTCTTCATGTAGCCTGGAACTATTTCATGTTTTGATTTTGCTTAGTAATTTGGCCATCTTTTCTGTAGTTGACCCAAGGCTTCTTCCACTGTGGTCAGAGAATCCAGAATCTGCTTTCTATTTGGGAAACTTATTTATGATTTTCTTTGTATTCCAGTGTGGTCATGTGTTCTCTTATTTTTAAAGATGTACATACACACATTCATTCATTCATTCACTCATTCCTTTACTTATTTTTATTTTTTATATAATTTTAAAGGTTATACTCCATTTAGTTATTTCAAAATATTGGCTATATTGCCCATGTCACACAATATCTCCTTGAGGCTATCTTACACCCAGTAGTTTGTACCTCCTACTCCCCCACCCCTATATTGCCTCTCCCCCATCACTGGTAACCACTAGTTTGTTCTCTATATCTGTGAATGTGCTTCTTTTTTGTTACTGATATATTCACTAGTTTGTTGTACTTTTTAGACTTGACATATAAGTGACATCATACAGTATTTGTCTTTCTCTGTCTGACTTATTTCACTCAGTATAATATCCCCCACGTCTACCCATGTTGCTGCAAATGGCATTATTCCATTCTTTTTTATGGCTGAGTAATATTCCTATATATATATGTATATATGTATGTATATATAACATCTTTGGACACTTAGGTTGCTTCCATAGCTTGGCTATTGTAAAAAATGCTGCTATGAACTTTGGGATGCATGTTTCTTTTCAAATTTCACTCATTCGTTCAAAATGCTCCTCAAAACCTCTGGATTTTCACAAAACCTGGGCACGCTGGTTCTCACGTTGTCTGAGGGTTATTCAACTCATTGTTCTTCGGCATTTTGAGATGCGAAAAGCTGCTCACCTCCAGCCCTAGCCTCCTGTACTTACTTTCTCTGTCACTAGACTGTCGCTGTGAAGGCAGGGACACTGCTGAATCCCTGGTCTGATACTCGTGTGGGTGCTAACAGAGGCTGCCTGTCTCCTGCCCTTTCTCTGTTTTGGGCCGATGGGACTGAAAGAGAGAGAAAGATGTGGAAGAAATGCACAAGATTACAACTGTAAGGTTATTTTAAAATAATAATGATGAGCAAACCTGTTTATTTTAGAGCTGGAGAGAACTAATTCGAATCCTGGTTTTATCCCTTTGTACTGAGAAACTTTGAGATTGTTACTTAGCCTCTTGGAGCCTTCCTCGTTGTTTAACGGGAAAAATAATGCCTGTGTCCTGTGGTTCCTGGGACCTGTGACAAGACATAGTGCGCACCCACACGTGCCATACAAGGCAGCTGACCGTGGGCTGCCTATGGCTGGGGTCCTGATGGTGGTGCTTGTTGCGTATCTGCTATCACTGCCGCTCTCATTCCCCTTCCTCGCTGGGTCCCATCAGACTCGCCTGTTTTCAGAAAACTGACAGAGACTGACCAAAACTATAGCACCTTGAGGCTGCTGTGAGCAAACACAGATCAGCATCAAAGACACAATTTCTTGTCTTATAAAATGAGGAACACTTTAAAGCTTACTAACAGTAACAGCTACTATATATTGGGTGCTCACTATGAGTCAGGCACGATTCCTAGTGCTTTCCATGTATGAACTCCTTTAATCCTCCCAATGGCCCCATGAGATAGGTGCCCTGACTATCCCCTTTTTATGGACAAGGAAACAGAGGCATTGAAAATCACTAACTCACCCAAATCACTCAACTAGCGAGCAAATCGACCCACGGTGAGATTCCATTTGTAGGAAGTTTAAGAACAGGCAAAACTAATCTCTGCTGATAGAGATCAGAATAGCAATCACCTGGGCAGGGGGTGGTAGTGGTGAATATATAAATGTACACACACTCACACACACACATATCTTTCAGTGAAATGTACACATTTTGTAAAAGAAAGAAACAAGAAAATAAATACATCATTTGAACAGAAAAAAAAAAACAAAACAAAACATGTGATTGCCCAAACACCACTGCTTGAGGTTCTGATCTAACTGAGATGGGCAGCAGTCTGATTTAGAAGTTTACTCATTGATGCTATTACGTTGCTGCGGGGTTGTAAACTAGAAAGGCTAAGAGGAAGCGGAGTGGCTCTGTGTTGGGATTACACCATGTGCTTGGTGCAACCATGAGGCCCCATTGGCCTTTCATTTCGCTACTCTAACCTTGAATTGCTCTGGAAATCCCTCTCTGAATTCTGCAGATGTTAGCTCTTCACCCTTGACATCTGCCAAGTTTCCCATTTTTACCAGAATCACCCTGTCTGAATTCCTCATCCCTTTTTATTCATCACCAGGCTAAGGACCTATATTAGTTGTCTTTAACTGTGTAACAAATCACCCCCAAACTTGGCAACTTAAAAGAACAAACATTTGTCATCCCACACTATCTGTGGGTCAGGAACATAAACACAGTTTAGCTGGGTGCCCGTAGCTCAAGATCTCTCATGACGTTGCAGTCAAGCTGTTGGCTGGGGTCTCATCCAAGAGCTTGATGTGGGGCGTGGGAGTGTTTCCGAGCTCACTCATGTGGTTGTTGCTGTGCCTCCATCCCTCACCACCTGGGTGTCTCCATAGGCAGCCTCAGGGCACTGTGACTGGCTTCCTCTAGGCTGTGTGATCCCAGAGAGGGTGAGAGAGCACCCAAGATGGAAGCCACAGTCTTTTCGTAACCTGATATCAGAAGTGACAGCTTATCACTTCTGCCCTATTCTGCTCATTAGAAGCAAGTCACTTAGGGGACTTCTCGGGTGGCGCAGTGGTTAAGACTCCATGCTCCCAATGCAGGGGGCCCGGGTTCGATCCCTGGTCAGGGAACTAAGATCCCACATGCATGCCGCAACTAAGAGTTCGCATGCCACAAATAAGGAGCCCACGTGCCACAACTAAGGAGCTGGCAAACTGCAACTAAGACCCAGCACAACCAAATAAATAAATAAATAAACAACTAAATATGGAAGCAAGGGCCACCTTAGAGGTTGCCAACTTCAGGACTGCTAATTGTTTCTCTGAAAACAAAAGGGGAAGAAAGAGAAAGACCCAATATTGTATATTTCTTCTCCCTTTTGAGTCCAGATGGTGGGCCCAGTGTCTACTTCCATGCTTTAAAAGCCCACTTCCATTTCACTGGGTGGTTTTCAAATGGTCACGTCAAGAGAGGGATTCCTTTCAAGGAAACTTCAGTCCCTTCTTTGGTTGATACCGCCTTTGGCTGGGTCTCTCCACAGAGCCGTTCTGGGGTGGAGGGAATACTCTTTCCCAGGGGCTTCTGTCTGAACCCGTGGGCTTAAAAACGGACATGGGGGACTTCCCTGGTGGCACAGTGGTTGGGAGTCCGCCTGCCGATGCAGGGGACGCGGGTTCGTGCCCCGGTCCGGGAGGATCCCGCGTGCCGCGGAGCGGCTGGGCCCGTGAGCCATGGCCGCTGAGCCTGCGCGTCCGGAGCCTGTGCTCAGCAACGGGAGAGGCCACAACAGTGAGAGGCCCGCGTACCGCAAAAAAAAAAAAAAATTAAAAATGGACATGGAAGGGCTTCATGAAAAACATCATTTGAGCACCTCCTGGACACCAGGCTCCATGAGTCTGGGGCTGGGAGTGCTGGGCTCCATAGAGAAGCCAGTGTGATGGGTGAGAGAGATGCAGAGGGTCAACTTGTCAGAACCTCCCTCCCCGAAGTGCTGTTATGGGGTGAGGGATTTGTGGGGAGTTACTCGACCTTCAGGAGCCTCAATTTCCAAGACTTCTTAACTGAGAGATGATGTCTGTGACGCCCTCAGAGCCACACTGGAGTCGGGGTGCTCCAGCTAGGTCTCTGTGAAGCGTGGGTACGCACAACGCGGCAACAGAGATTACCCTGCAGAACCGTGTCTCACCTGGGCCAGCCTGAGACTGGGCCCAGGGGATCTCAGTGATGGTTTGAGCAAACCTGTATCCCGACGCCACGGGAGGCGCCCAGAGGAGCCACTTCAGGGAGTGATGGCCCTGGGTCCACGTTCAGGTTTGGATGGGAGCTGGGTCAGGGTAAGCCATGTCCGGCTTCAGAGCCTGGTGGCTCTCTTGGCCGGTTCTCCCAAGACCGAGGAAAATGGGGTAGTCCAGATAAAGGGGCCGGTTTTCAATCCTCGTCATCTCCTTATGCCTTCTTGCTCGATTCTTGCCTCCTGTAACCCTTCTCAGGGATGTCACCTGGCTACTTCCTCTTGGCTAGAGAAACCTTTAAGAAGTTGCAAATTCTAGGTGGGTCCAGAGTTAGCCTCTGCCATGGGAAGTCTCTTCGGTTTTCCACCCTCCACCCACATCCTGCACCTCACACTTCACATTTGGGTCTTGTTTACCAAGTGATGGAATCCCACGGCGGGTGTCAACCTCAGTCTCATCTGAGGGGCCCTCGACTTGCCCATCTGGAACAGGAGGCTGCTAAGTCCCGAGAACCTGGGGCTCCCAAGCTAGTGCTGAGTGGGTGCAAGGGCGTGTCATCCTGAAGGTCAATGCCATGTGGGAAAAGGGTGGGGCTCTGTGCCCCCGCCCCCTTCCCAGCCCCAATACTATCTTGGGTGATTCCTTTAGCTTCTTTTAGATGTTTTTGCAATTTATAAATCAGAAAAATATTGAGGATCTGATAAAGTAATGAATGTGGAAGAACTCAGAAAACTGTGTAATTCAACAACAAGAAACATGGAGCATCTGCTAAGTGTCAGACTATGCTCTGAACATGAAGCCAAGACGGAGCTCACAGTGTTGTGGAGAGACAGAGAAAAACAAACACATGCATGCAGAGCTCCCTGCAGAATAACGAGGCGTGATGGAGGAGACAGAAGGAGGGGGCATGGTTCATACTAAGAGGTTCAGGAAGGAAGCCCGCTCAGACCTGGATGAAATGGGCACTGAGCCATGCACTTTCCTATGAGAAGAGCATTCCAGAAGGAGGAACAGCCAGGTTCCCCAGATGGAAGGTGTGTGTGCCGGTGACTGCGGTCTACATGGGAGCTCTGCCCCCAGGACTGTGATCCACGAAACAACAGAGTATCTGGGGCACCGCGGACGCTTGCAGCAGCCATGGCAACATGTGAAGTGTCTTCGGCTGATTTGGTGAAGATAAGGTCTAGAAATCAGTCAGCAAGAAGGTGATACAGAGTTCCCTGGGCTATACAGCAGGGGAAATCTGCTCAGTATTCTGTAATAACCTAAATGGGAATAGAATTTGAAAAAGAATAGATACATGTATTTTTGCTGCACACCTGAAACTAACACAACGCTGTTCGTCAGCTATACGCCAATATTAAAAACAAACAAACAAACAAAAAAACGTGATGCAGATCGACAGGATAAATTCAAAGTCCGAGCTCCCTTCACAGCCCAGCACAGCTCCGATCCCCCATATCTCCCACCACACATCTTCCCAGCCTGCACGTCCCAGCAGCAAACTTCTCACTAGTCCACAACTTGCCTCCAGCCTCGGTTCTCTGGCTAAAATCTCCAGCCTCACCACTGTGTCTGACTTTTAAGAACCGCCTCAAACATCATCACTTCATGAAGACTCCCATCCTCCCTGGGGTCACCCAAGCAACTGGTCACTCCTCCCAGGCCTTCTCCTTTTTTTTTTTTAAGATCTTTTTTTGATGTGGACCATTTTTAGTCTTTATTGAATTTGTTACAATATTGTTTCTGTTGTTTGCGTATTGGTTTTTTGGCCACGAGGCATATGGGATCTTAGCTCCCTGACCAGGGATGGAACCCACACCCCCTGCATTGGAAGGCGAAGCCTTAACCACTGGGCCACCAGGGAAGTCCCCATCCAGGCCTTCTCTTGCACTTGGACCTTCCTCCAATGTGATTCTATTGCCCAGGGCCGCTGGGAGGTACCCGAGGACCTGCCCCCATCAGTAGTGTGACAGAGCGTTAGTGAGAACTGAGGCAAACAGGCAGGGGATCACGTTAGTGATGGAGCAGAGGTGCGTCCCCTGTGATGTGGAACCACTGGAGGGTCACTGTCAGTTCATAATTACTCCAAAATACTCATAGTAAATTTCTGTTTTAATTTTATCTTTATTAGTAGTAATTTTGATGTCATATCAGAAGAAAAGAGTGTTGCCCTTTTGCTCAGTCTACAGCTGGCTTCATCCACACTTGGACAGTCCTGCTATGTTTCTGGGAGTTACACACCACTGCCTTTCCTTCTGGGAAGCTGCAGCGGATGCATTGCCTCCTGAAAGGATCCAGTGGTTGTATGCTGGAGGGTAGAGGTGGGGCACGTTTTACCCCACGCTCCTCTCGCTTAGCACAGAGCCTGGCAGCGTGGAGGGTCAGTGGTTATTGAGATCAAACACCTGCCCAGCACCCCGCCTCCTGCCTTCTGCCTTGGAACTGGCATCTCAGCTTCCTCAGGAGTGATGAAAAAGGAAGCTGACCCTGACCTGTAGAAATAGTCTGTTTCCTTAATTCCAAGGCACACAATTGTTCAGATTTTAATTATTCTGGATTCAGGATATGTCTTACAATTAGTTGGTACATTACATGGGTGTTTCTTTTTTTTTTTTTCTCCCTCGCACAAAAAAAGCTCTTCTGAAAACAATGCCATGTCTTACAATTGATGGCATCTTAGAGTCAAAGAAAATAGGAGTTAAAATCATGGGGTGGCAGCTGAAGGCCCAACTCACGTCGGACTCCCAGGAGCCACTGTGAAAATCATGTCCTGTTGTAAATGTCTGTGGGTGTGAGCGCAGGGCGACCGGATTCCTAGAGCCCTGGGCTTCCCTGGCCATGCCAGGATCACGGGGCAGACAAAGAAGAGTGTAGCATGGGTCCTGCCCACGTGTGGTCAGCCGTGCCAGTCTGGCCACTGGCTTTTGTACTTTTCATTCCGGAATTCGTAGAGAAGGCTGCCAGCGACGAGAGGTAACCTCGGGACACACAGGCCTGTGTCAGGCCTTAGAATTCCGGAAGTCAGTGGCCAGAGTTGTATGGAGCCAGACAGGACACATATGGGAATACAATTACAGTGAAGCCAGCGTGGCTGGAGCGGGGAAGAGGGCCCTGTTGCATGAGGGCCCAGTATGGTGAGCAGGCTCAGGCCTGGTGCTGGTCTTGCAGAACCACACCTCCTGTCACCCATCCCTCACCGCACACTCCCTCAAGAGCCTCCTTGAACAAACACACCACGGTCTCAAAAAGCTTAGAAGTGCTACGGCAACTGTCATGCTCTTGAAGAGTCATACACATTAAAGGCACTGAGAAGTCCTGCAGAAACATGATGAATGTTTGTTGAGTGTTCTCCAAACATCTTTGATCACAGAACCCTTTGATTCAAGTTGCATCTTATAAAATCTGAAGACAGGAATTTTCTGCAGAAGCACTACTGGGCAACAGTCCTGTCTGAGCAGAACGTCTGAGAGCTGAGAACCACTTTTGTCACTCTCCAGCTGACCATGGAAAGGAGGAAGCAGAGTGGAGAAGGGAAGGGCAAGATCACAGAAGAGACCCTTTCTGGGATCCAGTGCATGGCCCCACTTGCACGCTGGCCTCCTCCGGAAGTTGGCTTTGGCTGTTCACAGGTGTCCCCGGGGCAGTGCACTGCCAGCCCTGGTCTGACAGTTATGCGAGCCAGGTGGGTGTGCTCAGCATGGCCTTGGCACACGGGCTGAGTTGCTTTTGGAAGGATCTTTTCTCGAACAGGAGCTCACACATGCAAAAACAGCAGCAAAATACAAGGCCACACTCACCCACAAAGGTTGTTCTCTGGTTCCTCCTGCAAACCCAGGACAGACCTTGTAGAAACAAGCACTGCAGGGCATGGGGTATGGAGCCAGACAAAGAGGACTGTTGCTCTCTGAATTAGGGAAACACAGATGCTGCTTGCCATTCTCTGGAGATTTGAAAGGAAAAATGGTGGATAATACTGGTTGATAAGCAAGGCTCGAGTTTCCTAGTTTCTCCCTAAGCCCTTGGTGACCACCTCCTGGGTGCAGGACAAACAGAACTCCAAAGTACTTTAGGCTGCAGGTGGGTCTCTGGTGCCCAGCAAACTCTAGTGGGGAAAAGGATGCAGCCCTGGAGAGGTAGTGATAGCCAGTATAAAATCGCTGATGTCAAACTCTCCTCGAGACAGCAGGGATCTGGGAAGAGCAGGGAGGTCTTTCCAGAAGACTCACTGGAAACATTGAGACGTGTGCTAGGTTTTGAAGGATGGTCTGGGGAGGAGGGAGTCACATGCAGCAGGCACGGCCACAGCAAAGGCGGGGAAGCAGAACGGTCAGGATTTGCTCTTCGAGTGACGAGCTGGTGCCTGGGGTCCTGGGACACCAGCTGGGAGGTGGGGCGCAGATACCTCCCACCTGGTGGATTTGTTCGTAGAGATATCTCTTGGGTACCAGATGCCATGCAGGGAAGTGTCTCTTGGCTTGCAGCAGTCAGCAGTCAGGAGGGAGCCATTGAGCGCCGGCTTGGGGTTGAGGACCTCTGGGGCGAGGAGGTGGATGTCGGCCAAGGGTTTGGTGTGGCAGTCATTTTTAGTGGACAGACGTGGTCGTAGAAGGGGAGCCCCTGAGCTGGGAGAGCTAGAGTGGGGAACAGTGAAGTGTCAGGCCGGGGTGATTGGGCCAGAAGCCCCAGGAAAAGTGGGGGGAGGGAGGGGCACATCCCTGCCCCCTGGTGCCAGGGTTATGGTTATGACTGAGGCCAAGTGCAGCAGGGGAGCCGGCTGTGGCCCCCACCCAGGATTCCACTGCAGATGTGGTTTTCTTTCTTTTATTTTTTTTAAATAAATTTATTTTATTTATTTATTTTTGGCTGTGTTGGGTCTTCGTTGCTGCACGTGGGCTTTCTCTGGTTGCGGCGAGCAGGGGCTGCTCTTTGCTGCTGTGTGCGGGCTTCTCTTGCCGCAGAGCAGGGACTCTAGGTGCGTGGGCTCAGCAGTTGTGGCATGTGGGCTCAGCAGTTGTGGCTCGCGGGCTCTAGAGCGCAAGCTCAGTAGTTGTGGCGCACGGGCTTAGTTGCTCCGCAACATGTGGGATCTTCCCGGACCAGGGATCGAACCCGTGTCCCCTGCATTGGCAGGTGGATTCTCAACCACTGCGCCACCAGGGAAGCCCCAGATGTGTTTTTCTGACCTGCACCGTGATCATTAAAAGTGGGAAACCTTTATATAGATATCTCGATTTCTGGCATCTCCTGAACAGTTGAAAGGCCTGGCCCTCGTGGGCCCACACCTGGAGTGCTGGCCAGAGCTGGTCATGTGGCACCTGGGACTCGGGGACTGGGCCCCTCAGCCCCCATGTCCCCACTCTACTGACTGCCTCGTGCTCGGCCGGCTTCTCTCCCATCCCTTTACAGCCCTGCTTTGTCCCTGACACATAGGTTCACAGCCTGGACACAGGTCAGGGGCATGACGGGAAGCTATTGACAGCAAGGAGCTGGGGGTGAGATCCAGCTCACATCCGGGTCCCCAATCCTCGGCATGTCCACCCCAGGGAAGGGGCTCCTTTTGCTATTCACACAAAGATGTAGAGATTAGAGCTGGCCCTGCCCCCGAAGTCTCCCATTCATTGTTCCTACGAGTTCCCATTGACCACAGTGGACCATGTAGCCCATAAGAAGGAGAACAAGGCGGGGGGAGGGGGCTGGGACTGACAGGGTACTGCATTCTCAGACACAACTGTCTGGACATCTTTAAAAACGTGGAGAGATCGGGATGCCAATCCTCAGTAACGCTCAGCTTTGGGAAACGGTCGGTAAGCGTCTAACCGAGCCGTGTAAAGCTCAGAGGAGATTTGAACAAGTTGCTACTGCGGGTATAAATCATTGACTGCCTACAAGGATTTTCCTTCTGACCCTCCCAGCCTCCTGTGTCATGGTTATTTTTATTTCCCTGTTTTGCTGATGAGGAAATGGAAGCTCACAGAGGTTGAGTGATTGGCCCCCGGCCACTGCCCTTCACGCTAATACTAACAGTCATTGCCCGTCCGGGCCGGGGCTGGGCTGAGCATTTCACACACTTGGGCTCGTTTAGCCCTCACCCCATGGGAGAGCTGGGGCTACTCTTCCCGTCTAGATGGGGAGACTGAGGCCTGTAAGGGTCTGTGTGAGTTCTAAGCCACCTCCATTAATAAGACCAAAGGCCCACACCTAAGGGCTAATTAGGAAGCACAAACATGGGATTAAAACCTAGGTCTTCAATAGAGAACAGTTTTGTGGTTGCCAAGGGGGAGGGGCATGGGGGAGGGAGGGATTGGGAGTTTGGGATTAGCAGATGCAAACTATTATATATAGAATGGATAAACAGCAAGGTCCTACTGGATAGCACAGGGAACTAGATTCAGTATCCTGTGATAAACCACAGTGGATAAGAATAGAAAATTGAGTCACTTTGCTGTAAAGCAGAAATGAACACGACATTGTAAATCAACTATACTTCAATTGAAAAAAAACGAAACAGGGCTTCCCTGGTGGCGCAGTGGTTGAGAGTCCGCCTGCCGATGCAGGGGACACGGGTTCGTGCCCCGGTCCGGGAAGATCCCACGTGCCGCGGAGCGGCTGGGCCCGTGAGCCATGGCCGCTGAGCCTGCGCGTCCGGAGCCTGTGCTCCGCAACGGGAGAGGCCACAACAGTGAGAGGCCCGCATACCGCAAAAAAACCAAAACCAAACAAAACCTAGGTGTTCAGTATAGAATCTGTACTACACCATTACTACTACTCCTTCTCCATTTTTTTTTTTTTTTTTTTTTTTTTTGCTGTATGCAGGCCTCTCACTGTTGTGGCCTCTCCTGTTGCGGAGCACAGGCTCCGGATGTGCAGGCTCAGCGGCCATGGCTCACGGGCCCAGCCGCTCCACCACATGTGGGATCTTCCCGGACCGGGGCACGAACCCGTGTCCCCCGCATCGGCAGGTGGACTCTCAACCACTGCGCCACCAGGGAAGCCCTCCTTCTCCATTTTTGATGTTAACCTCCTGGTACCCTGAGCTGAGACCATCTGTTCAGGTTGTATGGTTAGGAAACCCCAAACTCTGAGCATTAACCAGAACATTTCTAACAACTGGGAATCTGTGCCTTTCCTACAAGACAGACCACCTGTGGCTGACGCTGGTCAGTTGTAGGGATAAAGCTCGGGCCGAGTCAGCGACCTGTGTTCCAGCCCAGCCTGGCGACTCTAGCTGTGTGACGGTGGCCAGCCGCTTACCTCTCAAGGTCTCACCTGCCTCTCCTGGGACATGAGCATGGCCTTGGCCCCTGCGTCCCGGGCTGTGGGGTCTGGTGAGATCACATATGGATGGGGCTCAGATCTGGTGCTTGGCGAGCCACTGAGGACGGGGATGGAGAGGGGGTGTGTTTCTCACCCCAGGCAGAGGTGTGAGGGCCAACCACCAGCAAGGCCAGTGAGATTTTTGAGCCATTTCAGAGCAAGGCTGGCAATGGACCTGGGAGCACAATCCAGCTGCAGGGACAGGATGGAGAGGCAGCCCCTTCATCTTATCACATGCAATGCCCCCCACCCGCCGGCAGAGTGGGGAGAGAGCTCCCGGCCGCTTTCCACAGAGGAGCACCGCGAAAGACCTGCCCCAAGACCTACATCCTCCCACCCAGCCCTGCCACTTAGACACCTGGCCCTGGACTAAGTCCCCAGGCCGCCATGTCTCAGGATGGTCCCAGGCAGCAGGGAGCACTTAATCAGCTTCCCCTAGCCTCCTAACAATGCCAGGCATTGAGCCACTCTGCTTTTCCAGAAGCTTCTGTGTCCAAGGTCAGGCGGCCACTCAGTTATTTTCGCTCTGTCCCTGGGGTCGCCACTGGGCTTAGGACAAAGATCTTCCTGCTCAGGACTTGGGGAGAAGAGGAGCCCTGTGCCCACCTCCCAGCTGCCGTTTACATGCACGGTGCTGCAGGTTTGGGGGCTTAGCTCTCCCCCAGGGGGAGCCCCACATGGAGGGTACCTTTGGTCCCCCAGCTGCTGAATCTTGCTGCAGCATCCTTGAAGACACTAGAAACCTGTTTAAAAGAGAAACTCTACTCTATTGATAGTCTGTAATGACCTATGTGGGAAAAGAATCTAAAAAAGAGTGGCCATATATATTTGTATAACTGATTCACTTTGCTGTACACCTGAAAGTAACGCAACATTGTAAATCAACTCTACTCCAATAGAAATTAAACGAAAAAAAGAGAGAGAGAGAAGAAAGCAAGAACGCCAATGTGTTGTGCTGAAGCAGTTCTGACTAGCATCAGGTCAGATGGAGCTGGGGTGGGAGCAGCAGCCAGAAGGCTTTGCAGTCCTGGATTGTTTGTCCAAGTACATCCTGTGAATATGCGAAGCTCTCTGGCCCCAGCCCGTGGCCCAGCTCCCATCCATAACGCATTCAAACACTTGAAAGCAATTACAGTAGTTGGAGCTGTCAGCCTGGGCTGTTTTTTCCTAACCAGACGGTGTCCAGGTGCCCATCCCCGCTAGCAGAGGGGGAAATGCCATGTTGAGGAGCCAGGTCAGAGCACTGGATGGGGCGGGGGGGGGGGGGGGGGGAAGGGTAGACTGAGGAACTGGACCAGGGATGGAAGGTTCTGTTGTAGAGGGTAGAAGGGCAGTAACATTCCCTTCCCTGGGAGCTGAAGATAGGAAGACAGCAAGGGGCTGTAAAAAAAGAAAGGAAAAAGAACAGGACACAGGACTTCCTCGGCAGTCCAGTGATTAAGACTTCACCTTCCAACGCAGGGGGTGCGGGTTCCATCCCTGGTCGGGGAGCTAAGATCCCACATGCCTCGCGGCCAAAAAAACAAAACATAAAACAGAAGCAATAGTGTAACAAATTCAATAAAGACTTAAAAAAATGGTCCACATCAAAAAGAAAAAAATCTTAAAAAAAAAAAAAAGTATTATTAAAAAAAAAAAAAAGAAGGGTTTCCCTGGTGGCACAGTGGTTGGGAGTCTGCCTGCCAATGCACGGGACATGGGTTCGTGCCCCGGTCCGGGAAGATCCCACATGCCGCGGAGCGGCTAGGCCGCTGAGCCTGTGCGTCCGGAGCCTGTACTCCGCAACGGGAGACGCCACAACAGTAAAAGGCCCGATTACCGCAAAAAAAAAAAAGAAGAACAGGACAGATGTGGGGGGAGAGTGAGAGAGAAAGAAGCAGGCTGGGGTCGTGGGGAGAAGTATGAGGAACAGCAGCTCCAGGTGCAAGTCGGCAGAGTCTGTTTGAAAGAAAAGTGTGCAGGTCCGGGAGGAAGGGAAGGATGGGAGATCTCCGAGGTTTCGCTGAAATTTTCAGGTGCGAATGATGTCTCATTAAAATAGTCACAAGAGAGAAGCTGCCACCAACTTATCCATCTGGAGAATGGGTCAGGGGAGGTCTCAGGAGGGAAGAAGTCTCCGTGGAGACTGAGAACCAACACAGGGTCACGGACCTTTAAGAGTCAGAAGGCACCTCTCATAAATGAGAAAGCGGAGGCCTGACAATAAAGTGATTTGCCCCAAATAATTTGCCCCAAATAATCCAGCCTGAATTCAAACCCTGAGTCCCAAACCGTCACGCTATATAATAAGGCAGGTCAAAAGTATGACAAAGATATATCAAATATATCTGAAACTAACGTCGTGTTTTACATCAATTATACCTCAATAAAAATATATACGATAAAGATAGATGGTGGGCTGGTAGTCAGAGCTCTCTGCCCACATCATCCTCCAACACACACTGAAACCCACATAGGACGATGGAATGTGGTGGCTTCTTGTCTCTAACAGATATTCATTTTAAAACCTGGTGTGCTTTAAACAGTACACTAATAAAACAGAATTTATACATCCAAACAACGACCTTGAGTTCCTTGAAAGCTGCACACCTATGTTTAGCAATTGAACTCACATTTGTTAATTCCTTTCAGAGTAATCCATCTACAATTCATACTCATTCCTGAATGCCTATGTGAGTCAGACTCTGGTATCAGCAATTAAAAAATAAAAAAGACAGAGCTCCCACTGTGTAATTGCTAAACACAGTAACAGTTTTAATCAAGGTATTGAAGGAGGGTCAGGGGAGCCCAGGAGGGCAGAACTGCAGCTGTGTGTTCAGCTGGGAGGGTTTCCAGGCAACTTCACCATGCGCTTCCCAGAGCAGACATCACTAATCAATCACAGCATTCTCTCCCAAGGAAGCTGGATCAAGCTCAGCATCTTTGTCAGCCTAGCTGAGAAGCTCATATACCTTCTCTGATTTGCCATCCCTGCCTGGGATGCTAGCTGAATCTGCCCATTTTCCAGAGGAAAGTGAGGGACAGAGAGTTCAGAAGCAGAGTGAGATCTAGAACCCAGATCAGCTGACACGGGAGACTGAGCAGCTCAGAGACCCTCCCACCAAGTGGTCAAAAACCACCCATGGCAGCCTCTATTTCACCCCTCAACCCCACCCCCCTGGCCTTGGATCCACAGATAAAATTACATTCCCAAGAGGAGTGCTTGGATTTTATGAAATACTATAGAAAATGGGTCCTCAACCCCCAGGCCGTGGACCGCTGGCCATCCGCGGCCTGTTAGGAACTGGGCTGCACAGCCGGACGTGAGCGGCGGGCAAGGGAGCAAAGCTCCATCTGCAGCTCCCCATCGCCCCCCATCGCTCGCATCACCGCCTGAACCATTGCTCGCATTACTGCCTGGACAACCCGCCCCCGTCCCCACGCACCCAGCCACCGCTGTCCGTGGAAAAATTGTCTTCCACGAACCCGGTACTCGGTGCCAAAAAGGTTGGGGACTGCAGCTATAGAAAACAATTTGTTTTTTCTTCTCTTACTATTTTTTGTTATATAATACATTCTTTTCAGAAAAACTAGAAAATACAACCAAGTAAAAAGAAAAAATTAAAGTCACCTATAATCTAACCACTGCTATTTACATTTACACTTTATCGAAAATTTTTCTAGAATCTTCCCAGGCATTTTTCTCTCTGCTTATGCATCTGAGTGGCGTGCAATTGCGGAGGAATGCATTTATCCTGTATGTCTAAATGTATATGTGTGTATATGCATACATATATGTATATATGATCTGTATGTATACATATGTGCACATATATACACACATATATACATACAGACACATACATAGACATATATACATATATACATGATCCTATCGCACACTTGTTTGTAAGCTTCCTTTTCCACTTACCAATATATTATGAATATGCAAAATTTCCCTCTGAATGTCTGTGTCACTGCCAACCTACACTCTCCTGGCCCCCATTCCTCAACCACCAGTATTATGGGTATTGAATCCCTTCATTCAGGCGGGCTTCCCAGGCAGTGGAGGGGGGTGAGCCTGGACCCACATAGAGTACCACAGGGCTGGAGATGGGGTGAGCCAAGGAATGGAGAGTTCCAGGTAACAGTGTGCAGAGCAATGCCACGGCCTGTGTCCAGCAACCAGGAGAAACACGAGCAAGATGAGGCTGTGTCCGCTAGCCGAGAGCCAGGGCCCCAGGCCTTCAACCGGAACGTGGTCCAGCAGGACAAGGCTGCCAGACAGAGGAGGAAAGGTGGCCGCAGGACAGGACGGCGTTTTGTGGATGAGCTGATTCTCACGGTGGGCAACAGAGTGGAAAGTCCTAGAGAAACCATCACCCAGGACTTGACTGAGCAAATTGACTTGCTGGAGGAACCCCATTTCAAACCAAGAAATCCAGAGGGGGAAACAGAAGCATTCTATTTCCATTGTTATATATTTAAAAACTGGGAAAAGGGAAAAACCTAATTCGAGCATTGAAGTTCCACTGTTTAGAAATCCACACAGGTCCAGCCCGTTAACCTGGTTGAGGGGTGCACGCCTTGGCTGGGAGGTTGTGATTGGGAGCACCTGGCACGTGATGGCCATCAATCAGTTTCTACTCTCCCTCTCTTCCTCCCTGCACCCCTCCGAAGGACATTAAACTGAACACAGCTTGAGAACAGAGACCTCATTTCCCTGCTACCACTGACAACACCCTGCGCACAGTGGCTCCACCATAAACATGTTGAGTCTGTGACCCTTGCAGGACAGACAAAGTTAGAATGATGATGTCGAAAAAAGAATACCCTTGCCTGGGACTCATTACAATGGTTTGAGGTTTCAGACGGGCTCAGCGCAAAGAGAGCCTGGAATTCAGCCACGATCCCTGGAAGACACTGCGGGTGCCACGTGGGAGGGAGGGGCAGGGCCATTCTCAAAGACAAGGAGGGGAAACCACCGAAGACATCACAGACAAGAAAGGTCAGGAGCTATAGGACCTGGGATGAAAAAAAATCTCACTTCTAAAACAGCCTCAAAGAGCACACACTTCAGAGCTTTCCAGAAACTCTTTAGGACACAAAAGGCTGAGGAAGTATGGGTCTAGGATATGAACCTTTAGCAAAAAACCACCTCTCTGGTCTCCTACTGCCTTGGGCTGTGTTCATGACTCAACATCTGCCCTTCACCAGCTTCCTCTACACCTCGGAAAACAAAGACGTGCTTTCACTCATTCAGAAGGCGAGCCCGTGTAGGTGTTGGCACCGCAGCAATAGAGGGGCTAGAGCAGCAGTCCCCAACCTTTTTGGCACCAGGGACCGGTTTTGTGGAAGACACTTTTTCCATGGCTGGGGCTGGGGTTAGGGGATGGTTCAGGCGGTGATGAGAGCCATGCGGGGGCGGGGGATGGGAGCAGCAGATGAAGCTTTGCTCGCTGGAGCCCACCGCTCACCTCCTGCTGTGCGGCCCTGTTCCTAACAGACCGAAGACCAGCACAGGTCTGCGGCCCCGGGGCTGGGGACCCCTGGACTAGAGGAAGGACGAACAAAGGGACGAGGTGATCCAGAATGGAGGCGAGGCCAGTTTGGAACACGTTTCTTGTTATCCTCACTTGTGCACAGCTGAACAAGCTGGCATGTGTGTCTGGACAAGAATGGAAAGGGAGGCTGCCCCTGACTCACCAACCAGGGAATGTCAAATGGAAGGAGTGGGAAATGGGTCAGGGCATTTGCCTTTGGACTTCACGGAAAGGCTAGGAAGCAGGAACCAATAGATCAACTTGAAAAATTGGAAGGGCTGGCAAAGAAAAGTCCCCCCAGAAATCACCAAGGTCATGGGGGAAGAGAAATTTTTATGCATTAGGAAAAGGTATACTAGAAAGCCAGGTTGAGGCTCCCACCAGATCTGGCTTGTCCCATCACATTGTCCACTCTGATGGGTTGGCCCCAGCTACTCATCTGGATGCCCCAAGGACTGCCCACTCTGATGACCTCATTGCCCCTTGACTACCTCACTGAAGACCTTGTCTCCAAATGAGGTCGCATTCTGAGGTCCTAGGAGTCAGCACTTCAACATGTGAATGTTGAGGTGGACACAGTTCAGTGCATAACAGAGATTAGCAGGTAGAATGTTTACTGTGGGGTGTCAGGATGAATACCTGTGAAAGGAGGAGGAGAAGTAAGAATAGGCGGTGAGAGACGAGGACAGTGACATAGGGCTGACCCTACAGGGAACTCTGGAGCTAGGATGACCCTTTGGAATTGTCCTGAGTTGGGTCGAGATGCGCTTACACCCCTACAGTGATGAGTGGCCACCCAGGAAGGGCTCTAACCTTGCTTGGCTCCGTGCACCTGAGGTGGTCCCTGAAGGGGCCACAGCAGGAAGCTGTCAGCAACGCAAGTCCTTCCTTGAGGGTGGACATCTTAACCTTGAGGGTGGATGATGGTTGCACATCACAGGGACAGACCCAGCCGAGGTGCCGTGACAGTCGGGGGCCACGGTTCCTCCCCCCAACCACGGGGAGATCGGGAAAGACCTCATGCAGTGGGTGTCATTCGGCCCTGAATTAGCAGAATGGGAAAAACTGGCTCATGGGAAGCAGGTGGGAGCTCCAGGGACCACGGCGACTTCCCAGGTGGGGAAACAGAGGTGAAAGAAATGTGGCATCACTGAGTGAGGCCCTTATAGGCAACTCCAAACATTTGTGATAGGCAGAGCAGAGAGTTTGTGGAGAGGAATGAAGGCTGGAAAGGAAGGTGGAGGCCTGAGCAGGGGGACCTTTGCTGCCCAGATCAGCAGGTGGTGGGAGCCACCAACATTTCCAAACAGGACAATGACATGGTCAGAGCCATACTCAAGGAGATTTCTGGGGCAGCACTGTAGGAAGTGAGTTTTTGGCAAGAGGAGAACTCCTGAGGCCCCTAAGTGTCAGGGGAAGAGGGGAAGCCGCTCTGGAGTGGTGGGGGTGGACCACTGGGGATGGGCAGGAGAGGGGCTACTGAGGTAGGGCTGAAGATGTGCCATGAGGCAGCAAGGGAGGAGGGAGGTGAAGACTTGACCGAGGGCGTGCGAGTTTTCCGAGCAGAAAACTCAGGAGTGGAGCAAATTTGAGAGAGAAGATAGTTTCTGTGAAGATCCTCCATGGGCAGTTGAAATATGGGTTGAAAATCTGAGAACTGGTCAGGGCCGTGATGATGGATTGGGAGCCCAGCCACAGCAGGAGTCCCCGGGAGACTTCTCTTAAGGGACTTCCATTTGGGAAGACAAGACCAAGGCATAGAGCCATCAGCCCTTGATGTGTGATCCCACCTGCAGAGGAGCTGAATGGAGGTGCATAGCTGCAGAAGGGCAGCCTGGGCAAGGGTGGGGGAAGAGGGCACTTGAGTTGGATCTTGAGGGAGGAACAGAATCTGCTTAGGAACAGGGGGTGTGGAATAAGTTGGGGGAGGGCCCCAAAGACCTAACCAAGCCCTAAGGAATAGAGAGAAACAGGTGGAACTGATCAGCAGTTGTGAGGGTGGAGAACTAGATCTCAGTGTGGATGGAATTTACAGAGAAGATGAGTTGGAGAGGGGGCCATGGACTGAACCACAAATGAGAAGGCTGTTGAAAGGAGAGTTGTTCCTTTACTCACAATACTTCTCATAGCGAATGCATGGGTTTTCCAAGCCAAGAAATTCTCTGCAGATACCAACTGGATGTCCTACAATTTAGTTCAGTTCTGATTCTAACGACCCAGAGCTAACACAAAACCCACAGGTTAAGGGCTCAGTTCCGTAAAACTCCCTGCATTTCAGATGCCAATCACAAGTAGTGGATCCCCAGGTTACTCACATTTCTGTCTGGTTTGGCTACAAATTGGGGGTTCCCATGACCTCCTGCTCAGCCTTGATAATCTGTTCTAACAGTTCATAGAACCCAGTGAAATAGTTTTACTTACTATTTCCAGTTTATGGTAAACGATATTGTAAACGATACAAACAAACAGCTGGATAGAGGTCTGGAAGGGTCCTAGATGTAGGAGCTTCTGCTCCCATGGAGTTTGGGGTGCACCACCCTCCTGGCTCATGGATGCATTCCCCAACCTGGAAGCTCTCCAAACCTCTTTGTTCAGGGTTTTTATGGGGGTTCCATTACATAGGCAGAGTTGATTAAATCCTTGGCCCTTGGTGATTAATTTAGTCCCCAGTATCTCTCCCCTCCATGGAGGTTGGGGGTGGGCTGAAAGCTCCAACCCTCTAGTCATATGGTTAGTTTCTCTGGCAACCAGCCCCCGTCCTGAAGCTATCCAGAAACCCCACCAAGAATCACCTCATTAGCATAAATTCAGGTATGGTTAAAAGGGCTCGTTATGAATCACAAAAGATGCTCTTCTCTCCCCTATCACTCAGGAAATTCCAAAGGTTTTTGGAGCTCTTCGCTTGGAACAGAGGATGAAAATCAAATATATATTTCTTGTCATATCACAATACCAGAGTGTCTGAGGTCTCAGCCCTGGTCCCACAGCAGGTAAAGAATATAGAAGGTTCACTCTATCCAGAACCCTCCCGCTGCAGCTCAGCTGGGGCCATGCCTGATCAGCCCCTTGCCTTGGCCTCCCAAGCAGCCCACCTGCTCCTTCACCAGTCTTTCCTCCCCACACCCTCAACCCCACCCACCATCAGAGCGGTCTGGTTCTCACATTTCATCCTCATCTGTCTGTTACCCAAGAGTATGCCAGCATTCTGCTGGTTGCAGGGGCAGCTCCCAAGCCCAGTTGGGACCAACAGAATCTTTGCACTTCATCTTGGCCGCTAGAGACCAGACTTAGATGTCTGGGCCGTCCTAGTGGGTGCACAGCGGCCACCTGGGTGACTCCACTGATGTTAACCCCCTACAGATGGCCACATTGGCAGCAGCAGCCACGGAGGGGGGCGCCCTCAGGGAGGGCCCAGCGTGCAGACCTTCCTTTATTCCAACTGCTTTCTGTTCTTGCAGTTTAAGAAGAAAACAGGCAGCCCATCCCTCCTTGTAATAAATGCCTCTGAGTATTTGAAGACAGTAGTTAAGTCATGCCTGAGATTTCTCATCTCCAAACTAAACAATCTCAGCCCCTGTAACCTTTCTTGGCAAAATTTAAGGCCCATATGCAGAGGGAAAGCAAAACAAAACCATCTGATGGGGGAGGCCTCCTATCTCCAGCCCAGACTCTGCCTTTTGAAACTTGCGTCTTTAATTACATGTAAATTGGGTAGCTTCAAGCATTGGAACCAGTGAGAGACCAGGTGTTCATCAAGCCCCCCACGTGTTTGGCTGCAAAGCTTCGTGCGAGCGCCCAGCTGAGGCTTGCATTTCTTCTGTGTTCACATGCATTTGGGGGGATGAAAAGGTACATCGCTGGGCAGTGACCCAGAAGGCCAATCAGCTGAAACTTCCTGCCCCAGAGTCTCCTAGGGGTGGGATGGGTCCCGGGAGCCTCTAGAGAGCCAGGCGGCCTGCTGGGAAGGCTGCCCTCTGACCCCACAGAAGCTGGCAAGACCGGTTTCCCAGGAACTCTCAGTGGAGCTGGTAACCTTGCCTGTCAGCTCTCCCCAGAGACTTCCTCCTGCTTCTAAAACAGGAGAGAGGCTGCCTGTACTGAGTACCCTCAGTGGGGTCCTCATATCACATTCACATTCCCTCCTGAGGTGGTTTCCTGGGGGCACCTTTCCCAGGAATTCACTGGGTGTCTTAGGAGACCCCAGGTTAGTGGGTTCTGTCCTCAGGTTTTGCCGGCTGTGGACCAATTGTCCTTTGTGTCTCCGGGGCCTCTTTCTTCCTTCAGAGCCCAGTGTTTGTTGATCAGGTCGAACTTCCAGAAACAGGAGAGTCACATCACAAGCTCACTTAAGCAAACTCAACACATTTTTCTAAATAAATCAAAGTTATTTGGACAGTGCCAATATTTCGTGTGTCATCCTCATTATACCCAGGAGTGCATAGGGAGGGGAGGGTACATTAGTGCATCTCTCCGTCCGTCGATGCTGTCCTTCCTACTGGCTGTTCAGGCTGGAGGCCCCTTGTTTTATAGTACGGCCTCTAAGTAGAAGTCTGAAACTGGGGCTCAACCAGAGAAAGCATCTTTTCCAGCGTTGGAGAAAAAAATGTGCTGTGTAGACTTTTCAATAGCAAAGGAGGTGATCTCAAATGCGGTGCCTCCGTTAGGATTTTCAGAAGGTTTGACTACGTGAAAACTGTGCCTTGGGGTGACTTTAGAACTTCGCTCCCAGGTAGAGGTGCCTCCACTGTGTGGTCCCTGGCAGAGACTCGGCCACTGGACCATAAGTGAGGGCAGCCCCACATCCGCCTTCCTCACTCTTGCATCCCCAGCCCCCAGGACACTGCCTAGCGCTTGCAGGCCCTTAATAAGTAATTTCTGATTGGCTTGACTGGTTGAATAAACTCATTAGAGACACAAAGTCCCACTTGGATATTTATGGCATGCCTACTGTGTAAACTACTCTATGGCTGGTAGGGGACAGGGATTCAAAGAGACAAAAATCACACTTTCTTTCCCCAAATGTACATAAAGCCAACAAGAAGACAAGACATTGACACGTCAAAAATGTAAATAAGGGCTTCCCTGGTGGCGCAGTGGTTGAGAGTCCGCCTGCCGATGCAGGGGACATGGGTTCGTGCCCCGGTCCGGGAAGATCCCACGTGCCTCGGAGCGGCTGGGCCCGTGAGCCGTGGCCACTGAGCCTGCGCATCCGGAGCCTGTGCTCCGCAACGGGAGAGGCCACAACAGTGAGAGGCCCGCATACCGGAAAAAAAAAAAAAAAAGTAAATAAAATATAAAATGGTTTACCCCAACCATGCCAAAGCTGTGTTCACAGAAACAAATTCTGTCATCGAACTCCTGTTTTCTAAAGCAGTTTTTCCTAAAGCATGTTTTTCAGGATATCAGTTTCTTTGGGTGTTAATGTGAGAAAAAAAAAATGTGGTGGTTAGATGAATTCAGGACCAATTTAGGCAGATTTCTTTAGCACAGGCTTTCTTGAAAACCTTTTTTTTTAGAAAAAAAAAAAAGCTTTATTGGAAGTTCCCTGATGGTCCAGTGGTTAGGAATTGGTGCTTTCACTGCTGAGGCCCCGGATCCAGTCCCTGGTCAGGGAAATAAGATCCTGTAAGCCGCACGGCATGGCCAAATAAAATAAAAAAGCTTTCTTGAGCTAGAATTTTACATAACAAAATTTATCCATTTTAGGTGTCCAATAGGTTTTATTTAAAAATTATTTTATTGAAGTATAGTTGATTTACAATGTTTTGTTAATTTCTGCTGTACAGCAAAATGATCCAGTTATACATATATATACATTCTTTTTCATATTCTTTTCAGTTATGGTTTATCACAGGATATTGAATATAGTTCCCTGAGCTATATGGTAGGACCTTGCTGTTTATCCATCCTATATATAGTAGTTTGCATCTACAATAGATTTTCGTATACTTATAGCTGGGCAGTCATCACCATGGTAACTATAGAACATTTTCATCACCCCAAAATGAAACCTTGTGGCCATCTGAAATGACCCTCCCACCTAGGCAACCACTAATCTACCTTCTGTCTCTGTAGATTTGCCTGTCCTCGCCGTGTCATATAGATGGAATCATACAACATGCGGCCTTTTGTGACTGGCTCCCATAACATAATGTTTTCAAGGTTCGTCTAAGTTCATCAGCCCTTCATTCCTTTTTGTTGAGGATTGATATTTTATTGTCTAGTGATGTCACATTTTGTTTATCTCTTCATCAGTTGGTAGACATTTCATGGGCACATTTTGTGTGAACAGGTTTTCAATTCTCTTGGGTATATACCTCGAAGTGGAATTCCTGGGTAACTCGGTGACTCTGTATTTCATTTTGAGGACCCACCCAACTGTTTTCCAAAGTAGCTACACCATTCTATATTCCCATCAGCAGTGCATGAGAGTTCTAATTTCCCCATGTCTTTACCAATGCCCTTTATTGTCCCTCTTTTTTTATGCTAGCAATCCTAGTGGGTGTGAAGTGGGGTTTGATTTGCATTTGCCTAATGAACTAATGATGTGGGGCATCTTTTCCTGGGCTTTGGAATCTTTGATATGTTGATTGCTTTGTGAATCTTCCAAAGGGAACACAGTGCGCAACAGTTCCTAATGCATTGCACCACAGATCACCCTTGCACAGGGCAGCTCCTGGAATGCGAGCCCACAGTCCAAAGCTGGGATGCACTGGCCCAAAGCTGTCTGTGCCCGGAAATGTGAGTTTGGGGAACACCTTTAGGGCATTACTTTTACAAGATTTTCTCAAAGTAAAGAATTCTTAACTCTTTGCTGTTTTACATGAAACTTTGTCAAGGGTAATTTTGGCTAAAACGAAAAGGGAAAAGCAGGCTAAGATCTATCTCCTTGAAAACTGTAAAAATTCTGTTGTTTGACAGGGAGAGTTGGGGAAGTTGAACCCCCCATACCCCCGTGTCCCTTCTTGTGGCCAGCAGTGGCCAACTCTGCAAGATTGTCTTAATGCTTTTGCCCCCAAAATGGTTCAGGTTTAGCTGGAGACGTGGTGCGGGGCATCTCGGTTGCGCTGGGTTGTCTCAGCTTGACTGGGGACTCCAGGTTCCCAGAGATCACTTCACGGGGACAGAGAGGCACCCTAGTCCCAGTTCTGTCCCAACACATGTAGTGATGCGGTCCTGGGCGTCCTGGGCTTTATAAGCCAAACAGACCATAGGCCAGAACTTCCCAAGTGTTGGAGAAGCAGTGCCCATCTCCTAGTCCGTTCATTGCTCTGGTGTCTTTTCGGGAGCATCCTCCCTCTGTCCTCCCGGGAGCCAACCACAACCTCATCCGGGCCCTCTAACAGTGTCCACGCCTCTGATTCCCCGGGGGGCGTCTCTGTTGATCCTGTGATTATGGGCTTTGAGTCTCCTCTGGGATCTTCCTGAAGCCCAGTGTGGCCTCCAGGCACACCGCCCTGGTGTGTGTGCCTCACAGGCCAGGCATGGCCTCTCACCTGAGCCCTATGAGAAGTCCTTTGTCAGAAGCTGAAGCTTTCTCCTCAGTATAATTCAAACAAGCCCCTTCTTGCAACACCCAAAACCGTGGTAGGGATTTTATTCTTTTTTTTTTTTTTGCGGTACGCGGGCCTCTCACTGTTGCGGCCTCTCCCGTTGAGGAGCACAGGCTCCGGACGTGCAGGCTCAGCGGCCGTGGCTCACGGGCCCAGCCGCTCCACGGTATGTGGGATCCTCCCGGATCGGGGCACGAACCCATGTCCCCGGCATCGGCAGGCGGACTCTCAACCACTGCGCCACCAGGGAAGCCCAGGGATTTTATTCTTATTATTTTTTTTTTTTAGAAGAGAGACAGGGATGAAAAGGGGGATATTTGGGTCTCCTGAATTCTATAGCCACGCTCTTGGCTGAACCTACCAGTGGCTGGTTTTCCTAAGCTGCTGTGTTGCTGTCTTCCTTGTCTTCTTTGTCTGGAGGCAATGACACCTGCCTCTTTGGTGCTTTTCATCAGTCACTTTTCATCACATCTGGTCTTTCCCTCTAAAGAATTAGCCTAACTGGTCACGCTGGATGGTACAGCCTGGACTGGACTCCTGAGTCAGAGTCCCTGTCTCTCTTCTTATCTGTGCCAGGGCAGGAGAGGACCTCAAAGCTTCCCCTCACTCCAGCCTCACTGCCTAAAGGGGCACAAGACCCTCCAGGATATGGGGACAGGCACACTGGAGCAGCCCAGGAACCTCTCGAGCCCTACATCCTCTCATAAAGCTTATTATAAAACTTTATAATTTACTTTATGATTGCCATAGCTTATTATAAAGTTAAAATAATCAGTGGGGTTGGTGTCAAGATAGACATATAGATCAATGGGACAGACTTAGGAATACAGAAATAGACCCACACGTACATGGTTGATTTTTTTTTTCTGACAAGGCACCAAGGAAATTCAGTATAGAAATGTAATCTTCAACAAATGGTGCTAAGAAAAAATGGGCAGCCATATACAAAAAGAAAAAAAAAATCCTTCACATTATACAGAGTCAACTCAAAATAGATCATAGACATAAATGTAAGAGCTAAAACTATAAAACTCTTAGAAGAAGACATACGAGAACATCTTAGTGACCTCGGTTTTGGTACCAACTGGTTAAATTCAACAAATAAAACGCAAATCATAAAAGAAATAATCTATTGACTGGATCTTATCAAAATAAAAAATAAGCTTTTGCTCTTCAAAAGACACTTAAGAAAATGAAAAGGAAAGCCCCAGACTGAAAATATTTGCAAAACATATACATGACAAAGGACTTGTACTAGAATTTATAAATAAGTTATTTATAAGAAGACAAACAACGTAATTTTTTGAGTGGGCAAAAGATCTGATAGAAAACTTCGCCAAAGAATGCACAGAATTGGAATTTAAGCACATGAAAAGAGGCTCAACATTGTTAGTCATTAGGGAAATGCAAATTACGACCAAAATGAGACTAACCCACGTGAGTGAATAAAACGAAAAGGACTGACCATACGAAATGTTTGCAAGGGTGTGAAGCAACTGGAACACTCATTCACTGCTGGTGGGAATGGCAAATAGTATGACCACTCCGAAGAGCATTTTGTCAGTTTTTTTAGAAAGCTAAAAATATATCTACCATATGACTCAGCCATTCCACCCCTTGTTATTACACAGAAAGAAAGAAAGAAAGAATATATTCACACAAAGATTTGCACCCCAATGTTCATAATGGTTTTTTCTGAAATTATAAAACTGGGAAAGTAGCACAAGAGGACCCCAGCAAATGAACAGATTAACAACTTGTAACATATCCGTACAATAGAATGTTACTCAACGATAAAAAGGAAGAAAAGATTCATGTACACAAAAGCATGATTGAATATCAAAATAATTATGCTGAATAAGAGAAAAAAGGCAAACACAAGTACATACTATGATTCTAGTTATATAAAATGGTAGAAAAATGCAACTAATCTATAGTAACAGAAAGATTGGTAGTTGCCTCTTGGGGGAGAGGGAGTTGGAAGGCTGCAGGAACTGCAAAGTGGCAGAAGGAAACTTTTGGGGGTGATGTATATGTTCATTATCTTAATTGGAATGACAGTTTCAGAGATGTATAAATATGTCCAAACTACTCAAATATACAATTTAATTATATAAGGTTTATTAAGTGGCAATTATACTTTGATAAAGCTGTTGCCAAAAAAAAAAAAAAAAAAGAACTCTTATCTTCTGGAGATAGACACTGAATGTTTTACAAACAAAGTTATCTAAGTACTGAAATTTGTTTCAAGATAATACAGGAATGGGGTGTGAAGTAGGTGGTGACACAGATACAAGGGTGATATAGAAAAGGGGCCACCAAATGACAAATGTTGAGGCTAGGCTCATTTGCATGTATGTTTGAAATACTACATTTAACAAAATGCCCACTAGAAAATGTGACTTTAACCCTAAGAATGTGGCACAGCTTATCGCCATGTTTCTTTCTTGGCTTTCTTTCTTTCTTTAGTCAGAAACCTCATTAGCTTTTATTTACTTTAATAAAAATATGTATGGGTGACATAGTCCAAATGAATTCGTTAAAATTGATGTGAAACAATTAATTAATAATCAATGCAGGGGACTTCCCGGGTGGTCCAGTGGTTAAGACTCCACACTCCCAGTGCAGGGGGCCCAGGTTCGATCCCTGGTCAGGGAACTAGATCCTGCATGTCGCAACTAAAGATCCTGCATGCCACAGTGAAGATCCCATGTGCCGCAGCTAAGACACGATGCAGCCAAAAATAAATAAATAAAAAATAAAAACAATGATAAAACGGATAAAAATAGAGTCAACTTTTTCAGAACTCTGGAAATTAACCAAATGCTAGCAGCTATCCAGGGAATATTTACGCAAGCAACACAAAACAGTGAGTTTTACGGCATTTTAACCTGTCCCACGTCCATCACTCTCTCTCTCCAGCTCCACGGTAACCTTGAAAGCCAACAGCTTCCATCATGAGAAAAACCAGTCTGGTGGTTCTCTGGAAGACCTCACCTGCAACTCTGTCCTTGTTTAATCTGATTTGGAGTTTCCCCAGTAGAAAAGCCATTTCCTCTAGTGCATATGTTAAAAACATTTAGAGGTAATGGTTCAACTTCATGGATGTTTGAGGGAGTGGATAATAGCTGGGACAAAAAAGAGGCTAACCAAAATGCTTAAAGTAAAAACTGGGGAATAGGAATAATATGAAAAGCTCTGCCATATTCTGGGGAATCTAGAGGGCCCTCAGACCTTTAAGGAAATCTCAGTCCTATCATTAGCTGACCATTAACTTAACCAAGCGGAGACTTCAGTAGCTACACAGGACAAAGAATGCAGACTTTACAGAATTACATCAGAAAAGTCACTAAACAACCAAACACCAACAATAAACAACAACAAAACCAGGGAAGTGGAGGAGAGACTCCGATTTCCAGAGTTGCCACATTATGTTATTTAAAATGTCCAGGTTTTAATAAAAAATTACAAGACATAGAAAGAAATAAGGAAGTATGGTCCATAAAAAGGGAACATGTATTCAACAGACACTGTCCTTGAGGAAGCCCAAACATAGGACTTCCTAGACAAAGTCTTTAAATCTAGCTCAAAGAGCTAAAGGAAATCATGTCTAAAGAACTAAGGAAAGTAGGAGAATAGTGTCTCACTTAATAGAAAATATCAATAAAGAGATAGAAATCATTTTCTAAAAAGAATCAAATAGAAATTATAGAGTTGAAAAGTAAAATAACTGAAAATTCACTAGAAGGGCTCAACAATAAATCTGACCAGGAGGAAGAAAGATTCAGTAAACTTGAAGAGGGGTCAATTGAGAAGACCTGTGGGACACCATCAAGCATACCAACATACACATAATGGGGAGTCCCAGAGGAGCAGAAAAAGAGAAAGTGGCAGAAAAGAAAAAAAGTTGAAGAAATAATGTCTGTAAACTTCTCAAATTTTATGAAAAACATTAAACTACACATCCAAGAGGCTCGATGGATTCCAAGTAGGACACACTAACATATATCCACACCTAGACACATCATTATCAAAATCTCAAAAGTCAAAGACAAAGAGAGAATCTTGACTTGTCACACACAAGGGATCCTCAGTAAGACTGAGCTGTTTTCTCTTCAGAATCCTTGGAAATCAGGAGGTGGTGGAATGATATATGAAAAGTGCTGTGAGAAAAAGATGATCAACCAAGAATTCTATATCCAGAAAAACAGTCATTAAAGAATGAAGAAGGGCTTCCCTCGTGGCGCAGTGGTTGAGAGCCCGCCCGCCAACTCAGGGGACACGGGATCGTGCCCCGGTCTGGGAAGATCCCACATGCCGCGGAGCAGCTGGGCCCGTGAGCCATGGCCGCTGAGCCTGCGCATCCGGAGCCTGTGCTCCTCAACGGGAGAGGCCACAGCAGTGAGAAACCCGCGTACCACCAAAAAAAAAAAAAAAAAAAAGAATGAAGAAGAAATTAAGGCATTCCTAGATAAAAACTGAGAGCATTTGTCGTTGACAGACCTGTTCCTATAGGAAATACTGAAGAGTCCTTCAGGCTGAAATGAAAGAACAGCAGCTTGAATCCACACACATAACTGAAGAGGACCAGTAAAGGTAACTACATAGGTAATGCAAAAGAGAGTACAGATGTACTTTTTGTTTGTAATTCTTTTTTCCTCTCCTATTTGATTTGAGACAACTGCATAAAGCCATAATAATAAATGTCTATTGATGGATATACAAAATATAAAGATGCATTTTGTACAATACAGAACAAAAGAGGGGGGCGAGAAATGAAGCAATGTAGGAGCAGAGTTTTACATACTATTGAACCATTTAGTATTGTTAAAGTGGTATTAATATAAATTAGATTGTCATAAATTAAGGTGATAATTGTAATCCCCAAGGGAAGCCCTAAAAAAAAGAATAATAACAACCGACATCATCATTAATGATGAAAGACCAAAAGCTTTCTGTCTAAGATCAGGAATAAGACAAAAATATCCATTCTCACTATTTCTATTCAACTTTGTACTGAAGTTTCTAGCAGGGGCATTTATGCAAGAAAAAGAAATAGAAGTCATCCAGATTGGAAACAAAGAAGTAAATCTATCTCTGATCTTGTATGTAGAAAATCCCAAGGGACCCGCTAAAAAACTATTAGAATTAATAAAGGAGTTTAGCAAGGTTGCCAGATACAAAATCAGTATTTTAAAAAAAATCCGTTGAATTTTTATACACTAGTAAGGAGTAATCCAAAAGTTAAATTAAGAAAATAATTCCATTTATAACAGTGTCACAAAGAATAAAATACTTAGGAATTAATTTAATCAAAGCGGTACAAAACTTTATACGCTGTAAACTGCAAAACACTGTTGAAAAAATTAAAGATAACCTAAATAGGGCTCCCCTGGTGGCACAGCGGTTGAGAGTCCGCCTGCCGATGCAGGGGACACAGGTTCGTGCCCCGGTCCGGGAAGATCTCACATGCCGCGGAGCGGCTAGGCCCGTCAGCCATGGCCGCTGAGCCTGCGCGTCCGGAGCCTGTGCTCCGCAACGGGAGAGGCCACAACAGTGAGAGGCCCGCATACCACCACCCCCCCCAAAAAAGAAAAAAACTAAATAAATGGAAAGACATTTCTTGTTTGTGGATTGTAAAATGTAATATTGTTATGATGGCCATGCTCTCCAAACTGACCACCAAACCAGATTCAACACAATGCCTACCAAAATTCAACCTCCTTTTAGGAGAAATCAATAAACGAACACTAAAATTCACGTGGAAATATAAGGGACCCAGAATAGCCAAATAATCTTTAAAAGAAGAACATGGTTAAATGATTCACACTTGCAGATTTGAAAACTTTTACAAAGCTACAGTCATCAAGACCGCATGGTATTGGCATAAGGAGAGATACATAGAACAAAGGAATAGAATTGATAGTCTAGAAATAAACCCATATATTTAAGGTCAATTGATAATCAAGAAGAGTTCCAAGACAATTCAATGGGAAAATAATAGTCTTTTCAACAAATGATGCTGAGACAACTAGATATCCACCAGCAGAAGCATGTAATTAGACTTCATACTCACACCACGCAGAAAATCAGCTTCAAGTGAATCAAAGACCTAATGTAACAGCTAAAACTATAAAACTTCTAGAAGAAAACATAAGTCTTTGTAACTTTGGATTAGGCAATGATTTCTTAGATATGCTATCAGAAGCATAAGTATCTAAATTAAAAATGGATCTAGTTAACATCATGAAAACGAAAACTTTTTGTGTTTCAAGGACGCCATCAAGAAAGTGAAAAGCCAACTCACAGAATGGGAGAAATACTTGCAAAGCATATATTTGACAAGAGTTGAGTATCTAGAATACATAAAAAAATTATTACAACTCAACAGTAAAAAGACAAATACCCCAGTTAAAAGGTGGATGAGAGATTTGAATAGACATTTCTTTGAAAAAGATATACAAGTCGTCAATAAGCAAATGAAAAGATGCTCAACGTCATTAGTCATTAGATAAATGCAAGTAAAAACCCCAATAAAATGCCACTTCACACTCGGTAGGTTGATTAAAATTAAAAAAGCAAGATAAACCCAAGTGTTGTTGAGGATGTGAAGACATTTGATCCCTCAATATATTGCTGGTGGGAATGAAAAACTAGTGCAGCCACCGTGAAAAAGAGTTTGGCCGTTCCTCAAAATGTTAAGCACAGATTTACCGTATGACCCAGAGATTCCACTCTTACATATATAAGCGAACTGAAAACATGTCCACACAAACGTTTGTGCATGGATGTTCGTAGCAGCGTTCTTTATGATAATGTCCATCAACTGATAAATGAAGAAACACAATATCAGGACATTATTCAACCGTAGAAAGGAATGAAGTACCAATGCACGCTAACACATGGATGAACCTTGAAAACATTATGCTAAGAGAAAGAAGCTGGTCTCAAAAGTCCATATAATTTATGGTTCCATTTAAATGAAATGCCTAGACAGGCAAATCCATAGAGACAGGAAGTAGATTAATGGTTGTCAGGAGCTGAAGGAGAAGGAGATGGGGAATAACTGTTAATCGTACCGGCTTTCTCTGGGGGGTCATGCAAATGTTCCAGAATGAGATAGTGGGGATGGTTCATAGCCTTGGGAATACACTAAAAGCCACTGAATTGTACACTTTAAAGGGGTGAATTTTATGACAAGTAAATTATATTTCAATTTTCTAAAAAAGCGAATGCAGTCTGATGGTTCAAAATTCAAAAGACACAAGAGTCAGCAATGATAAGTCTTCCTTCTTCCTATGAAAGCAGCCACCCATCGCCCCTGCAGCCCTTGGGATCCATGTTCATTAAGGACTCAATTTTCTATTGTTCAAGATGTTGTCTTAGGGCTTCCCTGGTGGCGCAGTGGTTGAGAGTCCACCTGCCGATGCAGGGAACACGGGTTTGTGCCCTGGTCCGGGAAGATCCCACATGCCGCGGAGCGGCTGGGCCCGTGAGCCATGGCCGCTGAGCCTGCGCGTCCAGAGCCTGTGCTCCGCAACGGGAGAGGCCACAACAGTGAGAGGCCCACGTACCGCAAAAAAAAAAAAAAAAAAAAGAGAGAGGAAGGACTCGGTGCTCCTGGGAAAGGATGGGGATTCCAGAAGGAGGAGCATCAAGGATGAGATCTCAAAAGAGAAATAACTTTGGGAAAGAAGAAATTTATTTAACAGGGAATTTTGCGGGCTTTGAAATACGTGGGGTTAATCTCTTCCTTGGGCTACTCAACAGCGTGTGTCAAGTCTATGCTTTTCACTAAGAGTTGTGGAAAAGTGGACTCTTTTGGTTTATCTCGAAGAGTTTGAGTTGTGTTGAGTTAGGCTTGGGATGAGAAACAGACTGACCCTATGAATGCAGGATCCAGAGGACAGGGAACTGCTGACATCTGGGCTATAGTGCTGTAGCTATGACGGTGAATCTAGAAGAGGGGTCAGTGGTTGCGGACGGGAGATGCAGATGTGGCTTAAGAACATGGTTAGGGAGGTGAGGGAGGGAGGGAACCCAGTATGTTCCTTGAACAAACTCCAAAAGGAATCCAGGAAGAAGAAAGACGGTTTAAACCTCAGAAAAAGCAAGAGGATCACGCAGGTCCAAGTTAAGCCAGGGTAGAGGGTCTTGCGCCAAACCGTAGCAGACAGCCCCTCCCCTGTGGTGGAGGTGATTATGCCTGAGAACCTCAGTGGGTCTTGGGTTGTAACCGAGCAGGACCCAGTGGGGCCTTCCCTGGCAGACCCTTCCCCCATATCCTCTGCTTTAGCTCCTCCCTTAAGGACCTTGATAATAGTATCTGATGCACATTCCTGAGTTGTTTTACAGATGCTAAAACCACCCCCCAAGGGAAGAAATGAACTACTTGATAACCACAAGCATGGAGCCCCCCAGACCTACTGGCACCTAAGGGTTGACAACGTTCACCCCCGTGACATCGCCCTGTTACCCCACCACCAACCAATCAGAGGATTGTGCACAAGCTGATCACACACCCTGGGACGCCCCTCCCTAAATGCTTTGCTGAAACCCATCGGGGTTTCTGGCTTTTTGAGCACTAGCTGTCCTGAACTCTCTGCTTGGCGCCCGGCAATAACCGCTTCATTTCCCTTCACCGCAACCTGGTGTCAGTACGTTGGCTTTACTGAGTGCGGACAAGTGGACCCGAGTTTGGTTCGGTAACAGCATCAAGAGTGGACAACCTTAGATCTGGGTCAGGAGGCACCACGTGTGCAGATTGCACTTCTTTTTCTTGTGGTGGTCTTGGAAAGGGGCCAAATTCCTTAAGCCCTAGTGGCTGACATATTCCTTGTGCTCTAATGACATAAGGTAAGCTGATTCTCATGTCTGAAGAATCAACTAGAAGAACATAGACAGTTTAGGAGAGAGGTTACAGGTGTAAGAAGAGCTGACGAGGGCTGATTATTCAGGCTTACAGTCCAGGAAAGAAGTACTTATTGAGTGCCTACTGTGTGCAAAGCATCATACCCTTGTTTCCATACTGGAAATGCAGGACTCCTTTACCCAATCAAAAACATGTCATAAGTGCCTACCGCACAGAGTTTTAGGTTCCACACACTGAAAACGGTCTAAGATGCCTGGGATACAACTTTCCTCCTTCTCTTATCTCCTTGCAAGAGCCTTCAATATTAGATCCTATTTATAATTCCTTCAACTTTAATTTTACCAAAGAGGCATTTGGTTTAGCCAAAAACAACATTAAACTGTATATACTTTTGTCAGTCTGAGACTGGAAAATCAAAACATGACCTGTTCTTGTTTTTTTAACATCATTATTGGAGTATAATTGCTTTACATTGTTGTATTAGTTTCTGCTGTATAACAAAGTGAATCAGCTATACGTATACTTATATCCCCATATCCCCTCCCTCTTGCATCTCCCTCCCACCCTCCCTATCCCACCCCTCTAGGTGGTCACAAAGCACCGAGCTGATCTCCCTGTGCTATGAGGCTGCTTCCCACTAGCTATCTATTTTACATTTGGTGGTGTATATATGTCAATGCCACTCTCTCAAGTTCATCCCAACTTATCCTTCCCCCTCCCCATGTCCTTAAGCCCATTCTCTATGTCTGCGTCTTTATTCCTGTCCTGCCCCTAGGTTCTTCAGAACCATTTTTTTTTTTTTAGATTCCATATATATGTGTTAGCATACAGTATTTGTTTTTCTCTTTCTGACTTACTTCACACTGTATGACAGATTCTAGGTCCATCCATCTCACTACAAATAACTCAATTTTGTTTCTTTTTATGGCTGAGTAATATTCCATTGTATATATGCGCCATATCTTCTTTACCCATTCATATCTCCCCATCCCAGCCCCACTAGCCCATGAAGAAGAGAATCTCATTGGTAGCTGTTTTTTCTCAACGGTGCCGTGACCACAATCTGAACTATATCCAATAACGTAGATAGGATGATTTTAAATTATGTTGTCTTTAACTTTGTTTTATCAAGGAGGCTGTGAAATCTCTGACCCACCCTAGTCTTGTCTTTTCATTTGCAAAGAGAAGACTGTGCTCTTTGTAAGAGGCCTTAAATTATTACTGGAGCCATGGATGGAATTTTCATATGTAAGCTTATAGAAATGGCAGTAATTTTCTACCTGCCCTTTACTGCACAGACTACCTTTACACTTTTTGAGGAGTTAAATTGAGGACTAAAACTACAAATGTTTTACTACTTATTTTTTTTAAGATGACTGTTGTATTTATATGTATTAATGTGTTGTATTTAGGCAACCCGCTTATATCTTTTTTGTTCTCCAGCTGGTATTTCCTGTTTCCAGTGATACAAAATGGCTGTGATGGTTAATTTTATGTGTCAGCTTGACTAGTCTAAGTGATGCTAAGATAACGAGTAAAGCAGTACCTCTGGGCATGTCTGTGAAGGTGTCTCTGGGAGAGGTTAGCATTTGAATGGTAGACTGAGGGATGCAGAGGACCCTCACCAATGCCGTGGGCATCTTCCAATCTGTTGAGAACCTGAATAGAATAAAAAAGCTAAGGGAAGACAAATTCACTGTCTGCTTGAGCTGAAACATCCATCTTCTCCTGCCCTGGGACATCAGTGCTTCTAGGTCTTGGGCTTTCGAACTCAGACCAGGTCTTACACCATCGTCCCGCCTCCCCCATTCTCAGGCCTTTGGACTCGGGCTGAATTACACCATCAGCTTTCCTGGTCCTCAGCTTGCATGTGGCAGGTGGTGGACCTTCTCGGCCTCCATAACCACGTGAGCCCGTTCCTATCATCAGTTTCCTCTTATATATGTCTCTCTATACACACCCCATAGGTTGTGTTTCTCTGGAGAACCCTGACCAGTACAGTGGCTCCTTCAGAAAAGACACCATCGAAGCCCAGCTTTCTCACAGGGGACTTTTCTGCTCTCAGGAGAACTTGGAAAAGGGCAGTCTGGCCTTCAGGGGACAAAGTGGAGAAAGGGTCTAGTGCTAAAAACACTCACATGGTCACATGGGGAATGGGAGCTATGCAATATGCCTAAGTTTCAGGCTCACTTTTCTAGAACCTGGGAGGGGAGGTGTGCCCATCCCTGTTCCGACCGGGGAGCCCCGTGTGGTTCAGGAGAGTCCCTGCAGACCGGCCACCAGTCTGAGCCCTGTTTTTCTGCATTGTTGAACCAGCAAAGACATGCCGGGCCTACGGGGGTGCTGACAGTACCTGCTGGTAGGAAGGAAGATGGGGTCCATGAGGCTCGAAAGTCTGGGGACTGAAAACAAGCCCAGGGACCCAGGGAAGGAAGAGCAGCTCAGGTCGCCACACTTGAGTCACCACACCAGCTCTAAGTCAGCACAAGGCTCTTAATCATCTTCCTGTGAAAAAGGTGTGTCTGGAGACCCAGTGGCCAAGGGTGAGTCACAGGTAAGGTGGCCAACCATCCCAGTTTTCAGGGGACAGAAAGGTTTTCCAGGACTTTGGGTTTTAAAGCCAGGAAAGGAAGCCGGGATGAGTAGGTCACCCTAGGAGGGACAAACATGAAGGATGTAATTCATTCTAGGGCGCAAGCCATGTTCTGAATCGTCTGGTAAAGGCCATGCTCTCACCAGGAACCGCCCCCTCCCCGAAATGAGAACCGGCCATTCTAATTCTGCCTGTTCTCTTGCCGGTCCGAGGTCAATAGATCCCTCCCCATGGCCAGGCCCTGGCTTTCAGCCCCACGTTGGCCTCTGCTCCATCCTCCAGAGATGAACCAGAAAACAGATCTGGGAGAGGACAGCCTGGTGTCCTCTGCTACCCTGGTGAGGGCACCCACCCTGATTGCGCTGCATTTTCATTTAAAGCATTATATTTGCAAACCAAAAAAAGAAGGTCTAGAAATGCAGAACTCCACCTGCCTCTCAGAGAGAATAAATCCCAGGTGCATTTAAAAAAATGACAATCCTGAAAGGATTTATGAGTAGCAAACTGTAATTAAAAAACTAATCTTTTATCCAGAAAGCAGCACACATTCTTTTCTTAAGTTGTGCTTCTTTGTTAAAACGTCCTGCCTCTCAGAGGTGTAATATGTCCATCAGGACAAACACTGAAGCATGCCCATTTAATACCTTCCACACACCACATGGGTCCAGCAGGGATGTAGTTACAACAGAAAAACAGCAGGTATGGCCACCAAACCAATAAAAATCATGGAAATGACAATTTCTCAATTTCAGCCCCAGTCTATGCCTGGGCCAAAAATCCATCTGCTTGGGTTCAAATTCTGACTCACTCAGGCACAAGCCTCAGTTTCCTCATCTGTGGCATCCTCCTCTACTACTGGCGGTTAGCCTGAGGCCTAGTGGATAGCAAGTGCTCAGTTGCTATGACAATTCAACCTTCCTGTGAGATGTCATGTTTTTTTTTAATTAATTTTTATTGGAGTATAGTTGTTTTACAATGTTGTGTTATAGTTGTTTTACAATGTTGTGTTAGTTTCTACTGTACAGCAAAATGAATCAGCTATACATATACATGCATCCCCTCTTTTCTGGATTTCCTTCCCATTTAGGTCACAACAGTGCATTAAGTAGAGTTCCCCGTGCTATACGGTATGTTCTCATTAGTTATCTATGTTATACATAGTATCAATAGTGCATATATGTCGATCCCAATCTCCCAATTCATCCCACACTCACTTCCCCCCCGGTATCCATACATTTGTTCTCTATGTCTGTGTGTGAGACACCTTCTTGAATCTCACAGATGTGTCCCTTGCGATTGCAAAGGCAGCTTTGTAAATCTTGGCATTTCAAGGGAGCCAGGAGCCCTCAGGGACTCACCTGGTGGCCTTTTTGCTGGTGGGGAGAGGGAGGTCCCAAGAAAGGCTGCGATCCACTCTGGGCCACACAACAGGAAACCAGGGTGAACTCTCTGGACTCCCTCTTCGGGCTCTTTCCATGACAACTGGCTGTCATTCTTCTGTTGGACATGGAAGTACAGCCAAAAGGAAACCAGAGGGGATTTTTTGGTTTTTATTATTGTTCTTTTGTTGGTTTTGTTCAGTTCTGTTTTTTCTTTTTGTTTTTATGTGTTTGAGATTTTTCTGTTTTTTAAAGAAAGTTTTAAAGACCTTTTTTTTGATGTGGACCATTTTTTAGTCTTTATTGAATTTGTTACGCTTGCTTCTGTTTTATGTTTTGGTTTTTTGGTCCCGAGGCATGTGGGATCTTAGCTCCCCAACCAGGGATCAAACTCGTACCTCCTGCATTGGAAGGTGAAGTCTTAACCACTGGACCTCCAGGGAAGTCCCTGTTTGTTTGTTTTTGTTTTAATGAGACTTCCTCCATGTAAGCATAGGATGTAGAAATCTGAGTCTGCAGCTTGATGATGTGACAATTATAACCCTCTTCATTTTGGCGTGTAACAGAACATAGTCTCTGCTTTGGGTCCTTGATTGCTTTCAATGGAAGCTTAATCTCGGTGTACCAAAGTTATCCCCCCTCCCTGGGGTAGCACTTGAGCTTGGGCCTGCCGACATCGTGGTGAAGGATGGGTAGGCGGCACCCCCTATCCCACTGGGCCTGGCTTCTCGAAGGTCTGGCTTCAGCCTCTTTCTCTGCCCTCAGGCCCTTGAGAGGAGCCTCCCTCAGTGGCTCTTGTGCCCTCCCAGGCCCTCCTTCCAGGGAGAGTAGGGGAGCCCCAGTAGAAAGCAGCCTGAGCATCCAAGTACCACCAGCCCCTGCATCAGGGCACCCTGGGGAGAGAGAAGACCAATGTCATCCCTTTGACCCTGGATTCCAGAAGAAAGCAGCTGTGAGGAAGAACAAAGGAAAACATCCCTGCCAGGACAATTTCTCCCCACGCAGGCTGCAGGCAGGGTCCAGGAAGCCACAGACTGGGCTGTGGTTTGTAAACTTGCATGTGGACCTAGGCACAGAAGAGTCTTCAAAGACCCTAACATGTTTCCAGAGAGGGTCCTGGGCCCCTTCAAAAATCCCCCGAGGAGGCGTCCATCTGGCCACACACACTGCACGTGACTCTCTTGCATCGTGAGTATTAGTACAGAGAAAATTCGGGTAGTGATGGGTAGATAGATGAATAGGAAAGAGACAGAAAGGGGAGAGAGAGAGAATGAATGAGAACAAGAGAGAAGGCTGTTTGGTTTTTCTCTCTACCATATATGCATACACACTCATAAAGCCCTTTTTTTAAAACCCCTTCCGTGCTTTCAGCTTGCTGTGGACAATTTTCCATCCCCAGCTGAGTTCTTTGAAGGTGAGGAGAACTGTGTATACGTGTGAAGTTCTCTGTGCCTTATCGGTCTTAGACAATCAATACATAATAAATAAATCAAAGAATGCCTGATACTCTAAAAAATGTCTTACTATTTTCAGGCATGTGATTTGGGCAAAGAGTATGCATATGATCCAGATATAGATGCATCTGGGAACCACGACATTTTAAATTTAAAATAAATTATAACTAGAAGCCAGTAAAGGCCTGGTAAAGAAGGAACACGTAGAGAAGGGGAAAAATGAAGCCCTCCCTTCCATTTCACTCCCCAGTGGGTGTCACTGTTAACAATTCAGACTTCATTTCTTTAATAAAAACATTTTTTGAATTAACTTGGTGAAATTGAGAGCTATTCATTTTTTAAAACTTCATTTTTTTCTCTCCTAAATTTTAATTTCCTCCGTGTCTGCTTTTGTATTCTCTTTACCACGTTTTGTAGTCCTCAAACTATTTATTGAGTTGAGTTTGCAGGTTGTTTTAATGTGAAAATTCCATACATCAAAGCACGCACATCTACCTGAGGTGACTTTTGACCAATATCAAGATAAAGAAAGTTGCCATCACCTTAGAAAATTCTCCCATGCCCCTTTTCTGTCAAGCCTCCCACTCCAAGAAGCAACCACAATTCCGATTTGTTCCACTGTAGATGAGTTTTGTCTGGTCTAGGGCTTCATGTGAACACAAGGAGAGTGTACTGCTCTGTAAGCCTTCTTTTGCTCGGTGTAATGTTTTGGTATCCATCAATGTTGTTGTGTGTATCGATGGTCTGTTCCTTTTTTATTGCTGTGTAGCATTCCATTTTATTAAGATATCCCCATTTGCTGATCCGTTCTCCTACCCAGGAACAGCTGACATGTCTCCAGTTTTTCCACTCCAATGAATAGAGCTGCTGTGAACATTCCTGTATACGTCTTTTTGCGAATGTATGTTTCCGTTTCTCTTGGGAAAACACCTGGGTATGGTATTGCTGGGTCACAGGGTAGGTGTTTGTATAGTTTTATAAGAAGTTGTCACATCCTCACTAACATTTGCTGATATCGGTCTTTTTCATTTTAGGTAGGTCTGTGGTAGTATCTTTTTGTGGTTTTAATTTTCATTTCCCTGATGAGTAATGGTTGAGTGTTTTTCACGCCCCTATTGGCCATTTGAATATCTTCTTTTGTGAAGTGTCATTCAGCTCTTTCGTCCATTTTAATTGCATTGTGTTTTCATCACTGAGTTAAAGAGTTCTTTATATATCCAGGATATCATTTCTTTTTCAGATGTTCTGCAAATATTTTCTCCCAATATACGCTCGCCTCTAGTTTTTTTTTTTTTCCTTTGGCTGTGTTGGGTTTTCATTGCTGCGCACAGGCTTTCTCTAGTTGTGGCGAGTGGGGGCTACTCTTTGTTGCGGTGGCTTCTCTTTGTTGCAGAGCATGGGCTCTAGGCATGCGGGCTTCAGTAGTTGTGGCACACAGGCTCAGTAGTTGTGGCACAAGGGCTCAGTAGTTGTGGCACAGGGGCTTAGTTGCTCTGCGGCATGTGGGATCTTCCCGGACCAGGGATCAAACCCGTGTCCCCTGCATTGGCAGGCAGATTCTTAACCACTGCACCACCAGGGAAGTCCTTGCCTCTATTTTCTTAATGGAATCTTCTATCAGCTGTACTTTTTGATTTTGATAGAGACTAATTTATTGATTTTTCTTTTATGTTTTTTGCTGTTTATCAAACATTCGCCTGTCCCAGGTTATGAAGTTATTCTTATATGTTTTTCTTTAAAAGCTTTATGGCTTTACATTTAGGTCTGTGATTCATTTCAAATTAATCTTTGTACATAGTGTGAGAAAGGAGTTGAGGTTTTGTTTCCATATGAACATCCAGTTAATACAGCACCATTTTTTTTTGAAAAGACTTTTCTTTCTTCCATTGAATTCCTTTGGCATCTTATCAAAAACCAAATGACTGTAAGTAAGGACCTGTTTCCTGGCTCTCTATTCAGATCTATTTATCTATTCGCCAATCCTTCTGCCAGTACCACACTGTCTTGTACTGTGGTTTTATGTTTTCGGGTCAGAGTTTGAGCACTCCAAATTTGTTCTTCTATTTCAAGATTATTTTAGGTATTCTTTGCATGTCTATACAAACTTTAGATTTGGTTGGGATTGCAGTGATCCTATAGATCAATTTTTAGAGAACTGAAACGTCTTCACAACTTGATTCCAATCTGAGAACATGGATGTATCCCTCCATTTATTTGGGTCTTCCTTAATTTCTCTCAGTAATGTTCTGTAGTCGTCAATAGAGATCTTGCCCATCTTTTGTTAAATTTATTCCTGAGTCTTTTATATTCTTTGATGACATTAATGGAATTGTTTTTCAAGGTTTTTTTCCCCAGTTTTTGCTGCTAGTATATAAAAATACAATTGATATTTTAATATTAACCTTGAACCTTGTTCAATTGATGTATTAGTTCTAGTCATTGTTTTGTAGATTTCGTAGGATTTTCTACATAAACAATCATGTCATGTGTGGGGTTAATTATAATTCTTTTCCAGTCTTAATGCCTTTACTTCTTGTGCCTGCATTATTGCAATAGTTAAGACTTCTGGTTCAAACGTTGAATGGAATTAGTGGAAGTAGATACCCTTGTCTTGTTCCTGATATTGGGGGGAAAGCACCCAATATTTCACCACTAAGTATGATGTTAGCTGTAGGTTTTTCATAAATTGTTTTTATCAGATTGAGGAAGTTCTCTTTTATTCCTTATTTTCCAAGAGTTTTTATTATGAATGAGTGTTGAATTCTTTTTCTGTGTCTATTGAAATAATTATATAATTTTCTCCATCATTCTGTTAACTGGTTAAATTATATTGATCAATTTTTCTAATATTAACTCAAACTTGCATTTCTGGTATGAAGCTTACTTAAGTATGATGTATTATCCTTTTTATGTATAACTAGTTCAACTTGCTAATGTTTTGTTTGAAATTTTTGCACTTGTGTCCCTTCTACTTTTTTCTAATGTCTTTGTCAGGTTTTGTATTAGAATTATGCTGGTCTCATAAAATAAGTTCAGAGGTATTCTTGCCTCGTTTGTTCTTTGAGAGAGTTTATGAAAGATTTGCATTATTTCTCTCTTAAATGTTAGACTTAATGAAACTATTTTGAGCAAAGTTTTCTTTGGGGAACATTTTTTTATAATAAATTCAATTTCCTAAATAGATGTAGAGTTATTTAGATTTCTATTTTATCAAACATGAGCTATGGTAAGTTGCATTTTTCAAGGAATTTGTCCATTTCATCTAAGTTGTCAAATTTGTTGGTGTAAAGGTTTTAAAAATATTTTCGTACCATTCTTTCAATATCTGTAGCATTTTCAGTGTTGACCCCTCTTTTATTCTAATATTGATAATTTGCGTTCTCTCTCCTTTTCTTGATTAGTCTAACTAGAGTTGATCTTTTCTAGAGAACCAACTTTTGGTTCTGTTAATTTTCTCTATTCTTTGTTTTTACGTCATATATTCCTGTTCTTATATTTCTTTACTCCCGCTTACTCTGGGTTTACTTTTTTCTTCTTTACCCATTTTTTTTTTTTAGACTCAAATTAGAACCTGAAGGCAGTGATTTTAGACCTTTCTTCTTTTCTAATGTAAGTATGTAAAACTATAAATTTCCCTCTTAGCATTGCTTTAACTACAGCTCATGAATATTACTATGTTGTATTTTCATTATTATTCTGTTCAGAAGTTTTTCTAATTTTCCTTATGATTTCTTCTTTGGGGTTATTTAGAAGTAGGTTATTTGATTTCCAAATATTTAGGGTCATCCTAGATTTCTTATTGTTATTGATTTCTAATTTAATTCCACTTTGGACAGAGAAAACACTCTGTAGGATTTCCATCCTTTTCAACTTATCAAGACATTTTATGGCCTAACATATGTTTTATCTTGACAAAAGCTCCACATGTATCTGGAAAGAATGTGTATTCTTCAGTTGTTGGGTGTAGTGTTCTATAATTATTAATAGGTCAAGGTGGTGATGGTTTTGTACAGATAGCCTATGTCTTTATTGATTTTAGGCCTAGTTTTTCTATCAATGACTGAGGAGAGGTGTTAACATTTCTAACTATGATTGTGGTATTGTCTACTTCTCCTTTTAACCCTGCCATTTTTGCTTTGTGTAGTTTAAAGCTCTGTTATTAGGCCCACATAACTTTATCATTGTAATATCTTCCTGTTGAATTGACGCTTATCATTAGGACATGTCCCTTTCCACACCTGGTAGCACTCGTTATCATGAAGTTAACTTCATCTGATATTGATACAGCCACGCCAGCATTCTTATGCTTACTATTCTCATGGTATTTTTTTCCATTCATTCTCTCAACGTATCTGTTTCTTTCTGCTTAAAGTGGGTCTCTTACAGAAAGTGTTTTTATCCATTCTGACAATCTTTGCTTTTCATTGGAGTTTTTAGTCCATTAGCATTCAATGTAATTATTGATATATTTGGAGACAGGTCTTCCATTTTACTATTTGTTTTATGTTTGCAGCCTCTAATTTCTGCTCCTCTGTCCCTCTTTTCCTAATTTCTTCTAAAATTATTTTAATAGACTTTAGAATTACTTCTTAATTTATGTATTGACTTTTTAGCTATACCTTTTTGCACTTTTTGTTGATTGCCTATAGATTACAATGTATTTCCTTTCCTTTTACAATCTGCGAGAGTTAAGTGTGTGCCACTTTACATAAACTGTAGAAGCCTTACAATCGTATAGATCCATTTACCCCCAATCATTCTTTACACTATAATTTTTATATGCATTACATCTACATAATTATAAACCCCACAAGACAGCATTACAGATTTTTCTTTAAACAATCATATGTAGTTTAAATAAATTAAGTGAAAAAATAGTCTTTTATACTTATCCTGAAATTCACCATTTCCAATGGTATAATTGCTTTTCAGTCTGAAGAACTTTCGTTTTTCTTATTGTACAGGTCTCCTGATGATGGATTCTCTTAGTTATCTGAATTGCCTTTATTTTGTATTTATTATTGAAGGATATTTTCACTCTATATAGAATTCTGGGCTGACAATTTACTTCTTAGAGCAGTTTAAGGATGTTGTTTCACTGTCTCCTGGTCTCTGTTGTTTCTGATGAGAAGTTAGCAGGAGTTGCAGGAGAAGGTTGGTTCTGTTGTCCACAGGAGGCCTTGTCTGCATACATACATGCATCACACACCGGGGAGGAACCTATAATCTTTGCTGACAATGATGTGCAGCATTTAAAAATCTCTACAGTCAGACCCAGTGCTTGAAAATTTTAGACCTAACATTACTCTGGCCCAGGAAGGATTTTAGTTGGAAATTATAGTTTATAGCCTAGGAGCTATTTTCCAAGATCTTTAAGGCTTACCAGCAATGACAATGAAAACAATAACGGTGATCACAATGATATCGTTGCCAATAGCTGCTACAACCTATTGACCCCATAATATGTGGTCATAGGTTATCTCCATCCTTTTAACAACCCACTTTGCGGTTGAAGAAAGACTCAGTGAGCATATGGTCTCTGTTCATGACTAATGCAGCCAGGATACAGTCATTGTGGCCCTAGAGCCGCCCCCCCCAACCTTTTTTTCCACTGTACCACAAGGCTGGCCCCTGGGCTGGGACGCTACCTCAGACCACAACCGCGTGATGACAGCCATTTCCTCCAATGGGCCCGAGGATACTTTTTTGTTTTGTTTTGTTTTACTTCTCTACCTCACAAGGGGCCTGTTTGGTGACTCAGAGGTCCTGTGTTGTAGCTCCAGGGGTGGGTCTGAAAGAAAAGGGTCTCCACCTGCAGGTGTCCTGGGCAGAGGACTTGATCCAGCTCCCTTCCCTCTAATCCCCAGATCTCAGCGGCTGGGTGGAAACTCCGTTCTGAGACCACAAGGCGAGAAAATGTCAGGGAGTAAGTTGGGCTAAGCTTCGAGGTTTGGATGTGAGACGTAGTTAGTCTACGTGGCTGGAGTGTGGTAACAAGACACATGGGCCCTTGAGGCTTGTCAGAAACCCTGATTGGCCTGGCAGCGTCTGACCTGCAGTCCCCTTCAGATATGACTGAGACAGGAGATTCGGTAAACATGGTCCCTGAAGAGCTTGCACGTTTCTTGGAAAAGGGATTTCCAGAGAGTTCTCAGAGCACATAAATAGCAGGGCCATCAAGACAAAGGTAACCATTCAAGGAATGGAGAAGTATATTCTCAAAAATTACACTCCAAGGCAGAGTTGTGGTTCAGAAAGGGGGTTTTACGTTGTTGCTGTTATTGTTTCAGTTTTGGCCTCAGAAAGGGTGCGCTGACCTGCTGTCAACAGTCTCTCGGCAGTGGGAAGGGGCATGCCTCACAGTGGGTAAAGGCATCTAGACCCTGACATAGATAGAAAGACATGGAGGACCCACCCCGGCCAGTCTTGGGGTGCACTCAAGAGAGCCCTGATTTGAGAGAGGAGTATTTCTTTATAGAAGCAAGCATCTGGGATATGTTTCCAGAGAACTTGCCATGACTTGTAATGTAGTTTCTCCCCCCTGCCTTCTGCAGTTTGGGTTGCTATGCATCTCTGATGGACCAAAAATCTAAGTCTTGAGTTAGACTCTCTCAACTCTGAGCATGTAAGACCCAAAAGGATGAGGGAGCTCCAGCACAGCCGGGAGCACTTGGAGGAGAAATCCTCAGATCCTATCAGATCCTATTGTCTTGTTGGACTCCTGGGTTAATTTCTGCATCTCATCGATGGTCTACCCCAGGCTACCTTCCACTACACGCCACCCTCCTGGCCGTGCCCTGTTGACAACCTGCTTATTTTCCACTAAGTACTAATGGGAGCCTATCTCAGAAGAGGAAAGAATCAGAAAAGTTCCTTGCAATGTGTTACAGTAGAACTTCACTTCTCCAACAGGCTCCTTTTCAGATGGCCATTCCAACTCTCTGGGAAGACAGATCTCAGAGAACAGAGAGATGTGATTGGAGATGACCCTCACTGTGCTTCTTGGGCAGCCGCTGAACCAGAAAATATGCCTGCAGGGAAAGCCTCCTTTGGGGAAGTGAAGAGGCTAAAGTTCTTTATTTTGAAAATAGAGAACAACCTTCCTCATAATCCTGTCCCCCTTCTTCCCTTCCGCCCAGAATATCATCCCCTCCCCCCTGAAAATGAAGAGTTAGTCAAATTTGAGGGACAAGTGGGTGATGATGAAGAAATAGCTGGAGAACAAACTCTGTCCTTGAGCCGTGAGTTTCTGAATGTCAGAGGCAGCTGTTCCCCAGGGCAGAGACCAAGCCAGGCCCTCACCCATTTGAACACTCTCTATGCACAAGGGCTTGAAGCTCTTGATGGATGGAAGTAACCAGTGAGGAAGGAGAGAGAAGAGGAAAGGAAGGAACCCAAATGTGGATTTGCCATTCTTTGTTGTCACAACACACACACATACACACACCTGCACTCTGGCCCCGTGGTTCCTGTTTGGAATCTAAAAGCCCACCGTGCAACCAGGTAGTCATGAACTGGTCATCAAGTCATCTGAACCTCTCACATAGCAAGGGGCACAGAGACTTTAAGGACATGATTATAAGACCCCTTCAAGGCAGCTGATGACAGGACAGGGGTCTACACTGAAGTCTGGGGCACCGAGGCCTGGGTCAAGGGGAGGGCTGGGCTCTATTGATCTTGTGTGTGGTGATCTTCCTGGGTAGAAGCTCATTCAGGGGATTTACAGGTTGGGTCTGATTATATCTTTTGTTCACGTTCTTCTAGATTAGAGGGACAGCATATACTGCTTTTAAGATGAACTCTGTAGATGACTTTCTCAATCAGAAGTTCTGTAAGCAATGTTTTGATCAACATTTAGGAATGTAGAGAGAATAGTTAAATATCTATTTAACTGGTGATGGAGGGACATGTTCGTATTTAAAATAAGACATGAGTTTGGAAATGGTGCTTTTTTCCATCTTCACATTCCTCACGGCACCAGTATCTCTGTCATCACCAGATCCCTTTCTGATTGTGGTACAGTATGTTCACAAACATTGCATCATTTCAATGCAGTGACTCAGAGTCCGAAGGATGCACCCCCAAGAAGAGCAAGTTGCACAGCCACTGACGGAACATGAAGATGATTGAGTTTTACCTGCATCCCTTAGGTTTGTGGTGGTTGTTTCAACCCCTGGCATCGCCAGGCAGGGCGTTACATTTCTTTGCCTGCTCTTAGTGACCCGATCAGCATCTCAAACTAACCTTCTCTGAGGATGTTGGAGTCAACGGTTCTTTCCCGGATACGAATTTGTGCTTCAAAATAAACTGTAAAATCATCAAGCAAATCGATGCCCGCTAATGTGAGAAGTTGTATGAGGATTTGACTCTAAAGTGACTTCCTTTTCCACAGTCAGAGTTTAGAAACCAAAGCAAACCTGGCCGTAGGTTTGAGTATATCTCAGAAGCAATGGGGCGTGGCTCAGTGTGTGCTGACAAGGTCACTGTGAAGGTGGGTGACCAGTGCCTTAGCAAGTCTGGACCTGAGGGCTGGACCTCTTAAGCCCAGAAGGGCCAACGGAGGTAGGCTGGTCCACTTGCCATCCACAGGCAGAGATTCTGCAGGCCCCGGGGGACAGAGGGCTGCCCGAGGCCAGAGAGCAGAGGACCACTAGGCTGAGGCTCAACCCGGGTCCCTTACTCAAAGCCTCTGCCCAGGGCTTGCCCTTCCCCCTAAATATATGTGCCCCAAATTGTCACCAGATCTCAGGAAAGCACTGGCTTTGTCTGGAATAAACACTAACCCCACAGCACACCCAGTCATTATCAGATGGGCAGTTCTCATCTAGGTCTTGTGGCTTTCCTGGGGTTTTCTCGGGTGTCTCTCTCCCAAATCTTTCCCCCTTTCTTTGATTATATTCACATAAACACTCATCTTTGTAGCCCTAACGCATTCACAAACATCGCTCAGGTTACCCATCTGGATTTCCCTGAGTAGTGCCTGGTGGAGTCCCCTTCGCAGCTGCCTGTCAACTATTGTCCAAGGTCCAGCCCCAGCTGCCCCGGCCTGTCCAGTGGCTCCATTTTCTCTTCTCTTTTCCCTACTCCTCTCCTGGGAAGATGTATCTGAGGATCCTGAGGGAGGAGACCTGAGGTTCTTCCCTCGGGCAAACAGGGCTAGATGGATGACATAATCCCTTTAAGTCTTACAAAAACAACCTTGTGGCTCTTGGCTCTCTCGGGCTCTCATTTTGGTTGCCTCAAGGCACCAGGCAGAAGGCCAGGGAGCCCAACCCCAGCGTAGAGACTTGCCGGGCTCCAGGGAGCACCGACGATGAGCTGTCTGCCGCTGCCTGCTCCCCCTGGCCAAGGACTCTGGCCCACAGAACCTTACAGCTCTGAGACAAGCCCTGAAACTCCCCCTCACGCCTCCTAAAGTCTGCAATTGCTTGATCACACGCTGCTTCATGCTGACTTCCACTTCCCCTCTTTGCAGATAACTTGATGTCAGAAAGTGATTCAGCTGCTGCTCTAGCCCTGGGAAAGGGCAGGTTCCATGGAAGGCTGAACGCCTATTGTTCCGGGTCATTTTAAAGAGGAGTGAGATGTCGTGAAGAAAAATGAAGACAAAATACTGACGGGTGCTGAACTTACAACACTTAAGGGGAAAAAGCCTAAATGTTCATCAGGAATGGAACGGATCAACAAATCATGGCATATTCCCACAATGAAATACTGCCTACCAACAAAAATGAATGACCTACAGATGGACACAAAAACGTGGATGATTCTACCAGACATCACATGTGAAAGGAACCGGACTAAAGAGCATATACTATACGGTTTCATTTATATAAAGTTCTAGAACAGGCTAAGCAATCCATGCTGATAAAAGTCAGAGTAGTGATTACTGAGGAGCAGGGGAGGAGGATGGATTGACTGGTAAGGAATATGAGGGAGCTTCTTAAAGTGTCCTCTGTCTCATTCAGGGCGGTGGTCACAAACACACAGGTATGTGTGTAAAACTCCATTAAGTTCTACCTTTAAGAATTACGCTCTTTGCGGTATGTATGTTATACCTCAATAAAAACTTTAAAAAAAAAAAGACAAAAGGAATGAGTAGTCAATGGAGGAAAGAAGAAGAATGAAAGGCTCAGAGAAGGAGTGTAAGAGGACAGAGAAATCCAGGAAGAGCACTTCAGTAAAAGGGCAACAGGGTTGACTAATGTAGAGAGACTCTTAGATGTGGTGGCTGAGAAATTATTTGTCCTGACAGAAGAATTTCAATAGGTTAGCCTCAACTTGAAAAAAAAGAGCAAGATTAAAGAAATCCACGGATTATGATGTTCTTGTTAGATTGTGAAGGAAAGCTCATGCTGACCACTTGCCAGCTAGGTCTGGGAACCCAAGAGTGAATGCAAAGAAGGCAAGTGTATGGGAGTTACTCCAGCTTGGAGATGAACAATGCAGACTTGGCCCAAAGATGAGAATTCTAGGAAAGTAAAGATGCCTCTCAGAAGGAAGACTTATGATGATAGAAAATGATGACAGTATTTGTATTATCAAAGTCCCAGAAAGAGAAGATAAATAGAGGGGAGCTGAAAAAAACACGTGGAGAAACAACGGTGGGACACTTTTCCAACTTTGGCAAAAGACAAACTTGTAGATTCAAGAAGCTCAGAGAATTCTAAATAGGATAAACTCAAACAAATCAACACTAGACACATCATAATTAAACCACTGAAAACTAGGAACCAAGGAAACATCTTGAAAGCAGCCAGCAAAAAAATGACCTGTTGTTTATAGAGGAGCAATTATTTAAAGGACTGCAGATTTCTCATCAGAAACCATGTAGGCCAGAAAGCAATGGAACAATATAAAAACAAACAAACAAAAACCAAACAAACAAAAGAAAAACTTCTTATTTTAAAATAATTATAGATTCATACGAAGTTGTAAAGATAAGTTCTCATGTACTCTTCTCTATAGTTTCCCCCTGTGGTTAACATCTTACCTAAGTACAGTATAATAAGAAAACCAGGAAATTGACATGAGTAAAATGTGTGTGTGTGCGTGTGTGTGTGTGTGTGTGTGTGTGTGTGTGTGTGTGTGGTTCTATACCTTTTATCACAGATGCAGATTCCTATAACCACCACTGCAGTCAAGATACAGAACCATTCCCTCACTACAAAGTACTCCCTCGTGCTACCCTTTAGAGTTACACCCACTACTCCCTGGTAATTGTTAGTCTAATCTCCGTCTCTATAATTTTGTATAAATGGAATCATGCAATATGTGATCTTTTGAGATTTGCTTTTTTTACTCAATATAACACCCTTAAGATCTATTCAAGTTGGTGCATGTATCAAGAGTTTCTTCCTTTCTATTACTGAGTAGTTTTCTATGGTATGGGTGTATCATTTTGTTTAATCATTCTTATACTGTAAGACATTTAGCTTGTTCACAGGTTTCGGTTATTACATGTAAAACTGCCATAACGAATCATGTACAAGTTTTTGTGCGGCACTAAAGCTTCTAGTTACCTGGCATAAACGTCCAGGAGTATAATGGCTATGTCATATAGAAAGTGTATGCTTAGTTTGTTAAGAAACTTCTCAACTATTTTCCAGAGTAGCTGTACCATTTTATATTCTCACCAGCAATGTAGGATATCTGGTTTCTTACCATCTGGGCCAGCATTTGATATTGTCACTATTTTAAATTTTATTTCAGCTGTTCCGATAGATATGTAGTAAGATCTGATGGTGGTCTTAATTTGCATCTCCCCCATGGCTAGCGAAGTTCAAGATCTTTTCACGTGCTTATTGGCCCCCCATATATCCTCTTTGATGAAATATCTCTCCAATTCTTTGACCCAAGTTCTATTAGGATTGTTTATTTTTTTATTGTTGAGATTTGACAGGTCTTTATAAATTCTAGACATGAGTCCTTTATTGAATATTGACTATTGGAATTATTTGAAAATACTTCCTTGTAATATGCAGCATGTATTTTCATGCTTTTAACAGGGTATTTCACCAACAAATGTTTTTAATTTTTGTAAAGTCCAATTTATCAATTTTCATTTTATGGAATGTGCTTTAAGTGTCACGCCCAGTTTTAAAATAATGAATTGAATTTCCTTCACAGTTATAAAGTTGTTTATATTATCTATTTCATATTGATGAGTTGTGGTAGCTTGTGCTTTTTAAGCTTAAATTTAATGTAAGTTGCCAAATGTATATATGTAGAGTTATTCATACTATTTTCTTTTTTTTTTTTAACATCTTTATTGGAGTATAATTGCTTTACAATGGTGTGTTAGTTTCTGCTTTATAACAAAGTGAATCAGCTATATATATACATATATCCCCATATCTCCTCCCTCTTGCATCTCCCTCCCACCCTCCCTATCCCACCCCTCTAGGTGGTTACAAAGCACCGAGCTGATCTCCCGGTGCTATGCGGCTGCTTCCCACTAGCTATTTATTTTACATTTGGTAGTATATATAAGTCCATTCCACTCTCTCACTTTGTCCCAGCTTACCCTTCCCCTTCCCCGTGTCCTCAAGTCCATTCTCTACGTCTGCGTCTTTATTCCTGCCCTGACCCTAGGTTCTTCAGAACCTTTTTTTCTTTTTTAGATTCCATATATATGTGTTAGCATGTGGTATTTGTTTTTCTCTTTCTGACTTACTTCATTCTGTATGACAGTCTCTAGGTCCATCCATCTCACTACAAATAACTCAATTTTGTTTCTATTTATGGCTGAGTAATATTGCATTGTACATATGTGCCACATCTTCTTTATCCATTTTTATCGATGGACACTTAGGTTGCTTCCATGTCCTGGCTATTGTAAATAGAGCTGCAATAAACATTGTGGTACATGACTCTTTTTGAATTATGGTTTTCTCAGCGTATATGTCCAGTAGTGGGATTGCTGGGTCATATGGTAGTTCTATTTTTAGTTTTTCAGGAACGTCCATACTGTTCTCCATAGTGGCTGTATCAATTTACATTCCCACCAACAGTGCAAGAGGGTTCCCTTTTCTCCACACCCTCTCCAGCATTTATTGTTTCTAGATTTTTTGATGATGGCCATTCTGACTGGTGTGAGGTGATACCTCATTGTAGTTTTGATTTGCATTTCTCTAATGATTAGTGATGTTGAGCATCCTTTCATGTGTTTGCTGGCAAGCTGTATACCTTCTTTGGAGAAATGTCTGTTTAGGTCTTCTGCCCATTTTTGGATTGGGTTGTTTGTTATTTTGATACTGAGCTGCATGAGCTGCTTGTAAATTTTGGAGATTAATCCTTTGTCAGTTGCTTCATTTGTAAATATTTTCTCCCATTCTGAGGGTTGTCTTTTGGTCTTGTTTATGGTTTCCTTTGCTGTGCAAAAGCTTTTAAGTTTCATTAGGTCCCATTTGTTTATTTTTGTTTTTATTTCCACTTCTCTAGGAGGTGGGTCAAAAAGGATATTGCTGTGATTTATGTCATAGAGTGTTCTGCCTACGTTTTCCTTGAAGAGTTTTATAGTGTCTGGGCTTACATTTAGGTCTTTAATCCATTTTGAGTTTATTTTTGTGTATGGTGTTAGGGAGTGTTCAAATTTCATTCTTTTACATGTAGCTGTCCAGCTTTTCCCAGCACCACTTATTGAAGAGGCTGTCTTTTCTCCATTGTATATTCTTGCCTCCTCTATCAAAAATAAGGTGACCATATGTGCGTGGGCTTGTCTCTGGGCTTTCTATCCTGTTCCATTGATCTATATTTCTGTTTTTGTGCCAGTACCATACTGTCTTGATTACTGTAGCTTTGTAGTATAGTCTGAAGTCAGGGAGCCTGATTCCTCCAGCTCCGTTTTCCTTTCTCAAGATTGCTTTGGCTATTCGGGGTCTTTTGAGTTTCCATACAAATTGTGAAATTTTTTGTTCCAGTTTTGTGAAAAATGCCATTGGTCATTTGATAGGGATTGCATTGAATCTGTAGATTGCTTTGGGTAGTATAGTCATTTTCACAATGTTGATTCTTCCAATCCAAGAACATGGTATATCTCTCCATCTGTTTGTATCATCTTTAATTTCTTTCATCAGTGTCTTACAGTTTTCTGCATACAGGTCTTTTGTCTCCTTAGGTAGGTTTATTCCTAGGTATCATACTATTTTCTTATTAACCTTCTGAGGTCTGCAGGACCTGTAGTGATTTTTCCTGCTTCATTCCTGATATTGGTAATTTGTGTCTTCTTTCCCTTTTCTGGTCAGTCTTGCTAGAGGTTTGTTAATTTTATTGATCTTTTCAAGGGCTGGCTTTTGTTTCATGAATTTTCTCTCTTTTTTTTTTTTTTGTTTTGTTTTTGTTGTTTTTTTTTGTTTGCTTTCACTTTCATTGCTTTCTGTTCATATCTTCTTATTTTCTTCTTTCTGCTTGCTTTGGGGTTATTTTTGCTCTTCTTTTTCTAGTTTCCTGAGGTGAGAGTTTAGGTTACTCATTTGAAAAGGTTCCTCTTTTCTAATGAAAGCATTAACAGTATAAAATTTCTTCTAAGCGTTGCTTTAAAAATCCCACAAATGTTGATGTGTCGTATTTTCATTTTCATTCAGTTCAGTGTCTGCTTCCCTTGAGACTTCCTCTGTGAACCATGGATTATCTGGAAGTAGGTTGTCTAGTTTTTAAGTATTTGAGATTTTCCTGTTATATTTCTGTATGACACTGGGCAGTGGCAGCTGCCAGATCCCTGAGGTCTGGGGGTCCCTGGATGGTGCTCGGCCTTCAGCATGAGAGAAGGGGAAGCTTCGTATGGATCATGGCAGGTGTAGGACAGGTTAGAAATGTCATTCAGTATGTGATGCACGGCCCTGTGAGTTGCATTCCCTAGACTGCTCAAAGCAGGAGGAAGCCTCAGAACTGAATGTTCATTGCTGTTTTAATACTTTACCCCTTCCAGATGCCATATTAGCATTTTAATAGGGCTTTCCAGTCCACAACCCCAGGAGTCACTGTTGCACTCCAGGCTGTGGCTGAGCTCCGAGAAGAGGGTGAGGAGTTGATGTAGGTCAGAGGCTCCCCAGGGGGACACCGTCACCAGCAGAGGGCTGAGGCTGCCTCCAGGGCAGACAGGGAGGGTGAAGGATGGAAAGGAACTTGAGGAGCATGGGGAGTGGTAGTGCCGTCCCCTGGGAGTGGGAGGAAAGACATTCGGGGCAGCATGAAGACAGAAATAGATTAATTTTATTCTCTCATGGATGAATGGCTATGTCTGCCCAGAAACAGAGGCGGGTTCCAGAGTTATGACTGTGTTAATTGCCATCCAGGCAGGGACAAGGAGGAAGGACCCAGGGATGGGGCGAGGGGGAGGCCAGGAGGAGTGCTTAAAAGCCCTTTGTTCTCTGTGGGAGAAGAGTTAATGGTGGCGGTGGAAGCAGTAACAGAGCCGGTGGTGGTGAGGGTGGTGTGTGTGCGTGTGTAGAAGTGAGGTGGAGCGCTTGGAGCCGGGCCTGAGAACATCACTAAATATTCTCTCACATCTCACTCGGGCAACTTCACAGTCTGTGGCTGACTCAGCCAATGCCATGGCCTCCCATGTCCCCCGATCGATCTGAGCTCCAAGGTCCCTCCCCCACCTCACACTCCCTCCAGTGCCCCCAAGGCCACAGGAGACCCTGGTGCCCCCAGCACTGTTCCACCTCAGAGTCTTAACTCCGTCTGCAGTTTTCCCACCCACTCTCGTCTTCCCCAGCTGCTTTACTCTCAGCAGACACGACCACACGGAGACCCCGGTTCCACCCGGCCGCATTCCCCTACTTCTGCGTTCATGACCGTCTTGGCTTCTAGGGCTTCTCATTTCTAATCCTTCTCTCCATCATCCTCGAATCTCTTCCTCCCTTATCTTCCCATAGCACCTGCCCAGGAAAACCCCAAACCCCCAAAGCAATCCAGCTGGTCACACCCAGGATGTGGAGGACCGCTGAAGAAATCACACCGGTAGGTGTGCGGTGGAGCTTCTCTGGTTGGGTCCCAGCTGGACCAGCTTCCCTGTGCCCAGCGAGCTGCTTCCTCTCTTCAAGGCCCCAGGCACTTCTGCTCCCAGACTCTCTGTCCTCAGATGTTCTTACCCCTTTCAACAAAAGGACCCACTCTCCCTGCCTCTGGAATTAACTCTTCTCATGCCCAGCTCTGCACATAACCTTACTTTCCTCCTTCCCCTCCTTTCCAGCAGAATCTAAATCTTGGGATCACATCCCTCCCCCTTTTCAGAACCGGCTAAGTCTCTCCGTCAGCCTCCTTCTCACCGTCTTCTTGAGAAACGGAGCCATTTGGGGGTAGAGTTCGCAGGTAGAGCATTTGACTGCAGAAACAGAGCCATTTTCTGAAAGACCATTTACCAAACGCCAAATCTCACTGTGACCAAAAAGCCAACTTATTAAAGATCAGTTTGCCCAGTGACCGATTCCACAGACTGCCAAAGCCCCCAAAACGTATTTCTCTTAATTACTTACAAAATGTGTCATGATAGGTGTTGCACAGGAAGTTTCAAAAGCCGTTAATGATGCTTTTCAACATTTTGGCTGTTGGTGTTTCTCTAGTTTAGAAGTTTTATTTTTGGTGTCTCCACCACTGTTTTATATTGGATTTATGGGTATGTGATTCACATTCTAAAGCTGACTACTTCTCAAAAATTACTTAGAAAAGGTTTTGGTAATGCATGAGGCTTTAACCTTTGGTTTGCAGAGGAGATAGTTTGCCCTTCAAGCGTAATTTTACACCAATTTGCAACTTCTCTTTTTTTTTTTTTTCAAAGTGGTTTGGCAGTCAGCCAAATAAATGTTTCTTCTGCATGTTAATTTTCACATATCCATGACAACTTCCCCAATGGCAAAATCCCAAAGTGGGAGCTATAGTTCAATTTAGGTACAAGTCTTTAAATTAGAGTTGACAGTAAACACAGTTGAGGGAAAATCCATCCACTGGCACCAAATATATATATATTGGGCATTCAAGAAGTGCCCTGCTTCTGAAATATGGAAACCCACATAAGATTGACATTTACCAGAGATGGACTGAGAAATCTACAAGGAAATATCTGGTGAAAAGACGCCTGAAAACTTGTAAACCAAGCTAAACTACTAAACATATGTGAAAAAGCAAACCAAACCTACAGGAAAATCTTCAGTGTTGTAGAGACCATAGCACACACATTTCTATAATTTTTAAAGTAATAGAGTAAAACAACTTTTGGGGGAATTCCAGGGATCACTCATCAGGGAAATGGGTTCTTCAGCAAACTGATTTTCAATAAATCAGTTTTCAATTAATTGGCCTTTGGTAAATGGTGATTGGTTATTTGTCAAATTGACCTATTTCTTCAACCTCTCTGTCTTTCCTGGGTCTTTCCCTCCGGAAGCCACGCATCAGGTACCTGGGGCTCCCATACCTGCTAGCCTCCTTCCTGTTACAGTCAGTGAATTGGGCTGGAGTACCAGCCTTTAACCTGGTACTTTGTAACCTCTGCTGCTGGATTCTCCCCCTCATTCACACTCTGATTCTTAGGGCTGTTTCCTTCTCTTCTCCCCACATTGATCTAAGACCCCCATCCCTAATTAAGCCCTCTGAACTCTACTCTCAAAAAGTACTTGGGGGCTTCCCTGGTGGCGCAGTGGTTGAGAGTCCGCCTGCCGATGCAGGGGACACGGGTTCGTCCCCTGGTCCGGGAAGATCCCACATGCCGCGGAGCGGCTGGGCCCGTGAGCCATGGCCGCTGAGCCTGCGCGTCCGGAGCCTGTGCTCCGCAACGGGAGAGGCCGCAGCAGTGAGAGGCCCGCGTGCCGCAAAAAAACAAAAACAAAAACAGAAAGTACTAGGGCATGACCGACCTTTACTGAGGTTTGAGGTTACCTGGCCAAGCAGGTAACTTCAGGTGGGAGGCCAGTCAACCCAGCTCTGCCAACGTCACCCCTTTTCCTCCAGGCATGCCGCTGGGTCCTCCCCTTTTCAGCCCCTCCTTTTTGCTCTTCATGCTTCTTCCCTCTCTCTGGTCCTTCTTCAGTCACTCCTGTTGAGTTTTCTTATAGAACACCTCTCACTCTATCCTACTTAACTGCTTCCACGCACAGATGGGAGAAATTCACCCTCCAGAGCCAAGCAGGCTTCGGAAGCTGTTGTCAAAGAAACCTGACCCCTCCTTTGCAAGAGAGAAAAGGTGCTGTATGTCTATACATTGCAATGGAAAGAAACCCACTATGCATCTACATGCACTGAAATCTCCCACCTTGACACATCCTCTCTCTTGACCCTATATCCCCCTCTCCATCCTGACTTTTTTTCACAGCCAAGTTTCCTGGACCATCTACTGATACTCACCGTTTCTCCTTTGTCCCAACCAGTAGACACTTCCTGATCTTTTTCTTTCCTAACCTCCTTGTAACATTTGACATAGTAGATACCTCCTTCCAGAAAACTCTTTTTTGTCCAGCTGCTCTGGCCAGGGCTTCTCAATCTCTTTTGCGCTGTCCTTTTCTCTTATTGCCTTCTTAGAGGTCATTGAGTCCAGCTCTGGCCTCAGGACTCACCTGTTCTGTACGCAGACCCTGGTTGGTCCCACCCACCCATGGACTTAACCACCTCTGCTGTGCTGCTATGGGGTCTCAGCTCGTTGCCCTTGGCCATGCTCTGGGCAGCTCAGGACAACACTTGGTTGTCTCCTCGGTGTCTAGAATTCAACACCTACAAAGTGAACTCATTCTCTTTCCCCCAAGTATGTGTCCATTGTCTAAGCCAGCAAGCTCCCTTACCCACCACCACCAAACCCAAGCTGGGCAGAATCTCCTCTTTCATGCCTCTGAAAGCCACTTTGCTCTCCCCATCCCACTGCTGCCGGCGGAGCAGAGCACTCATCACTCCCTCCTTGGGGTAAGACCATTGCCCTTGGCCTTCCAGATCTTCTAATCCACACCCAACACGGCTGCCAAAGGAATCTTTCCTTAATGCGAAGTTAGCCATACCCTACCTCCCCTGGCTTGACAGTATGGGGCTCAGAGCTTTCAAGATGACATTTCAAGCACACAGGGCCTTTTGTCATCTAATCTCTTCTCTCTCCAGCTCCCCAGTTCAACGTAGGCTCCATGTCTTCAGGGAAACTTGCCTGACCCCTGCTCCTGCTAGGTGTTCTGTGCCTCGCTAGCAGCCCACATTACTCTGATGAGGGACTTCACTGTCTGTGAATTTCTAGAGGGCAGGCCTGGTCTAACTCAGCTTCATCTCTCCAGAGTCTAGCTCATGGTAGGTGTTCCAAAATGTTTGATAAAGACAGGAGGGATATCTCAGGCTTCTCAGCTCATAAGGTCTCTGCTGAGACCTTGACATTGTGCAGGAGGCAGAGATAGGGACCCGTACAGGGAAACCCAAAAGTCCAAGGGTGCTACGACTTGGCTGAGAGACTTCTGAGGACCAAGGCAATCGGGGGAAGTGCAGCCTTCCTCCTACTTGGGAAGATGTAATTTCCATCATTCTGTCTCCCCAGGACTCTGCTCAAGGAGGCTTCTGCCGTGGCAGGTGAAGGTGGTTCTTCTGGAAGGGTCTGTCCTGCTGTGAAGGTAGTCAGTGGTGCTTGGACAGCATAAAGGTGCCACAGACATTTGTTGACTGCAAACAGGAAGTGCTTTTGGCTTTGCCTCAAGGCAGGGGCGCATTTTATGTGCCAAGACCTCCCCTTCTGCCCCATTATGCTTGACTTAAGAGAGACTCCGGCCCCCTCTCAGCTTGCCTTCTGAGCACTGAGAGGACAAGCATGGTTCTGTGGTGGCAGTTGGAGGGGACATATGATTCAGAGCCTTCTCTGGTGAGGCCACCAGTCCTTGAGGGGCTTCGCTGCTGGGCCGCTCCTTAGATGCCACTGAGCTGTGACCAAACAGTCCAGGAATACTTTCCCAGACCAGTGGCCATTGGGCGCTTCAGGTATAGGTGTCACCAAGAGGGCAGCCAAGAAGGAGGTGGCACCTGGTACCCAAGTCCAGTGCCACAGGCCAATTCCTCAAGCCAAGGGAGACAGGCACCTGACTCACCATGACAGGACAGGACCCTTGCCAAGTCCTTCCTGAGAGGGGGAAGAGCCACTTCCAAATAAACACAAAGCTGGGTCTATAAAACATGGCCTTCCTGGCATCGGTGGTCAGAAGTGACAAGCCTGCCAAAGCTCTGCGATGCATGGCGTGCCTGGCATCAATGGTCAGAGGTAATGAGCTTGCCAAAGTTCTATGAAAAATAGCTTTCCAAGGTATAGAAACCAAAGGGAAACACTGCAGGTACTTAACTGGCTTGGAGCCACGGTGACTTAACTAGTCTACGGAAAATCAGTCAACGCTCACATTAGTCATCAAATTGAAATATCGATAAAGGACTATGCTTTAGTCTAATACACTAACAAAAATTAACATTTTAATGATAATTTGTAACGTTGGGAAGGATATGGTAAAACTGTTATCCTCACACATTGCTCTTGACAGTATATATTTGTACAGTCTCCCATGGAGAGCAATTTATCATTATCTGTCAAGAATTGCAAGAGTTCATGACCCTCTCTCCAAAGAAAATAAAGCAAGATATGGAGGAAAGTTTCATTAGAGTGTTAATTGTCATTTTGACAGATGTATCAAGTGTTCAAATTATAGTGCATGACAAACGTTTTAATATTGTGTTAGGTATTGAAACGATGACCGTGAGAACAACGCGGCGACATGGAAAAGTGCCTGTGACAATAACAGGACACGAGTCCGCGTGTGTCTATAAGGATGACAAGCGAGTGAAACAGCGTTCACAGCAAAGTGGAATCTGAGTCAATCCACCAAAATGATAACTGTGGTTGTGTCTGGGGGTGAAAGCGATGGGGGATTATTTTTTCTTTTTCAAATTTGGTATAATGTGATATAACAAGAAAAATTTTTTTTTAGAGATTGGAGGGTTGCCGAGTGGAGATAAAAAAGACAACTGAGAATCCTCTTCAGGTGGGTGGGAAGAAGCCTTTCAGGCAAGAAAGGCAGGGTAGCCCGACCTCCCAGAGCTGGATTCTGCTTTGGTTTGGACAGGGCAGGGTGCAGGCTGGGCACAGAAGAAAGGACAGGCCTTTGCTATACTGCTTTTTCTTGGGATCTGAAGAAGTCTGGGGATGTGACAAGCTGATCTTAACTGGGGAAAGGTTGGAGATCTCACACAAGGCCCGTGTGGGAAGGCTTTTGGCTCTAAAATGGGCAGTCTCTCAACGAATCTGGCATGGGCCCATGAGAACCCCAGGGGGAGCCTGAGGAAGTGATGGTTTCAACACTGCTCCAAGGAACCGGTGAGGAAGGAGGCCAAGGAGAAGGGATGGGTGAGGGGCGGCAGGCAGGGAGCTGTGAGGTTCTCACGGGCAGTGACAGTCACAATGCCTGGGCTTGGAGGAATAAGAGGAGGCGTTCTGGTCCTCCAGTGGGAGGAGGGTGGAGCATGGCTTTGAGATGTACTCGATCATGATTGTGTCTTAAGAGAGCAGGCTCAAGCTGAAGGAGACACTAGGCCAGGTGCATAGGGCACACACATAGCCCAAAGCCTAGTGTCAGAATTTTGTGTAGAAAGAGGCAGCTGAACAAATAGATGGATGAATAAGTGAACGCATGAGGCTTTATGCAAAGCACGGGAGTGTGATAACATGGCCGAAACTGGATCTGACATTGTCCCATCTCAACTCACCACGTGTCACAGCAGCTAGCTCTTAGAAACATCAAAACACGTCTTAAATAATCCCTACGGAGAAACTTTATCAACCAGAAAGCATGTATGGAGATGCTGTGAGCTCCTTAGGGCCAAGCCTTGTAGGATACAAAGAGCCCCAAGACAGAGTTCCATCCTACGAGGGGCACCTCATCACTCCCCTACCCCCACACGTAGGTTCTTATTCTTGGGTCTTGTCTGACATACTTTAGGGTCAGTGCTACAAAATCAGGGGCATCATATTTGAAATTGACAATCTGTGGGGCAACAGAGAAGGATCAACCTACAAAGTGAGAAACAAATCTGAATGTAAATCAGGTGAAGGCATAAATATCTTTTAGACTTAAGCGCAGACAAGAAAGTATGCAAAATTAGGGGGAAACCATTTCATCTTCATTATGTGTGTGCTACGCTCTCTTTTGCACTGGGAGTGACTTTAACTCACCCGTTTATTTGCATCTGGACAAAGAGAAACCTAAAATACTTTCATTATCTTAAGAGAGCGATTAGCCAGCTGAAAAGAATGTTCCTTCTGACAGCAATTAATCTTGGTCAGCCTCCTCTCTGCTCCCAGGCCATTGCTTTGCTGAGTCATTCCACTAAGCAGGGTCCCCAGCCACAGAGCCCAGCTGCCTGCAGCCACCATGGAACCTTAGGATCTCACCATTGGGGTTATTCTCACTGCTGTCACTTTGTTGGTTTGTGTGTGTGTGTGTGTGTGTGTGTGTGTGTGTCCTTAGATAAGAAGCATACTATTCATGTAAAATTATGTATTTAGGTAAAAATCCATATTTAAGATCATGTCAGAGCTTAAAATGTGTATGAAATTGGCACATTCTTGGACTCCAAAGAGAAAGAACCTTCCTTTTCATCTGGTTTTAACTTCTGCTTCTAAACAGCTGTTTATTCTGTTTTATAAAGATCTCCAAGCAGAATGCTTAAGCAAAAAAGAGGAAGGAGCAGAATAATAGATATACTGTAACACCAGTTCCATCAACACACACACACACACACAACCACAGGCACATACACATACACATATACATGAAAAAATCTGAATGGCTTACTAAACCATTGATAGTCATGATATCGGGGGCTGTGAAGATAGAGGAAACTCATTTTCTAAATGTTGCTTTTCTCTAATGTATGATTATTTTATATTGAGTTTATATTACTTTTGTAACTAAAACCAATAAAGACTGAATGTTAAAGTAAGACGCTCTTTGCATGAGAGGTTTTCCTAGTGATGAAATACCTTCTTAATTGAGCTACATACTTTCTCTCTTACAATTTATTCTCATTTCCTCCTTGGTTTTGTTTTTCCTAGGAATGAAGAAAGTGGTCAGCATCTTCTCTAGATCAGAGGGACTATGCATTTGTCTTTACTTTTTATCATGAAAATTTCAAACGTAACACAAAGAATGCAGAAGAGTCTAACGGGCCCCTGTGTATCTATCACCACCTTCTATAACTATCCACTTTCCGCCTTCATCTGTCTTCCACCCCCATCTCAAACAAATTAATTTATAGGCATACAGTTCTTTTTGGTTTTGAAGTAAAATTTATATACCGTGAAATGCATGAAATCTTTTTTTTTTTTTTTTTTGCGGTACGCGGGCCTCTCACTATTGGGGCCTCTCCCACTGTGGAGCACAGGCTCCGGACGCGCAGGCTCACGGGCCCAGCCGCTCCGCAGCATGTGGGATCTTCCCGGACCAGGGCACGAACCCGTGTTCCCTGCATCGGCAGGCGGACTCTCAACCACTGTGCCACCAGGGAAGCCCCTGCATGAAATCTTAACATTAAAATTTTGAAAAATAGATACGTCTGTGTAACTCACATCCTCATCAAGATACAAAACCTTCCCATCACCCAAAAAACGTGCTCTTGTACATTTCACGGTCCCTTTCCTCACTTCCCTGACTTTTCACCATATTTAATTTAGTCGCCTGTCCTAGAATATCTGTTCATTGCTTTTTAATATAATAAAACTATTTCCATTATAAAAGCTGTACATGTTAGGGAAAATCTTGAGGGTAAAATAAAACCCTAGAAAAACAGAAAGAAAATTGTAATGAATAGTCCCACCACACAAAGGGAAAAATCGTTAAAAGTTTTGTTTTCTTCTAGTTCCTGGGTGTAAAGTTTTCTTATTTTATGTATCTGTGATTGCTTACTTCACATGACTTCCCATAATAATTTCACATAACTCTCATAATAATTTCATAAGATAAGCATCCCTCCTACGATAGTCACAAAGGGAAAAAAACCTGTCAACCTAGAACTTAATACCGAATAAAAATATCATTCAAAAATGCAGAAGAAATAAAGATTTTTGCAGACATACAAAAGCTGAAAGAATTCTTCAGAAACAGATGCACACTGCAAGAAAGTTTAAAGGAAGTCTTTCAGGCAGGAGGTAAATGACATCAGATGGAAATATGCACCTGCACGGAGGAATAAAGAGTACTAGAGATGGTAAATACATGAGTCAATAATAGGAATTTTATCTTATTATTTAATGTCTTTAAAAGATCCTAGAGGACATCCAGTCCCAGCCAAGGTGGAGTAGCCCCATTCCCCCCAGGTCCTACCCTCTTACAACTAAAAACCTCTGGATGTAACACAACATAGCAAACAAAAGACAACTCTGAAAAGGGTCTGAAAGAATAAAGTGAACTGCCTAAGGGACGCAGGGCTTGAGGAACAACACAGCAGTGGGTACCCTGTTTGGCTTTTTAGAAAAGTTTGTGTTTGTGTGTTTGTTTTGTCTCCTACACATCCTGGATGGAGTACCCAAAGCTGTCAACAGGCACAGACAAAAAAGCCCTAAGAGGGCTTCCCTGGTGGCGCAGTGGTTGAGAGTCCACCTGCCGATGCAGGGGACACGGGTTCGTGCCCCGGTCCGGGAAGATCCCACATGCCGCCGAGCGGCTGGGTCCGTGAGCCATGGCCGCTGAGCCTGTGCGTCTGGAGCCTGTGCTCCGCAACGGGAGAGGCCACGACAGTAAACGGCCCACATACCGCAAAAAAAAAAAAAAAAAAAAAAGCTCTAAGAAAAGTCTGCTTCCCTAGCTAAAGAACCAGTAAAAGCTGACATAACAATAGAAACTCTTTTTTTTTTTTTTTTTCCGGTACGCGGGCCTCTCACTTTCCCGTTGCAGAGCACAGGCTCTGGACGCTCAGGCTCAGTGGCCATGGCTCACGGGCCTAGCCGCTCCACGGCATGTGGGATCTTCCCGGACCGGGGCACGAACCCGTGTCCCCTGCATCAGCAGGCGGACTCTCAACCACTGCGCCACCAGGGAAGCCCCCTAGAAACTCTTGTTTGATCATATTTGCCCTACTTAAGTGCAACACCAATGCAATCCCGTGCCCCCTCCCCCCTCCCCTCGATCCCGCTCAGAGGATTCAGTCCGGCTGAGTGGGAGCTCATGGTCCACTCCCTTTATGGCAGAAGCAGGCGGCACTCCAAGTCCCCCATTGGGGTTGCACTAGAAGGGTCCATTAGGGAGCTGAACCTCCTCCCCCAACCTGGCACCAACGAGACTGACTGAGGCAGTGTGGGGTGACGCTGGTTGGAACTCTGCTTTCCTACAGCTGGTGTCAGCAGGGCTCAGAGAGAAGCTGAGCATCCATCCCCACCCGGCAGCAACAAGGTAGAATGAAGTGGTGTGAGGGACACTGTGTCAACAGGGCATAGAGGGGGCTGAACTTACGCTCCCCTCAGTGCCAGCAAGAGGATGTGAGTAGATGCTCCATTTTTCTCAGGAAGGTACCAGCTGGGCTGAGAAGGGGGGAATTAAACATCCACCCCTACCACAACCTACCACTATACCTAAACAGGGTGACTGCCTGCTAAAAAGGAAGGTTAACTAGAATCCAGAGTCACACAACATAGTAGCCAAAAGGTCCAGGACATAATAAAAAATCGCTTGTCACACCAAGAACCAGGAAAATCACACTTGAATGAGAAAAGACAATCAACCAGTGCTTACACCGCGATGACTCAGATGCTGGCATATTCTGAAGAGTGTTTTAAAGCAGCGATTACAAAAATTATGCAATGAGCAATTTAAAACACGCTTGAAACAAAAGAAAAAACTAGAAAATCTAAGTGAAGGAATATAAGCTATTAAAGAAACAACCAGTTGGAAATGATAAAACTGAAAGATACAATGACTGAAATAAAAACCCAAAGGATGGGCTCGATAGTAGTTTAGAGACAACAGGGAATGAATGAGTGAGGTTGAAGATGGATAACTGGAAACGACCCAATCTTAGTAATAGAAAAGGAAATAGGCTGAAAAAAGAAATGAGCAGAGTCTGAGAGATCTGTGTGATGATCACAAAAGATCTAGCATTCGTATCATGAGCATCCCAGAAAAGAGGAGAAGAAGTGTGCAGCTGAAACAAGTACTCAAATAAATGATAGCTAAAAATTCCCCAAATTTGACAAAAGGCAAAACCTAGAGATTCAAAAACTGGAACAAATCCTGAACAGGACATAGCCAAAGAAATCCTCACTAAGACAAATTACAGTTAAATTTCTGAAAACTAAAGGCAAAGAAAAAAGTCTTGGTAGAGGCTAAAGAGAAGTAAGGTATTGCTTATAAAACTATTCAGATGACAGCCATCTCTCATCTGAAACCATGGAAGCCAGGAAGAAGTGGTACAGCATTTTACAAGTCCTGATAGAAAAGAATTAAGAATTTACTTGTAAAATTCAAAAGAATTGTAAAATTCAAAAAGAATTGTAAAATTCAAAAGAATTCTACTTCCAGCAAAACTATTCTTGCCGTATCTGAATCTGATTCTGATACTTGCTAAGTCTCTTCAAACTGTGGGCTTTGGGGTGTTTTTTTTCCCTCTTAATATGCCTTGAAATTTTTTCTTGATAGCCAGACATGATATACTAGATAAAACAAGTTGAGATAAATAGGTTTTCAGTAGGGCTTCCCTGGTGGCGCAGTGGTTGAGAGTCCGCCTGCCGATGCAGGGGACACGGGTTCGTGCCCCGGTCCGGGAAGATCCCACATGCTGCGGAGCGGCTGGGCCCGTGAGCCATGGCCACTGAGCCTGCGCGTCCGGAGCCTGTGCTCCGCAGCGAGACAGGCCACAGCAGTGAGAGGCCCGCGTACCGCAAAAGTAAATTAAATTAAAAAATAGGTCTTCAGTAATGTGGTAGTAAGAGGTAAGGTGTAGGGGGGGCATTCCATGGTCCTGTGATTAGGTCTCAGTCTTTTAGTGATCCTGTGCTTCTGAACTGTGAACTTCACAACTGCTTCCCAGTCTCTCTCGCCCTCCTCACCCCCCACCTTACATTGGACAGGATGGCTAGAGTGGCCTGGAGTTGGGTATTTCCCTTCCCCCAGGTCGGTTCGGCTCTGATAAAACCCTAATAGTTTAGGCTCTGGAAAAATAGTTTCACTTGAGGGCAGGTCTTGTTAAGAACAGAACGTTCTGACTTATTTCAAAATAGTTCCTTTTTCATCCCCCGATGGAAAAACAAGAGAAGTTTTCTCTGATGTTCACTGTAAAACCCTGTTTGAGTTCCTGGAGATAATATTTACAAAAGTGTGTGGGCTCCCTAGGATAGGTCTCCCTGGAGTTTTTGACCCTAAGACTTGTCCACGCTGAGCCTCCGGCAATTCAGGTTTTCTTACCCTGGCTCTGGTTCCTGCAGAGGTTTCTGCTCCCTCAGGAATTTCTGCTCCCATAAGAAGTGATTCTCACTATTTGCTTATCTGTCTTTTCAATTTGGGGAGATGTGGTTTGCCTTGTGATCTCATTTCTCTGAAAATCAAAGAGTTGTTGATTTTTCAGTTCACTCTACCTTTTGCTTGATGTTAGGACAGAGTGATGACTTCCACGCTCCTTATATGATGAATAGGAAGTCAAACTATTTTTTAGGAATAAAGGTAAAATAAAGACATTCTCAGATGAACGGAAACTAAGTGAATATGTCACCAGAAGACCTACCCTTAAAGAATGACTGAAGGAAGTGCTCTAAACAGAAAGAAAATGATAACAGAAGACTTCAGGACCTCGGGAGGAAATAAAGAAAAGAAAGCATGACTATAAATATAATTGACTATTTGAACAAAAATAATAATGATTAGAAGGATACTTACAAATATATGTACATGTAAAATGAATGACAAAAATAAAATCAAAGCCAGGAGGGGAGAAGCGGAGGTATCGTGTTGTAAGCTTCTTTTACTACATGGGAAGGGGTATAATACCACCTGAAAGTAGACCTGATAAATTAAATATGTATTCTATAAACACTAAGGAATACTAATATAACACAACAGAGAGAGCAAATAAGGCAACAAAAGAGGTAAAATTTAGTCATAAAAATATCCAATTAATCCAAAAGAAGGTGGAGAAAAGGTAAGGGGGGTGGGCAAAGAACAGATGGGATAATTTTTGGAAAAAAATAGCAAGACGACAGGATTAAACCTAATCATATCAATAATTACATTTAATGTAAATGCTCTAAATATCTCTAATAAAATGCAGAGTTTGTGAAATTAGATATTTTTAAATAGCAGTTCCAACTGCATGCTACTTATAAGAAATGTATAAATAGGTTAAAAGAAAAAGGATGGGAAAAGATATACAATGTGAACATTAATAAAAAGAATCTGAGTGGCCATATAAATATAAAAGTAGATTTCAAGCAAAGAATATCATCAGGGATAAAGAAGGACATCTCAAAATGATAAAGGGCTCAATTTTTCAAGAGAACATAACAATCCTAAATAATGTATGTGCATCTAATAAAAGAGCTTCAAAATACTGAAGCAGAAATTGGCAAAACTATAAGGAGAAATAGATAAATACACATTTAGAGTTATAGATTTCAATACCTTTCTCAATAATTGATAGAGAAGTAAATAGAAAATCAGAAAGGATGTAGAAGACTTGAACAATACTATTAATAAAATTTAGCTACTTGGCATTTATAGAATACTTCACCCAGAAACAACAGAATGCACATTTTTTACAAGGGCACTTGGAACATTTTCTAAGAGGTAATATATTCTGAGCCATAAAACAATGCTTAACTTTAAATAAATTCAAGTTATTAAAAGTATGTTTTCTGAAAAAAAATTACAATTAAAATAGAAATCATTAACAGGAATGTATCTGGAAAATTCCCAAATATTTTGAAACTAAATAATTCATTTTCCAATAACTCATTGGTCAAATAATAAGTCAAGAGGTAAAAAAAAAAATTATTTTCTCATAATGAAAATGAAAACACCGTATATCAACATTTGCAAGATGCCACTATAATAATCTTAGAGGGAAACTTATGGCACTACATGTCTGTTTTAGAAAAAAGGAAAGATCTTGAGCCAATGGCCTCAACTCACACTTGAAAAAAGCAGAAAAAGAAAAGCAAATCAAACCCAAGTAAGAATTAAAAGGGAAATAATAAAGATCAAAGTGAAAAATCCATGAAATAGAAAAACAAGAAAGAAAAGCCAATAAACCAAAAGCTAGTATTCTAAGTAGATCAACAAAATTTAAAAACCTCTTGTCAGACTGATCAGGAAAAGAGTATTAAGACACAAATTACTCAATATCAGGAATGATAAAGATGACATCACTTAGATTCTACAGATATTAAAAGGATAATAAGAAAATATTATGAACAACTTTAAGCCTATAAATTAGAAAACATAGATGAAATGGACAAATTCCTTTAAAGACACAAATTATCAGAGCTCACTTAAAATATAATAATAACGTGAATTGCCCTCTATCTATGGAATAAACTGAATTGTAGTTAAAATGTACTCATGAAGAAAACTGCAGGCTGAGATGGCTTCACAAGTGAACTCTACCAAACATTAGGAAAGAAGGAATAACAATCCTCATAAACTCTTTAAGAAAATTGAAGTGAATACTTCCAATTCATTTTATGAGTCCAGCATTGCCCTGATTCCAAAGCCAGGCAAAGAAAACCATAGACAAGTAACTTTCATAAACAAAATGCAACAATTTTTAAAGAAAATTTTGCAAATTTAATCCAACAACATATAAAAAGGATAAAACATCATGGCCAGATGGGGTTTATCCCAGGAATGCAAGGTTGGTTTGATATGCAAACCCTAATCAATACAAGTCGCTGTATTAACTACAAGAGAAAAACCATTTGATCATCTCTATAGGATGCAGAAAAAACTTGGCCAATTTTAACACCCATTCCTGATTAAAAACTTAGAAAACTAAGAACAGAAAAGTACTTTCCATCTTGCGTAAGGTCAGCTATGAAAAACCTACAGTTGATATCATATTTCATGATGAAAGATGAAATCTTCTCACACTAATGTCATGAACAAGGCAAGGATGTCTGTTCTCACTACTCTTTTTCAAGATAGTACTGGAAGTGCTAGCCAGCACAAAAAGACAAGAGAAAGAAATAAAAGGCATGGACTGTAAAGAGCCACAGTTGGCATAATTATGTATGTATGAAGTTGCCAAGAATCTACGAATAAAACACTAAAAAGTGAATTTAGCAAGCTTGCAGGACACAGGACACTATAAAACATTATTGTATTTCTATGTGCCATATACCCAAAATACACACACACACACACACACACACACACACACACACACACACACACACACACACTCGGACAGCTGCTTTTTGACAAAGGTGCAAAAGCAATTAAATGGAGAAAGGACAGCCTTTTCAACAACTGACACTGGAACAAGTGGATGCCCATGTGCAAAAGAATCAACTTGAGTCCATAACATGCATCGTATAAAAATAATTTAAGATGGATTATAGATCTCAGTGTAAAATCTGAAACTATAAACCTCTAGGTGAAAAACATAGGAGAAACTCTTTGTGATCTTGAGTTAGGCAAAGAGTTTTTAGCTACGACACCAGATACACAATACATAAAAAATAAATTGATAAATGGAACTTTATCAAAATTAAAACCTGTGCTCTTTGAGAGACACTATTAAGAGAAAGAAAAGACAAATCACAAATTGGGAGAAAATTTTTGCCACATATATATCTGATAATGCACTTATGTCTAGAATATATAATGAACTCTCAAAACTCAATAGTAAGAAAATAGCCCAATTAAAAATAAAATGGACAAAAGATTTGAACAGACATTTTCCCAAAGAAGTTATATGGATGGCAATGAGCACATGAAAACATGCTTAACATCATTAGTCATTAGGGAAATGCAAATTAAAATCACAATATGATACCATTACACATAGTTCAGAATGGCTAAAATTAAAAAGACTGACAATACCAAGTGCTGGAGAGGACGTGGAGGATATTAATCCTGATATGCTGCTGGTGGAATGTAAAATGATACAACCACTTCGGAAGTTTAAAACTTCTCAAAAAGTTAAACATTTACCACGTGTCCCAGACATTCAATTCCAAGAGAAAAGGCAGCAGATGTCTACACAAAGACTTGTACACAGATGTTCATAGCAGCTTGATTTGTAATAGCACCAAACTGGCAACAACCAAAATGTCCATCCACAGATGAATGGAAAAACAAATTGTGGTACATCTGTACAATGGACCACTTCTCAGAAAAAAGAAAAGAAAAAAGAAAGAAATGATTTATTGATAAATACAATATGGATAAATCTCAAAAATAACTATGTTGATACAAATAACAAATGCTGGAGGGCATGTAGAGAAAAGGGAACCCTCCTACACTGTTGGCGGGATTGTAAGTTGGTGCAGCCACTATGGAGAACAGTATGGAGGTTCCTCAGAAAACTAAAAATAGAATTACCATATGATCCAGCAATCCCACTCCTGGGCATATATCCGGACAAAGCTCTAATTCAAAAATATACATGCACCCCTATGTTCATAGCAGCACTATTCACAACAGCCAAGACATGGAAACAACTTAAATGTCCACGACAGATGAATGGATAAAGAAGATATGGTGCATGTATACCATAGAATATTACTCAGTCATAAAAAAGAAAGAAAGAATGGAATCTAAAATATGACAAAAATGAACCTATCTATGAAACAGAAACAGAATCACAGGCACAGAGAACAGACTGGTAGTTGCCAAGGGGGAGGGGGTGGGGGGAAGGATGGAGTGGGAGGTTGAAATTAGCAGATGTAAGCTTTTACATATGGAATGGATAAAAAACAAGGTCCTACGGTATAGCACAGAGAACTATATTCAATATCCTATGATAAACCATAATAAAAAAGAATATTAAAAAATTGTATATATGTATAACTGAATCACTTTGCTGTACAGCAGTAAACACAACGTTGTAAATCAACTATACTTCAATAAAAAATAAGTATAAATTAAAAAAAAAAATGTTGAGTGAAAGAAGTCAGGCAAAAAAAAGAAAAGACTACATACTGTATATTCCATTTGTATAAAACTATAGAAAATGAAAATCTACAGTGACGTGAAACAAATGAATAGGGATGGAGGGGAAAGAGAAGGGAAGCCTGGGAGAGGTGACAAACGTACAGGGGGTGATGGAGATGTTTACTATACGGATTGTTGTGATGGTTTCATGGATGTATACATATGTGAAAACTTACTTTGTATATTTTAAATATGTGCAGTTTTTTGTATGTCAATTATACTGCAGTGAAGCTGCTTTAAAAAAATAAATAAGGCCACGGAAAGTAGAAGGACTTTACTCTCATAAGACTGTACTCCATCTGGTCTGCAAACAGGTGCACACAAAATCTGCACACTTAGCTGGAGCCTACCTGACAACACCTCTGCAACATTATGCAAATCACCGTGAGAAAGAAACAACAATTACGTTAGAAACCACCAGAACGTGGTTGTTTCCACACACATTTTTTTGTTTGTTTTCAGATCTGGGTTGTCTTTAGCACGTGGCTGTCAGTTAACCCAACTCGGGGCTTTTCTCGTCGGTTTAGAGAATCTGAAATTGAGCTCTGCTGGGGTTAAGTCCATGTGGTGGTTCATGGGTGTGGAAAGTACCTACAGCTGACCACAGACTAGAGTTCCCTACGGCTACATTAGTCTCGGAACTAACTGTTGTCCCCTAAGTTGTTTGTTTTTAAAAGAATCCCATAGTCTTCATTTTAATTGCTCTTAAATAATCTATGAAATATGCTTCTTTTCTGTTCTTGTCAGTTCCTAACTTCAGAGTTTTCTTTCTGCATCCTGGGGGAGATCTTGCTCTCACTAAAGAATGATTCCAACATCACGTTCAGTCTCTCCTTCTCTTTTGTGCTTCCCTGAGCAGACCTCCCAACCCAACTGCTGTGAAGGGGCCCAGATCTAAGGGCTGTTCTTGGTGCCCCAAACGTGCCAAGTCTTGTCACTAAGGTGGCCCCGTCTGGGCATAGCCATCTAAAGCAACTGTCTACTTCTTATCAGAAAATCTTGTGCTTCAACAAAGCCTTTTCTAGAATTAACCACGCCATGGTGAGGTGTGGAGGAGGGGCAGAGCACCCCTGGGCCTGGGTTTACAGAACCCCTCATCAGCTCTGCACCTCATCTCTGTTTTGCAGCATTGCTCAGGGAACCACTGGACTTTGTATCTGTGGAAGAAGGGGGAAGAGACCACTGACTGCATTTCTGTCCCTGTGCTGAAAAGGATGCCACGTCAGAGAACCATTCCAGCAAACTTCAAAGGTCAGTATCACCCCATGTTACAGATGAAGCTCAGAGAGCCTCAGCAGCTCACATGCCCCAGGTCTCAGTGGGAAGGGGCAGAGCAAGGATTCGAACCCAGGCCAGAGGACCCACATGCTTTCCCCAGCTTAGCATGCTGCCTCACCATGACCGCTGGGTCACCACCACTCTCCATGACCACCCGTTCATTGCTCCGCACTACTGCCGGGTCACTATTCCCCACTGGTCTGATCCTCCAGCTTTCCCTATAAATAAACCCATTTGTCCATGAAGTCAAGGAGGCAGGCAGGGGCCCTTCACACAGGACCTTTTAGGCTATGGTAAAGAGTTTAGACTTTAGTCTAAGAGAGGGTTTTGCTTAGAAGGAGAGATAGGATCAGATCCTTCAAAAAAAGATGCTTATAAGACTAGGATACAACCTAAATGTCCATCGACAGATGAATGGATAAAGAAGATGTGGTACATATATACAATGGAATATTACTGGCCATAAAAAGGAATGAAATAATGCCATTTGCAGCAACATGGATAGACCTAGAGATGATCATACTAAGCAAAGTAAGTCAGAAAGAGAAAGACAAATACCATATGATATGACTTATATGTAGGACCTAAAGTATGACACAAATGAACTTATCTACGAAACAGAAACACTCACAGGCATAGAGAACAGACTTGTGGTTGCCAAGGGGGAAGGGAGGTGGGGGAGGGTTGCGCTGGGAGTTTGGGAGTAGCAGATGCGAACTATTATATATAGTATGGATAGACCACAAGGTCCTACTGTATAGCACAGGGAACTAACTATAGTCAATATCCTGTGATAAACCATAATGGAGAAAAAAAAAAAAAACAGAAATAAAGGATGCTTAGGGACCAGTCCAGGCTCCAATGCAGTAGCCCAGGCAAGAGATGATAGTGTCTTGGACTTGAGTGGTGATAGTAAGAATGAAAAAAAGTGGAGACACTCAGAAATTGTTTCAGAGGTAGAGTCAAACTAGACTTGTTGAAGAACTAGATGTGGGGAGTGAGGATTATGAGTAGAACCAAGGCTGACTCGTAGGATTTTGTCTTCAGAAATTTGAAAAGCCAAGACGAACAAGAGTGAGGTAAAATCAGACTTGGGAAAATCTTGTGCTTCGTTTGGGACAAATCTAAATTTGAAATGCCTGCTGAAATAGAAGCAGAGTAGACCATGGAATATATGAGTATGGACTCTGGATGGATATAGAAATTCAGGAGTCACGAACACATTGATTGTAAACATAAAGCCACGAGAGTGGATGAGATCACCAAGGGAGACATTGTGCATAGAGAAGAAAGAGGGGTAAGAGATGAACCCTGGACAGGGCAGCACTTAGAGTAGAGGAACAGATGCAGCCAAGAAGACTAGGAAAGGACAGTCAGTGCAGGAGGAGGAAAGCAAAGAGCGTGTGGTGTTCTGGAAGCAAAGAGAATAAAGGGCATCAGAAAAGAGGTGTGGTCAGTTGTGTCAAATCAGATGAAGACAGACTTGTCCACTGAATTTGGTAGCAACAAATCATGGCAGCCTGCCATATAAATGGTTACATCCAAAAATATCTAGAAAATATTGTTCATCCTCCACACATTTAATAAGCACTATGTGTGAGATATGCCCTCAGGTACTGGGAAACAGAGATTCATAAGACATGGTCTCTGTTCTCAAGGAGTTTACAGTGTTGAGGAGAAGAAAGAGGCAATAGCCACTACTGGTACTGCAACAGCCCTGTACGTCAGTTTGCCAATAGGACACTGCAGCAGGGAGAGGTCAAGGGATGCCTCAGATTTTCGACGACAAAGCCCAGGCTTAAATGTAACATAAAACATCCAAATAGGAATTCGCTAAGGTGACAGCAGTGATTTGACAAATCAACAACAGTTTGGCCAGAAAGTAAACGTTTGCAGTTGAGGCAGACTTCAGCACACAGGGAAGATGCTTTCCACTTTGTGAGATGTGTTCCGGTTGGTGGAAGACTGTGCGAATTAGGTAGACTGAGGGAAAGACTGATTTAGGAGCATACAATCAAGACAACTGGATAGCCTAGTGAAGCTCGCAGAAAACAAGAATATACAAGTATAAGGAAGATAAAATTAGATTTAACTTGGTGGCCATTGTGTCTGAGTAGAAACTGATGTATAAACGAAGACAGCAGAGTGACAAAGACAAGTTGCAAATTAGGAACCCAGGGGCAGGAATGTGTTAAGTCCGGAAAAAACATAATGATCTGCTTTTCCATGTGGGATTATAAAAGGTTTTAACTGAACACCAGCTAAAATGGCAAAAGAAAAACAGACTGCAAAGAAAACTCAATAAGCCCACCGAAGAGGGAACTTGGGGGCCCAGTACATACCTGCGGATCCCTAACCTTCCCCATCAGCAACATATGCAGGTAATATACATTAAATAAAAGTGAGGTTGAGAGTTGTTTGCCCAAATTCCATTATCTGACATTATATCTCAGAATTCCTATTGATTTTGCCAGAAATATAACTACTGTAATGGATCTAGAAAATGCCTAAATGGTATTTTCCATCTGAAAATTGTTCTAATTAACTTTTGATCTTTTGTCCAGTTAGATTTAAAAAATTTCTTATGTCAAATCTTGTTTAAACTATTTCTCCTCATCATAATAGAAGAAACTTATGTCTTCATTTTTATTACCTAGTGGCTTTGAAGATTTTTTTAATACTGAATTTTCATTCTTATCTTTTGGACTGGTTATTTGAAAAATTATGATTTTAATGCAGATAATCTGGAAAGGATAAAAGTATAACTCCGAGTAATTTTCATATTGCTGCCAGTAGAAAAGTAATACACAATGCCAATCTATTTTGGCAAAAAATATTTTTAATGGGCAAAAGACTTGAGTGACCAGATGCCTCATAAAAGAGGATATCTAAATGGCCAATAAGCACATGAAAATGTTCTCAATCCATTATTCATGAGAGAACTCTAAATTAAAACCACACATGAAATTTCACCATAAATCCACTCAAATGGCTAAAGTTAAAGAGACGGACAATACTAAAAGTTGGCAAGATGTAGAAAAAGCAGAGCTCTCACAGCTGGTACAGATGCAAAATGGTACAAGACCACTGAAAAGTGTTCGGCATTTTCTAGTAAAATAAACATTTCCCTCCTGAATCACCCAGCAACTCCACTCCTAGGAATTTATCAAAGAGAAGTAATAGTAAATGTCCACCAAAATGTTTATAAGTTTAATTTGTGATAGCTAAAAGTAAGACACAACCCATAAATCCATTAAATGTCTATCAAGACACACTCGAAATTGCAGTGTAGCCATACAATGGAAAACAACTTAGCAACGAAAAAGAGCAAACTACTAAGATCCATGTAATTTAAATTTGGATGAATCTCGAAAACATTATGCTGAGTGAAAGAAACTGAACACAGAAAGACTGTATCGTGTGATTCCATTTTTATGAAGTTCAAGAACAGGCAAAACCAATACTATGATGAGAGAAGTCAGATAGTAGTTACCTCTGGGGAGATGTTGACTGAAAGGGCCAGGAAGGAACCCCCTGGGGTGATGGAACTGCTCTGGATCATGATCTAGGTGGGAATGCACATTTTACTGTATGTAATGTATATCTCAATTAAAAAAATATAGAATGAATCACAGATGTAGAAAACAAACATATGGTTGCCAGGCGATAAGGCAGGGAGGGGGGTGACAGATTGGGAGACTGGGATGGACATATACACGCTACTATATATGAAATAGATAACTAATGAGAACCTGCTGTATAGCACAGGGAACTCTACTCAATACTCTGTAATGACCTATATGGGAATAGAATCTAAAGAAGAGTGGATATATGTATATGTATAACTGATTCACTTTGCTGTATACCTGCAACTAACACAACATTGTACACCAACTATACTCCAATAAAATTTTTTTTAGAAAAAATATACAATGAAATACAGGCCGGGGGCAGGGAGCTATGGTTTTTTCATTTTCTACCATGTTCCAGAAGGGATCTCTTCTGGGGAGGCTGAGCCTCCAATAGCTTGAAGAACGGGTCCAGGCCCAGAACTGGCTTAGAATCAAAGTCTGGCTGGTCTCCTCAGTGACTGAGAGCAAGGCCTCTCTCGACTTGAAAGCACCCCAGGTCCAGCCTGTTGGCCTGCAAGTGATGACAGGTTTCTCTGTAGAAAGTGCTGGAAGGCCGCCCCTCCCTTCATAGCTGGTCTCAGAAGCCATCGATAGCACCTAACCACAGCCCAGAGGACTCTCCACGCCTGGCTGTAATTAGATAACAGCAGGGTGACCTCGCAGAGGAGAAGCAGGTTTGCTTTGAGACTTCATGCATTGAGCCAGGACCACTTGCCCCTGCTGGTCTTCTTGGGCAGAACTGGGTGTCAGCGGCCATGGGCACAATTCTTATTTATTGGGTTACATTGGCCCGGGCCTATGATCAGTAGCTTTCTTTCTCATGTGCTAGAGCCTTTAACCCACATTGTAGGTCAGGACTCTTACCCCAAGTGGTAGAGGCCACTCATACTAGAGGGCTGGTCCGTGAGTTCAAATCTCTCCCTCCTTCTCCTTCCCCGCCTATCTCCCTCTCTCCGTCTCTCTCTTCAACTCCATTTTTCTCAGTACTGACTTTATTCTCTGGACCACTTTCTTGCCTGCTCCTGACTTTTTGATTTCAGAATAAGAGACCTTCTCTGGCCCAGGGTCCATACCAGTTATCCCCAAAGGACTCTTATTGAGCCATGCCAGGGCCAATCACTGCAGCTCAGGCATGGGGCTTTCTGATTGGTCGGTTGTGTTATGGGCTCACCCCCTTGATTGACAGTCCCACCCCTGCAGTGGGGGAAAGGGCTGAGCCAGACGGAAAGCTAGGCCGTGCATACAGAGGAGTTTCCAGTGTCCATTCCATATGCCCATTTCACAGACAGGCACCCAAGTACCTGAGCCCAGATAGTGTATCCGTAAGTGACAGAACGAAGATTTGAGACCAGCTGCCTGCCCATCAGGGTACATGAACTGGAAACCACCAGAAGCCTGTCTCCATCCCACTTAGGGGAATCAAGCCCAGCGTTCCCCAGCTTGCTCCACTGAAACAGAAAGAAGCCATGGGGAAGACACAGCCCTAGTCCAAACTCCTTCCCCCGTCCATCACCCACACTCGCTGGTGATAACAGTAGGACGGTTTCTCTCTGCAAAACGAATGAGATTGATCTGGGCGCGCTTATTAAAGGCAGGGGTAGATGTTCCATTTGGGGATGGGGGAGCAGAAAGGACTTCCCTGCTGTTAGGGAGATACACAGTGGGGAGGGGGGACCCCGGCTGGGAGGAGAGGACAGGGGACAGACCCCACAGGCTCTCTTCACTCTCCTGGGAAGAGAAGTTAGGGCTGTGGAGGGGAGTCAGGGAAATGGGTCATGTTTTCCATGTGTTTGGGACACTGGTTGAGAGAGAGCCCCTTCAGACAAGGTGCAGCCACCCTGGGGCTCATGGCAGGAAATAACAAGGCTCCTCTGTTTTAGCACTTGCCCTTGGGCATCAGTGTCAGTTGACAGTCCAGGAGATAGGGGTCTTTTCCTCAGAGCCTGAGTGCAACAGCTTCCCGGGCTATATACACCCAAACTTCTGAGGACCTCTCCCACAGGTTATGATTTTTAGGCTGTCAGCGGTGAGATCGATTTCTGCCAGGGCTCATGGGAAGGGGAGGATTCAGAAAAAGCCTTCCAAAAGTGGCAACTCCTAAACTGGGTTTTGAAAGATAAATAAGAGTGTTCCAGTTGGCCATGATGGGATGGGGGCAGAGCATTCCAGGCAGTGGGTTGGCATAGTTCTGGGAGTTGTTGGTTCTTTATTCTTGTGGAAGGTAAAGGCTAGGTCCCCGACAGAGAGGAGAAGAGAGGAAAGCAGGGCAGGAGGCAGATCCCCTGGCCCCCTGGCTCACGCCACTCCCCAGATTCAGTTTGAGTCCATCTGTATGACTACTGCCATTTGCCACCACCTAGATCACTATCGACTTAATATTTTTCTTCCAATCAACTAAAAAATAAATTTTATCCTACTACCAAAAACGGAAGACCATCTTACTTGTCCTAAATAGAAGATAACCATAAAAATAGAAATATAACCATCAAAATAAAAACGTTCACCCTTATGCCACCTAAAGCCATCTGGTATGTTATATACCATGTTTTGGAAAACTGCCAGGAGCCGCAGGGAGCCAGGGAAGGGTCTGAAGCAAGAGTATCACATGGTCAGATCTGTGCTTTAAAAAGACCAGTTTGTTGGGAGGGCCGTGAACAAGCAGAGGGCCAGGCCAGAGGAGAGAGCAGTTAATCAGTGGTCTATTGTTACAAACCCCGTACAGATTTCCTTAAAAAGAAAGCAAAGATTTTTATTCATACGTCCTTAAAACGAAATTGGGCATCCTTTTCTAGAAGCTCACTATTACTAGCAACTGGGAATTATGAAAATGGCCATTTGGTACAAAGAACCATTTTACGATGAACAGCCAGTCCAATTCTGGTCTCCCTTTGAGGGGTGAGTTTAGATTCTGGGCTCTCTAAGATCTTTGGGTGAAGAAGTGAGCAAAAACCTCTCCCCTCTTTTCAGGGTTGAACTCACGCAGAGAGGGAACTGGAGACTGCTGACTGTGGTGTGTAAAGTCATCGACCGAAGAGGACCAAGGAGCTTATCTGAAGGAGGTACATCCTTCATCCTTTCCCCACTCAAGGGACTGAAACCGGGCTCTCCCACAGTGCCTGGCCCGTGGCTGGCCCTGGGCATCTCACATTCGTCGTTTGCAGCGATAACAGAGGAGTGACAGTCTTGTGTGCAGGCCTGAATGCCAGGGCATCTCACAGAAGTTTCACTGCTGTGATGACAAATTTTGTGTGTCAACTTGGTGAGGCCACGGTACCCCCTTGTCTGGTTAAAAACCATCTAGACGTCGCTGTGGAGGTATTTTTTAGGTGCGATTGATGTTTAAATCTGTAGACTTTGAATAAGGCGGAGCCGATTACCCTCCATAACATGGGTGGGCCTCATCCAATCAGTTGAGGGCCTTAAGAGAAAAGACTGAGGTTTCCCGAAGAGGAAGGAATTCTGCCTTCAGACTGCAACAAAGAAATTCTGCCTGAGGTTTTAGCCTTTGGACTCAAGACTACAACATTGACTCCTGCTGGAATTTCCAGGCTGCCAAGATGCCCTGTAGATTCTGGACTATCTGTCTATCTATCTATCTAGCTATCTATCTATCTATCATCTAGCTAGCTGGCTAGCTATCTATTTATCTATCTACCATCTAGCTAGCTGGCTAGCTATCTATTTATATAACTATCTACCATCTAGCTAGCTGGCTAGCTATCTATTTATCTATCTATCTACCATCTAGCTAGCTGGCTATCTATCTATCTATCTATCTATCTACCATCTAGTTAGCTGGCTATCTATCTATCTACCATCTAGCTAGCTGGCTATCTATCTATCTATCTACCATCTAGCTAGCTGGCTATCTATCTATCTATCTATCATCTAGCTAGCTGGCTATCTATCATCTAGCTAGCTGGCTATCTATCTATCTATCTATCTACCATCTAGCTAGCCGGCTAGCTATCTGTTTAAAGCCACAGCACCAAGTCTTTGCTTTGTTATTGTTGTTTTCATCTGTTGCTGTCACCCCCAAATGTAGTGCCTTAAAGCAGCATTTTATTATCTTTCATGATTCTGTGGGTTGACTGGACTCAAGTGGACCAGTTTTCTGTTCCACGAGGCCATGGCAGAAGAGGCCAGTTATCTGGGGCTCGGCTGGGCTGGAGTCTCCAAGACTCCCTCCTCGTGTAGCTGACAGCTGGTGCTGCCTGCTGACTGGTACCCCAGCTGAGCTATCCTCAGGGTGCTTGGTTCCCATCCACATGCCATGTGACCCAAGCTTCTGGTATCATGGAGGCCGAGGTCCAAAAGCAAGTAAACAGAAGCCACCGGCCCACTTCAGGTCTGGACTCGGAAGTCCCAGAACACACTTCTGTAGGAGTCCTTTGGTCAAGGCAGTCACAGGCCCAGCCCAGGCTGGGGAGGGGAATAGATCCTACATCTCAACCGGTGCGTAAAGGAAGGAATGAATTGATGGTGGCCGTGTTTGGAAACTATCAACCACACCAAGTATATTTCCCCTATTTTACCCTGAAAAAACCAACAATACATAAGCATACTATGTTATTTATATCTATTTGGGAACACTTAAAGATGTTTCTTTAGCTGCAATTTCTCTCTGCCCACTTCCAAAGAGGATGTGTAGTCGCTTTTAGTGAATGTAATACAGTAATGGTACTGTTGGCATCAAAATAAAAGATTATAAGAAGCCATCTAGAGATAAGAGAAAAGCAAAGTTTGACTAAAATTGTTACTGCAATGGGGCCTCCATTCACTGAGTTCCTGCGTGCCCTGGAAAGGGGAAGCTAGCCTTTACCAAAATATTCCATTTGGTTGAAGGGACCAGGGCCCGCCAATGGGAGAGCCTCAAGAGGTAGGAACTTCTTATAAATAACAACAGCATAGAAACAATCCCTCAACCACAGATGCAGAGCGCTCTTCTCCCAGAAAAGGAATCACATTACAGAGCGAGAGTCCTGCTGAGGGGAGTTAAAACAGTAGGAACCAAACCAATGTCTGGGCCCCCTGCCGCAGACCCCTCAGAGCCCAATCTCGGAGCATAGGCTGGTTCCCAGACTTTTTGAAAATTCTTCTGAAGTCTGGTGAGCACCCGGGCCTGTGTTTGTGCTGAACTCCCCACTGTCCAGCTCCTGGTAGTAATTGGTTGAGGTGGTTGATAACTGAGCAAGGTTGATATCACATCAGGCCGTGACTCCAGGCTCTCCGGGAATCTCCGGAGCTCTGGATTACTGGACAGTGCGTGTGGCACTCCATCCAGATGTGAAGGTTGGTGGGAGGGCCACAGCGGAAATTCCGAAGAAGGCCATTAAAATATGTTAACCAAAACAGGAAACATCAGTGAGGTAGATGAGAGCGTTTTACTTCAGAAGTGTGATTTTATCAATACTTTTATTGTTCATATTTTATTTTTAGAGGTATTTTTCCAAACAAGCCCAAACTTTACTTCTCACTCATTCTAAATTCTTCTGTCTTTTTCATGCTTGCATTTGGGGCAAGATTGAGACAAAACACAAAACACTTTGTTCACGTTGGAGTGTCAGGTTCTTTTCGAAAAGCACAAAAGGAATTTTTACTGGTCAAGAGATGCTGCTTCTGAGGGAAAGAGGGCATCAGACCAAAGCACTGGTTTAATCAAAAAGCTTTAGGAAGGAGTGAACACCTTTTTTCTGTGGTGACCAAAATGATCTCTGACCACTAGCAAACTCATAGCATCGGTACGCAGCGTGACAGATTCTCACAGCCATCTACTTCTCCAGATCCAAGATGGTTCTGTGCCCATACTCAGTGCGTCCATGGCAAATTCACTGAATGTGAGAATTAGACCCTTCCAAAGAACAAGTATATTAGCCAATGATCATCGTTATCATCTCTTTTTATTTTTTGGTCCTAAGAAATTTGGGACAAAATTAAATAAAAGGCTTTTGATTTAATTCAGCCTGTTTTTTGTGTATAAAGCTGCCATGTATTACCTTTACCTTAAAAAGTGACTGTGGGGGCTTCCCTGGTGGCGCAGTGGTTGAGAGTCCGCCTGCTGATACAGGGCACACGGGTTCGTGCCCCGGTCCGGGAAGATCCCACGTGCCGCGGGGCGGCTGGGCCCGTGAGCCATGGCCGCTGAGCCTGCGCGTCCGGAGCCTGTGCTCCGCAACGGGAGAGGTCACGGCAGTGAGGGGCCCGCGTACCGCAAAAAAAAAAAAGTTACTGTGAATGGACTGGTGAGTATGCTGTAGTTTTCCGTTTTGTGGAGTACCATGCAGCTGTGAAAAGTATTGATGAATGAGGTCAGGGACATGGAAAGTTATTTCCACACAATAGAATGCTGAGTGGAAAAGAAGTATATTTCCTAATGTGTACACTCATCTATCTATCTATCTTTTTATACTTACATGCATCCACACATACCTTTTTTTAAAGATTTTTCTCACGTGGACCATTTTTAAAGTCTTTATTGAATTTGTTACAATATTGCTTCTGTTTTATGTTTTGGGTTTTTTGGCCACAAGGCACGTGGGATCTTAGCTCCCTGACCGGGGATCAAACCCGCATCCCCTGCATTGGAAGGCGAAGCCTTAACCACTGAACCGCCAGGGAAGTCCCCATCTACACATACCTTTAAAGGACATATACCAAAATGTCAACAGTGGCTATCTCTGATAATGTTTTATTTCCTTCTTATTGTATATATTTATTTTCTAGGTTTCATAGAAGAAATACATGAATTCTTATTTTAAACAAATTACCAAGACACTGAAGGAGCAAAGAACCCCAGGGGAGTAAACCTGCTGGTGCGCCTACGCTGTGAAGACCCAGCTTCTCCGGCAGGCAGCCCACAAGGAAAGCTACTTGCTCCCCTGACCGCCCCAAGCACAGACGTTAAGAGTGTGGGGTGAGACCCACCCTACTGGCTCTAATGACCGACCATACTTACGGAGAATTCATTTCCTGGGGAGAAAGTACAGCTGTAGGACAGGCAGATTCAGGACTGGACATTCAAGTGGGCAACTACTTAGGCTAGGAGATTAAGGATCTTCCAATCTGCATCCAGGTAGGACAGATGTGTGTCCACCCTGGGCTGGCTAGTCCTCTGGTGGCCCTGCAAGCAGACATTTTTTCCCATAACCATCCAGCTTTCATCTGGAAGGGATGTTGCAACTTTCTGCTGTTTCTGAGGCGGCATGAATGGTGGTCTTCCAGAGTGGGCGTGGGACGATTGGCAGGACAGCTATGGCGCCCCTGGTACCACAGCCCTTGGGCATTGGCCAGCCCACCTTTTCCCCCAGCTCTGCCTGCCTTCCGTCTACCCAGGAAGGGCAGCCAGTGCCAGAATGAGCAGGGACTCGAGGTCCAGAGAGCTGGGTGGGGCCGATGGGGGTGGAAGGAAGTCAAGGAAGTCTTTACTTTATCACCTGCAGAATGGTGTATCGGAGAAGCCCCTGCTGTGCTGGGCTGCACGGATACATGGAAATTGCCCAAATGCCCGGCCCCTACTGTGACTGAGTCACACGGTTTCCAGAGCACAGACAAAACAGGAAAATGCTCATGGGAAGGTAACTTCCTCAAGGGCAGGGATATTGGTCTGTTTTGTTCACTGCTGTCTGTCCAGTGTCTACAACAATGCCTGGTACAGAGTGGGCATCCGATGAGTAAATTCACCCAGGAGTGCATGAATGAATGGAACTTGCTAGCAATCAAAGAAATACACATTACAACGATGATGTGGCATTGTTTTGTATATTAATCTGCCCAAAAGTAGCATAATGAAAAACACTCAATCCTGGTGAAATCTGATGGGATCTGCCATGTATCTAGTATTAACGGCAATATGTATTAATATAAATCTTTTGGAAAGCAATTTGGTAACAGAGTTATTTAAGAAGTTGCTACTCAGTAATTCCAGTTCTAGAAATTTATGTTAAACAGGTAAATCAGAAGAAGGACAGAGCTGCATATATAAACTATTCCTCGAAACGTTATTTGTGACTGTAAAGAGAGGGAGGCAGTCTGAACGGCTAGAACAGTGGACCAGCAGAGAGCTTGCGGTGGTGATTAAGGCCTGTGAAACAGTGAAGCAAAGTGGCAAGTGAGAAAAAAGCAGGGATGCAGAAGTGTCCATATAAAATGAGTGTGACCATAAAATATATTCTGGGGAAAAGCCCGGAAGGATGGAGAGTGTATGGATTTTTTTTCCCTTCTCATTTTTGTCATCGAAATAGTCTTAACCAAAAAGAGCTTAACCAAATAAGACCTCCCTACAGTACACCATGCACCAGTAAGCACACATACGGCGGCTAGCTCAAGGCGCTCACCGCTTACACAGCTCCCAAGACAGAGTGGCCCGCCCACCGCCCGCTCACCCAGCTGAAGTGGGCCCCCAGCCTCCAGGTTTCAAGCCACTGGACAGCAGAGCCAGGGGGGTTTTCTGGCAGTTCGCCGTGGGGTCGCCCACCTCTGGATAACCAGCAGGCGCTGCTGCGGGAACATTAGGTAGCACCAGCTGATCACAGATTGGAGAACGTTTGCCAGAAATAACCCTTTGGGCTTTGGCAAAGCAGGTACTGAGTTGCGCTTTCCGATGGTGGTTAAATAAGCATCGTGGCTGCCTTTTGACGGTAAAACCACCCATGTATCAAGACGCACTTCCCTTCCTACTGCAGGAGGGCAGTATCCAGGGCACCTACAAAAGGTATCGGGTTACAAAAATGTAAGAAGGAGGTTACACCCTAGGAGAGCCTCTGATTCTTGCTAATTCAGCACTAGGTGGTGGTTCTTAACCTTACTGCGAACAGAAACCACCTGGGAGCTTTAAACATGGACCCCTGGGTCCCTCTTGCAGAGATTCTGATTGAATTGGTTTGGTGAACCATCTGGGGCACTGGAAATTTTAAAAGCTCCAAGATGGTTTAGATGAGCATCCAGGGTTGAGAGCCACTGTCTTATGGTACAAGTGGCTGCCATCCATACTGAAAACATTCAGACGGAGTCTGAACGGGCGCGGTCTCTGTGCAAAGATCAAAAAGAATCCGTGCCACGTTTTGCAAAGGTTTGCCGTGCGCTCCTAGCCATCACAGGAAGCAGAGCACAGGGTCAGGAGGCCCAGGGGGTTAAGGCTCTCAGAGGCCAGCAGGCTGGGTGCCAAGTGTGACTCTATCACTTACTAGCTCTGCAACCTTGGGCAAGTCACTCACCCTCTCTGAGCCTCTATTTAATCATCTGAAAAGGGGATGCTTGTCACCATGCCAATCTCACAGGGTTGTTTAGAATGTGATACGTCCATGCAGGGGGGATATGGACCCCTCAGGATACGTGGCTATTCCCCCAGATCATGTGGGCATGTGGGAAGAATACCGTTACCGTTTGATTTCACAGAACCGGGCCTACATTCCGACGACCTTCATGGATTTGATGGAGAGCTGCACACCTTGGGTTAGGTATTAAGTGAGTCAGATACCAAGTGAATTAGTGGGTCTGTGATTTATAGGAGACAGGGAAAATGCAAACAGGGCAGACGTTGACGTGAAAGTCTCCCACGATCTCCACCTTCAAAGTGAATTCAAGCATATTTAGAAGAATCACAGCCCACCCTCAGAAGAGCACCTGACCAGTTCAGGAGCAGACAGATCTCTCTTTAGAGGGCAGAGAAGCGGAAGGTGGTAAGATTTCTAGGACCCATTCAAGGAGACAGCTCCTGACCCCACAAGATGTAGGGAAGTTGCCAGGGGACCAGGAGGCTGGCCTTGGTGTATTCCTGAATCTGCATGTGTCTTAATGACGAGACAAATGTTCTTAAATCTGCCTGACATTGGAAGGAAACAGACCAAGGCCTGACGCTCTTGGTGGAGGGCTGTGGGAGCACAGTAGTGAGCTTCTTGCTGTCCCTGACCGTCACCTCTCCAGGTGCCATTCCTGGGAAAAGGAACCTCTCTTCACTTAAACGGAAGAGCAAAGAGGTAAACATGTTACATTTTAGGAAATGTGTGATGGTCGCTGGCCACATGGATGCTAATTTCTTCCCCTGTCACTGGAGCGGGGCTGAAGTTTCACAGCTGACTACAATTAACTGGAGAATCACATCTCGCTGTCTGGTTTGGTCAGGAAGGGATTATGGCCTCTGGCATCGTACATGTGGCTGACAGCCACTGGAGGAGGCTTCGGGCTTCCCGGTTCAGCCATGGAGATGGCTGCAGGTAAAGGCTACGGCCAAGGGACTGTGGTGGGCACCCCTCCCCCCGGCCCCCCCAAACCTTGGCTGCCATCCTCCCTGCTCTCCCTGTGGCCAGTCTACTGCAGCAAGCAATCTCTAGGCTGTGTTGGTTTCTGTCTTGTGTTTTTTTTTAATCTTTTTTTTAAAAGTATTTGTGTTGTTACCATAGAAGCCCCCTTTTGCATTCACTTGTGTTTTGAAAAAAATTCTCTCATGTGTCTGTCTGGCTTGTGTTTGCAGTAAATTGTGGGCTCCCAGGGGAGGGAGGTATCTTGGAGGGGAGTCTGAGAGAGGCTCCTGCCTTCCCCATCTGCAGGTAGGGCCAGGGTTCTGGCTCCATCATCATCAGGAACCCACAGAGGGCAGCCCGAAAAAAGACCCGCCCCCTCCCCCCCCCCCACCCCGCTTCGGAAGCTGAGGTTCTGGTGTCACATTTCATTTCATCATTGTCATGACACTCTGATCACACCACTATCATTATCTCCACTTTACAAGGTACCATTTTTGGGGGGCCGCCGGGCTGCGTGGCATGCAGGCTCTTAGTTCCCTGACCAAGGACGGAACCCGCACCCCCTGGGGTGGAAGCTCGGAGTACTAATCACTGGACCGCCAGGGATGTCCCTATCTCCATTTCACAGAGGAGGAAACCGAGGCAGAGGGTGGCTAAGTAACATAGCAAAGGACCACAGCAAGTGCAGGAACCAGGATGTACCCAGGCCGTGGGACCTTGGAGCCCACGGCTGCGGCCATCCCACCAGGCTGCTGGGCTCCCATGCAGGGTGGCCCCCAAGGGTTCCCAAGCCTGGCTGGCCTCAGCCTTCTCTGGGAGATTTGACAGGTAGATGTCCATCCCCATTCCCCACGCAGCCACACACACCTGTTGAATCAGGTTCTAGGGGGATCTGAGGCCCAGAAATCTGCATTTTAATTCTCTAGGTGGTCCAATATGGCAGGACCACAGAAAGGTATCTGGCATCCCTGGGTCTAAAATCAGACGATGGTTTCCGCAGGGACCTGCCTGGTCTCACTCCTGGACACAGATGCATTTCTGAAAAGACCTGGATGTGAAGAAACTGTGGCCTGAGAAGCAAAGCCTGAAGAGTAGTACCTTCATTCCCTCTATGGAGCCAGTTCTGGAAGGAAGCCCTCCAGTGGCTGCATATGGAGCCAGACATCTTTGCCTTCGAAGGACGTAGTGCTTCCACCGACCACACTTGTACTGAGCCTTTGCTACAGGCCACGCAAACCAGCGTGGTCCCTGCCTGCCATGCAGAGGACGCGGCCTCTTGGCCAGGCATGGAGCCCCTGGCCCAACTCCCGGTACGGGGCACCCGGGCAGAGCAACCAGGCTGCTGGCAGGGCGAGAGACCCCCCGGCCGGGGACCCAGCTGAGCCCGGGCTTTCTCCTGCATCAGATGCGCAAAATGGTAACGATAACGCCTGCCTGTCTACTTTGCAAGGCGGAAGGGAGGTTGCCATCGCCGTGAGACGCTCTCCAGAGGCTGAGATCACAGCCGGGTCTGCAGGCTGTAAAGTGTTTTCACTGTGCTCTTCTGAGCGGAAGAGTAATGATGTGGACCACGGCGGTGACAGTGAGGGGCCCGCCCTGGGGGACCCAAGGCAGGATCGCACAGGCCAGTGGACTCGGTTGCAAGACAAGGCAGAGTGTGTGTATTCCTTACTTTTAGTGGTCAGCGCTTTCAATGAACGAGGAAGAGAGAATAACATTGTAAAAGGACCCCTGCCATCCCCCTCCCGGCTCCCAAGGGTACTTTTGTTAGTGTGATTTGTGTGTGGGATTTGATGATGGGGTCAAGAGGCTGACCTGACCACAGACTCTGCACAGACAGACTGAGGAGGGCTCAGCGTGGGTTGTCCGGGGGCCCCTCGCACTGAGAGACCTCTGGCTGGGGGACGTCTGGCTGTGTGGGACAGCGGAGGGATCCGAGCTGGGCAGCTGCCCTGGCTGCAGGGCGAGGTCAAGAGCAAGTTTTCCTGCCCAGCCCTTTCCACTCAAAAGACCGTGGAGCTGGGGGGTTGGGTGCATGTTCAAGGGTCTGTGTATTAGCGGGAGCCAGAGTCACTCAATGGCTTTTATTTTTGGATTTATCTGAAGGTTTGGACAAAAAAACACCAGCCTCGTTCACCCTTTCTCACGCCTCAAGAACCAAGGTCATATAGGACCTCCTCCCGGTGGTCAGTCCAGGGTGTTGTGGTGAAACGGCCCTGACTGCCTGTTCTAGGCCTCTGCACCCGCGCACACGGTGGTGGGTGGTGTCCAAACGCACAGGCCCCCAGTGTTGGTCTCACCCCGACATCCTAATAAGGGTGGCCAGCAAGCCCTGCCAGGTACAAGGGCATCCCCTAAGAGGGCTAAGCTCTACCAGGTCAAAGGCAGAAACTTCAAGGTGGGCTCTCCCCTCCATGAACCCTGCAGTGGGCAAATCAGGATAAGCCAGGAGGTTCCTGCTCACTGTGACAGAGGCCCAGTGTTCCCTCACCACCAAGCGCCTCCATCGTTTACACACACACACACCCCTCTGCACAGGGCACCCCAGAGGGAGGTAGCCTGGCTGGGTGCATCACTGTCACCAAGCGATGGGAGCAGAGGGGACCCGTGCTCTGCTCAGAAGTCTCGTCCCCAGGCCGGCCCCTGAAAGGCCTGGGGGAAGGACCTGGAACCCAGCTCATTCTATCCCCCACTCTGGAAAGGATACCCAAGAAGGCCCGTGTCATATGGAATGGCTCATTGTTCCAGGGAACCAGCCAGCGTTTGCCGAGCCTTTGTGCCTGGAACCTAGCCTAGGACTCAGTGCCACAGATGGATGAGAAGACAGCCCCAGGGCCCACAGAGCCTCCGTTGCAGCCATGACTGACCTGCCGAGTTATCATGCTCCCATTCAAGCCCACGGTGGGGGGAAGCCGTGGATGTACAGGTGGGTGAGAGGGCGGGAGAGGGAAGGAAGCGTCATCGATGGAAGGGGACCAGAGGGAGGGGGTCAGTGTTCACAGTGGGGCTGTGACGAGCCATTATTCACTCATTATTCACTCCTTCACACAGTGTCATTGATGGTCCACATTCTACAGATGAGAAAACAAGCTCAGGGAGGTGACTTGCCCAGTCACACAGCTGAGAAAGGACAGACTAAACCAGCCTGACCCAACCCGTGCTCCTTCCTCTACACCATCCACTCCTGGCACGTATATACATGTACGCATGGTTGAAAAACATGGTTCATGCATGGATGGACAGACCGACCAACCACATGTTCTTGAGCTGGATCCTGAAGGATGACTAGACCTTAAGTGGCAGGCAGGAGGAGAAAATGCATTCCAGGCTGGGCAGATGAGATGAGGCATGTGGAACTGTTCTAGGCTGGAGGAGAGACAGCTGGTCAGAGCAACATGCTGGGAAGATGCCTCAGGCCGGCAGGAGCTGTGCCCTGCAGAGTTTGCCTCAGTGGGGTCCTGGGAGGGGTTCTCCCTCAACAAACCTGCTAGTACTTCGCAGAGATGCCTGGAGAGGAAATGGGACTGGACCAGGGCGGGATTGGTCAAGCACCTGATACCTCCTCCTTCAGGTAAACCCACTTATTCCCTCTGGTGAGGCAGCCAAGGTAGGCTTGGACCTCTAGAAGAGGCTAAGAATGGGGGAAGTAATTAGCAAAGAGCTTGGGGCCATCGGCCATCAGAATTATCACCACCACCACCACCACCACCACCATCATCATCATCGCCATCTTTATCACTGCTATCGTCTCCTGCATCATCGCTGTCAACCCTCCGTGGAAAGCTTAGTGGCTAAGAGCAAGGCCCGGGAAGTCTTCCTGGGGCTCTAGCCCAGCGCCATCACTCACAAACACTATGAACTTGGGTGTATTTTTTAACTTGCCCAAGCCTCATTTTCTTCATATATAAACTGGGATAATTGTAAAAGATAATAAAGTTCTTAGCATCTGGTCCGGAACATGGTGCCAGGGTAAGTTAGTCAACATTACCGCTAGTATTGTTTGTATCGTTACAGAGCCTTCTAAGTGGAGATGCTTTGGGTCGTTACCATGGTACCTGATTGACAGAGTGGAAATGAGGCTGACTCCTTTCCACTTTTCAGATGAGGAAAGGGAAGCTCTCAGAAGTGAAGACACTTGTCCAGTTGGCTCAGCTCAGAGCCTGGGCAGCGGGTGGGAAGTGCCGAGCAGTCCCCTCCCACTCTGCCTGCCTCCATCACTCTTGCCCTTGGGCAGAGCTCCAAGAGCTGGGATGCTCTCCAAAATGCCCATTAAAACTCACTGCTATTTTATGGTTTGCTTGTTTGCTCCTAAAGACATAAAATCCAAGCTTATCAAAGAAAAGTCACACTTAGCCCTGCTGACTTGAGTGGCAAAGTCCACCATTATCTATGCTCTTCAGCCCGCACAGAGAACACTTAGTTCCCCACGGAGCTGGCGACATGCTCCAAGGGCTGACCTTTGGCCCTGCAGCCACGGACCAGTCACAGGGCAGGTGGGGTGGGGTGGGGAGTCAGACTGGCGGGGGAGAGCCCAGAGATCTTGCCTACCAGCTGGACACCTAGAGTAAGTTTTCAACCTCTCTGAACCTCCCTTAGTATGCTCGTCGGTAAAATGGATTTCATGATGAGCGCCTCTCACCAAGAAATCATCAGATGATATGAGAAAGCACTTAACCCCGTGCCTGGCCTCTGAGAAGTACTCAGCACATTGTAGCCAACAGAAAGGAGTGGCCCTGTGTTCTCAGGGGCAGGCACAAGACTGTTCAACCCGTGTATCTGAGATGGCCCGAGCTGGAACTGGCCTGGGATCTCGAGAGATCAGGTTGGAGGTTCAGGGTGGGGCTGGGAGTGGAGGGGGGCATGGGGACACGAACAGGGAAAGAAATGGGGTCTGTGGCTAAAAAGCACAGCTCAGGGAGAGGTAAGCGCCTATAAATTTTACCCAAAATTCTACCAGAAGCTGTCTTGATGGCTTCAGCCAAATGATCCCATGCACCAGAACCTGTTTTAGGGGAAAGGGAGAGTTTTCTAGGTCTACTTGCTCATTCAGGACTTGGCCCAAGTTTTAGGTGAGGAAGAGATAGCATGAGACCCAGCCCCTAGGCTTTGGGAACTCCCAGTTGACTTGGGGTGGTGGCCATGAGGGTTATTTACTACTGTTTCCATTGTACTACTGAGCACTTCATAGGATCACACTTTCTTCTCTCCACCTCTCCTCACCTCCCAGTTTAGGTGTGGCCCTGTGATGGCTCTGGCCTGTGATATGGGAGCAGAAGTGACACGGAGCATTCTGGGTGGATGCTTGGGGAGAACTGATGCCACGTTCCCTTCCTCCCACCATAATGCCTGGCAACACTCTAGAGGGTAGAGGCTTATCAGCTTGTGTCCTTGAATGAGGAAGATGGGAGCAGAGCCTCTCACCAAATCCCAGTGGACTTGTAGTATGAAACCCCGCCCTTTGCCTGTTAATGCCCACCAGTGTTAAGCCACTGTGTGCTGGGGTTTGGCTGTTACTGCAGTCCTGAGAAACTAGCAAGACAGAGCCAGTCCATGGGAGAAAAGCAAAGTCCCGAGACAGGAGACAGCAGGGACATGCTTGAGGAACACTAAGGGTCCTCAGGAAGGGCTGGGTAAGAGTTCCAGGAGGAGGTTTGGGGCTGGACCTTGAAGCAGGACCTAGAGGATGTTGAGGAATGGACCAGATGTTGGGGTGACCCTGGAGGTAGCTGCAGGTGGGAGGGACTTGGAGGATAGAAGTGTTTGAAAACACTTGTGCCTGGAAAAGAAGGTGCTGGCAGCAGTCTTAAAAGAGCTGGTATCATTTCTTTCTTTCACAGGCTAGATGTACGGGAGAGACAAGTTCAGCTCAGACTCAAAGCCACTTCGTCATGAGCGGGGCTGAGCAGTATGGGACCTGGTGTGATCAGAAGGCAGGGGACAAAGGATGGGGGTCTCATCCTTCTGGATCCACCTCCCTTCCTCCAGGAAGCCCTCTCTGACTACCATGTGGAATGTGAGAAGAAAGCAAAGCTCTGGAATCAGACAGATGTGGTTAGAATCCCGGTTTTCTTCCTTCAATCATTCAGTCCTTCACTCAGCATGTGTAACGGGTCAGGCCCTGTTCCATGTCCTGAAGATGTACTGTGAGCAATCCCCTGGTCTCCCTTGCATCTTCTATTCAAGTGAGAAAGTCAACCACAATAGTCACAACACAAATAAGAAAACAATATGAAGTCGTGATGTTGATGAAGAAAATAGCTGAGGGGCAGAAATGAAGCAGTCCAGAGGGACCTCCTCTAGACGGGGTGGTTAGTGGCAGTCGCTTCAAATGGGCAACTGGAAACTAACACTTAGATGAAGAACAAGAGAGAACATTCCAGGTAAGAAAAATAGTCTGTGCAAGACCTCTAAGTGGGAAAGAGCTTGGGTGGGGAAGGGAAGTAGAAACAGAAAGGAGAGCAGGGTCTCTGGAGAGTATTCTGAACTGAGGCTGGGGAGGTAGAGCTGTGTCTTCCAGGCTCTGTTAAGGGTGGATTCAAGATATATTTTAGAGAGCAAGTCGGTAAGAAGGGAGAAGGAGAAAGAGAGGGTTATAAAACCTGGGGACGGGGTGCCATCGACTGAGATGGGAAAGTCTAGGGAAACGATGGGGCAGGTCTGGAGGGGTCAACTGCGTCTGCCCTGGATGTGTTCATTTTGCCATGTCTGAGATCTAGTGGAGATGGCAGTGGGCAGTGGAATCTGCCAATCTGAAGGAAGCTCCAAGGAGAAGTCCAGGTTGGGGATACAGACTTGGGATCATTGGCATAAGAACGGTATTTAAATCCAGGGCACTTCACGGCATCACCTAGGAAGTGAGGTGAGTGTGGAAGGTGAAGAGAGAGGGCCCAAGGGGGTCTAAGGAAGACCAATACTTAGGGGTCAGAAAAAGGAGGACCCCATGAAGGACTGGGGAGTGGAGGAGGAAAACTGGGAGAGTGTTCAGCGTGGAAACTGGGAGAGCAGGGTTTCCAGAAGGAAGGAGCAAACAAAGGACTAAGAGGAAGCAGAGTGGGGCTGGACCCAGCAAGATGGGGTCATGGGTGACCTCGACTCAGTGGTGTCAAGAGAGCATCGGGAACAGAGCCAGGCTGCTGTGGGGTCTGGAGTGCGTGGGGTTGAGAAACTGGGTACCGTGTGTGTGCATCAAACTGGAGAAACTGGACTTGGAGAGAGAATCGAGGAATCAGGAGGTGGCTGTCAAGTAGGAGGACCAGAGGGGCATGTCTGAGAAAGGAGGAGACCCGTGTGAAAGGCAGGGAGGACACCACCGAGGGAGCCAAGTTCTTGAGCAGCTGGAGGGATGAATCCAGAGCACAGGTGGAGAGACTTCTCTCCATCCGTCTAGGAAGGAAGAAGCAGAAGAGGTGCCTATCTGGGTGGGGTGGTGAGTTTGGTGCCGGCAAGATGAGAGTTTGGAACTGGAGGGAAAGTGCAGGGATGGGGGAGGAGGTGTGAGAGCATCATCTTCGTGTGGGAGTGGGACAGCGGACTGGCGGAGAGGGCCGTGGGGTTGCCTGGACAGCGGACTGGCGGAGGGAGCCGTGGGGTTGCCTGGCGGTACTGCTGGATGTGCCCAGACTGAGATCCTGAATTTAGAGCAAAGCAGCCAACCCTATTGTGTGATTATTCCCCCAGAACACTCAAGAGCTCTGCTGCAGGCAAGAAGAAGGCGGTCGGGAGGGTTCACTTAGGGCTGGTATTTTGCCAAGGGGCTGTAACCTACAAGAGAAAGGCTGAGTTGCAGAGGGAATGCACGTTGGAGCAGTGGCTGGATGGGGAGGGAAGAGAGGCCAGTGGAGAGGCCCGGGGCAGGGGTGGGGCTCCGGGCATTGAAATGGAAGGAATGGGGCAGTGGGGGAACTTGAGTGGCAGGCATGGGAGGATGAGGACCTGTGTCTGGAATCCAGATTTGAGGTGGGTTAAGGTGCCGCACGGTCCATCTGATAGGATGTAGATGTCACCAAGGATGAGGACAGAAAGCCCTGAATAGGAGGGAGGCGCAGCCAGGCGTGAGCTCTGAGAGCCAGGCCGGGTGCTGGGGTTCCCAGCAGGCTCTGCAGCACCACTGCCCAGCTTCTGCTACTTTCCAGATGCATGACCCCGGAGACTTATTTCCCCTCTCGCACTTTGGTATCTCCACTTGTAAAAATAAGGACAATAATTTGTACCTGTCTCCTCAAGTCGCTGTTAAGACTAAATGAGATAATTCAGATAAAGCACCAAACAGTGCCTGGGGCAAATTAAGTGCCAATACATGTTAAGTACCACCCCGTGGAGTGGGATGAATTGTAGCCCCCCAAAGACGGGCTCATGTCCTAATCCCCGGCACCTATAAATGTGACCTTGTTTGGGAAAAGGGTCTTTGCAGATGTAATTAAGTCAAGGATCTTGAGATGAGACAGTCCTGGATTGCTTGGTAGGGCCCTAAATCCCATGACCGAGAGACAGAAAGGAGACACAAGACACACAGAGGGGAAGGCCATGTGACAGTGGAGGTAGAGGTAGGAGTGAGGCAGCCATGAGCTGAGGAGTGCCTGACTTATGGTATCAGAAGCCAGAAACAGCAAGGAAGGATTCTCCCCTAGAGCTTTCGGAGGGAGCACAGCCCTGCTGACGCCTTGATTTTGGATTTCTGGCCTTCAGAACTGTGAATGAGTAAATTTCTGTTGCTTTAAGCCACCACGTTTGTGGTAACTTGTTACAGCAGCTCTAGAAATCTAATACACTCACATGTCTGGGCGGTGATAATCGTTACCCTTGGAAACTGACATGGGCATTAAAGAGGAAAGTACATGAAAATTTCAGGTGCAATGAGGTGACCAATAAATATCAGTGTCCCTCCCAACCTCCACCATACTGGCATGCTTACACACACACACACACACACACACACACACACACACTCACATGCGCGCACACTCAGGCATGCACACAGGGACATTCTTTTGGCCTAAATGCTGCTTTGTGCTGTTGGTTATTACTTTCTTAGGCATAGCCTTTGATCTCTGTATTCAGACTCAACCAGAGACGCCGCTACCAACGGTCACAGACATGCAGTTGGCACAAGTACACACGTACATATGAAACATGACAGGGACCAATGTCCGGGGCAGCGCCCAGCATCAGACATGATAACGTCAGAGAAGGAGAGGGTGGTGGGTCTTCAGAATGTGGTTCACTGAGAGGATGATGTGACTGGGGAGGTTTCCCTTCCTCGGCCGGCCACAGGCTGGGTCTGGACCTGCACGGGTTCTGAAGGACTTGGGACACAGCCGTGCGGGGAGAGAGGCTGGCCCTCTGTGGAGCTGTGAGTCATCTGCTCTAGCTTTAACAAGAACTAACTCACGGGGGTGGGGGGGGGGGGGGGCGGGGCGGCTGGGTGGGGAAAGGGCAGCCCCAGAAGAGGAAGGTGGGGGCTCCAGGCTGTCTGATGGATCAGCACAGGTCAATATCTTGTCAGTTTCAAAGCTGGACCGCTGAGAACTTGACTCTCAGAGAACAGCTCCCCCCTGGATCAGCATTTGATCCTTTTCTGTCACCGGGAATGAAGCCTCTGACACTCACCGGCCAGGTTTGCTTCCTCCGCATATATTTTCAACTGAAAACCATGGCAAATAACGTTCAGTCACAGAAAACATGAGAAAGAAGGTTCTTGGCATTTGGGAACAATGGTGAAGAATTCTGTCTCTCTGACACTGGAGTTTCATTTGATGTTTCTTGGAAAGAAACCATCCAACTTACTTTATATAAGTCTTTCACTTCTTCAAAGGGTTTAGAATCAGACCCCCCCCCCAAAAGCATAAATAATCCAAAAACATGTTGTACTCTGTCCTATGAATGCTGCTTCCTTCCTCCTCCTAAGGTAGGTATACTTATGAACTCTGAAAAGTAATTTCAGGGGAAAAAATGTAATATTAGTCCAGTTTTGTAACAAAGTGTTTTGTTCTTGCCTTGCGATTATTTTCAACTCAGTGTGGTATTACTGATACAAGTTGACATACACAACTCACTGAGGCCAAAGTCCTTTATGTCTGCCTTCCCAGGTGTTTATGCTTTTAGAAAAGGGGATTTGCCGCCCAGGAATGTGTGTGTTAATCCAAACACGGCTCCTTCCCACTGTTTCAGATCCCCGTGTAGACCTGACCTGTGGGCCCAGCCCTCCCATCCCCTTCCCCTGACCCACGTGTACTCGACCATGCTGATCTCATACCAGGTTTCAGCCATGGGGGCAAGTGTGTCCCCTCTCATCTCAGCCTGTCTGTCTGTCTAGACATTCAGAGCTCCACCAGGCAGGTCAGTCCCATGGCTTGGACCCAGATGGAGGCAACAGGGCCATGACCCGTGATGATGGCCCAAAGCCCAGTCCCTCTGACGCTCTGAGAACAGCTTCCAGCGGCCTCTTTGCGGACAGCTGTCAGATAAGAGATGCAGTGCCCCAGGGCGGCCCTGGCCATCTGCTGGGCAAGTATTTTAAGCCCAATTTCTTCTGGAAGGAAGTTTTAAGTAACTTCTGCCTTGATGTTCCCCATCTATGAATAAAAGACCACACATGACCGGGTTCCACAAAGGGAGGTTATCAGGGGTCTGGAGGGAGATGGGAAGCCTCTCCTCTTTCCGCCCAGTTGAGTGCTCTCTTAACTGGTCAGGGTGCTCGGGTTGCCACACTCTTCGGCTAAAGTGAGAACTAACCTACTATGTGTGATGCTGGGGAAGCTAGGGATGGGGTCCCCACAACCCTAGTTTTCATAGAGCAGACAGCCTTGCCAATCACCAGACCCCCAGAGATGAGGACCCAGGTCCCTCCCTCTTGTCCCACAGCCCCTCCAAGCTCCAGTTCCCCAAGTTCTAACACACACTCACGCTGGGGCTCCGAGAGTATGTGCAAAGCCTCATTGCCCAGAGGATGAAACTGAAGGTGGGATTGAATGGGGTGGCAGGCAAGGCCAGGCAGGTGGCATTTGAGCAGAAACCTGAAAAAGCCAACCCTTTGCATATCTGAGCACTTTAGAAAGAGGGGACAGCGAGCCCGTGATGCAGGAGTGAGCTGGGGTAGTCCAGGAAACGGCCCACACTGTTGGGATTTAGTTCAATCAAAACGTCATTTTCTTAGGACCAGTGAAGACTTCTGTTTCATACTATAGCCACTGAGTTTAGACAGCAACTTAATTTTCCAAAATGCACGTGTCACCAGAGTTGCAAGAGGCTACCTTCATCAAGCCAGTATCAGTCATTTGTCCTCCAGGGGATGTGATTTGTCAGAACCCTGCCAGCACCATGGCTCTGACAGCAGCTTTTTTTTTTTTTTTTTTTTGCGGTACGCGGGCCTCTCACTGTCGTGGCCTCTCCCGTTGCGGAGCACAGGCTCCGGACACACAGGCTCAGCGGCCATGGCTCACGGGCCCAGCCGCTCTGCGGCATGTGGGATCTTCCCGGACCGGGGCACAAACCCGTGTCCCCTGCATTGGCAGGCGGACTCTCAACCACTGCGCCACCAGGGAAGCCCTCACTACTCGTCTTTTAAGTGGCAAAAAGTGTAAACTGTGCTCTGCGGCCAAGAACAAACTCGAGGATTGGCCACGAATCCTAATCAGACATTTAATTGCCACCTGCCCATCCCACGGTCACGGGTTGAGTGCGCGCCGGGTGCCAGGGACCATGCTGGACCAGGGGTCTGCCTTGACCCTTACAGTTCAAAGGCCAGAGAGACACAATTGCAATGTAGTTATTAAAATCCCCTGGTGGGGACGAGGGCATTTACCTGCAAGCCAACAGAAGGCCGGCCCCAGAGCTCGGTGACTGGGAGCCTGAGTCAGGCCTGAACCCCTGGGGATAGGAGGGGAGCCCAGGGAGGGACTTGGAAGGGCCAAGGCTGAGCCCGTGCAGCCTCGCCCAGGGCAGTTTCTGGGACAGCTGACACAGCATCCTCGCACAGCACTGAGCAAATCCAAGCTGACATCTCTTTGAAGAGCCCCTATTCCAACGGGGGGCAACGTGGGCTGTGATGTCTTCCCCAGCACAGGTGGCCATGTTTCCTCTCTAAGTACTCAGACCTCACACCTAAGCACACGCTCTCAGGGCATGCTGTGTGTCCTCCTGCCTTTGCTTCTCACGGGACCGTGATACTTCCACACAATTCCAAGATGCCCTCACATGCCACGCCCACCGAGCTGCAGAGAGCTGGGGTCAAGCTCACTGCTATTCACACCTTCGTTCATTACCTGCTCTGCACGCTGACGCCATCCCACCTCTGCCCCCGCGGAGCCCGGTCGGCGGCCCCTTCCCACGTCTCTGACCTGGCCGAGCCCTTTGGCGTTGCCATTAGGAGGCTCTGTCCTACCTGATGATGGACGGGGCTCTCCCCAGGCACACAGACTAGGGCGGCCTCACCTACAACAGGCCGTGGCCTTGGCCCTGGGCCCTCCAGCCCACTCTGTCCTCCCACTCACCCTGAATTTGGCAGGACACGTGGATGTCTGTGCCAGGGCAAACTGACAGAGGGAGACAGAAATGAGGATTGAACATTTTGCAACTACAAGAGAAACTGAAGCAAACAGAAAGCACCTTACTGAGTGGTGTCCTTCAGGGCATTCTCCCCGGGTGATGCTGCCGGCCCCAGGGTTTCTGAAGTCACCCGTGGGAGTCCTGAGAAAGCTCCCAAACCCTGCCACGCTGGATCACGGAGAGGGAGCTTAAAAAAAAAATACTGCACTGGAATCCCACTGGAGTTTTGAAGAGGTGGGTATTTTGTAAAACCCCCCGGGGGAGTCTACTGTCCTCCAAGGTTGAGGACCCCCCACCCCTCTTCCCATGCAGCATTCGGCCCATGTTCAGTAGATGCTTCACATGGGTCGTAAGGGTGGCATGGATCGTCCTCCATCTCTCATGATTAAAGACCCCATTTCCTCCCTTTGTGTTTTGCAAAAAGTGTTTCATTAAAGTAAATACCTAAATATTTACGCTGTAGCCTTTCTTCAAGCAGCCAATGGTTTACCGTCCAACTGGCTGGGATTTCTTTCCCAAAACCCAACATTTGCCCTTTAAAACGAGCTGATAACACTGTTTCTGGATCAGCCCTGAGCTGAGTTGGCAGCTCAAAAGAACAGAACTCTCCACGAGCCCTCCCCAGCCTATCCTTCCCTCCACCCAGTTTCTCTTCTCACCAATCGCTCTGGCCAAAGTCCGCAGTTAGGATCCTGTCCTCTCTCTCTCCTCATTGGGAGGACCTGTCTCCCCTCACCTTGAGCATCTCTCCCTCCATTCGGGTCCAGGACCAGGTCCCAGGTCTCCTGGGAGGACCCCTGACTGTCCCCTGCGCCTACACCTCTGTTCACTACCACCAGCCAGGTGCAGCCAGAGGGGTCTTAAATTTTTCACTTTTTATTCTGACATAAAATAAAAATTTATTTTGACTTACAAAAAAGTTGCAAAATGGTGTAAACAATTTCCTTACAGTCCCCACCCAGATTCCCCAAATGTTGACATTTTGCCACATTTACTTCATCCTTGTCCCACGCCCCTAAGATGTAACCCACATGCACGCCTGTGATATGTTTTTCTGACTCAACTGCAGACAGGCAACGCCGCTCACTCTTGAATACGCTTCAGTGGGTGTCTCCTAAGAGCACGCACGTTCTCGTGAATGACTGTGGTTCAATGGTCAAGATCAGGACAGTAACCTCGATGCGATACCATTATCTAACCTACATATTTGACTCAGAGTTTACCATTTGTCCCAATCGTGTCCTTTATGGCAAAAGGAAAACCCCTGATCACACATCACAGTCAGCCATCATGTCCCTTCAATCTCCCTTAGTCTGGAATTCAGAGGAATCTTTCTCAAAGAATTCAGATTGGATTATGTTGGCTCTGTAACTGAAGGCCTCCACTGCCCTGTGAATTTACCCGTCTCTAGGATGTGGTCCACGTGGCCCTGCAGCCCAGCCCCCAACCGTTCCCTACCGTGCTTGTTCCCGGCCTCCTTTCCGCGGCCCTGGTCCCTCTGTCTGGCCTCTTCTCCCAGCTCTTGGCTGGCTGCTCCTGGCTCATCCTGAGGGCTCAGAGAAAAGGCCTTCCTTGCTCTAGCTGCACCACCGGACCCTCTGCACCACGAGACCCGCTGCATCACCAGACCTGCCCCCCTACACTTGGCCTTGTTTATTTCCTGCACCTTTCACTCTCCGCTCACCTCGTTCACCTGTTTGTCTTACGCCCCTCAGCCCCACTGAATGTAAGCCCCAGGAGGGCAGGGGTCTCAGCAGCCTGGCTCCTGCTGAGTCCTGAGCACTTGGAATCCATCGTGTCTGGTACATAATAGACGTTCAATAAACACTTGTTGGTCAAATGAATACGTGAAGGAATGAAGGCAAGATTTTTCCAGACTATCTGAGTTAAAGACAATAAAATCCTTTCACCTACACTTACATGGGATAGAGAGTTCCTAGATGCTGACAGAAGAAGGAAAAATGTTTGTTCCCCAGATAGCTTTTCAGAATGCTATCCAACGACTGAAAAAGCTTTGGCGCCTGGCTCTCCTCTTCCAATGGTCCAGATATCAAGGTAACAGAAAAGATCTACGTTTTAAGAAAATGAGCCAGGGGACTTCCCCGGTGGTGCGGTGGTTAAGAATCCTCCACATTGAAAAAAAGTCAATGCAGGGGACACGGGTTTGAAGATCCCACATGCCGCAGAGCAACTAAGCCCGTGCGCCACAACTACTGAGCCCGCGCTCTAGAGACCGCGAGCCACAACTACTGAGCCCGCGCGCCTAGAGGCCACGCACCGCGAAGAGTAGCCCCGGCTATCCCCAACTAGAGGAAACCTGGGCACAGCAAGGAAGACCCAACACAGCCCAAAATAAATAAATGTATAGGAAAAAAAAAAAAAAGCCAGATCTTCCACATCCAGAGCTTTCTGTGTCAGGCTTCTCAGCACAAATAATGACACATATTGACGTGAAGATCACGGTTAAATAACAGGGGGGAAGAGTTACTGACAGAGCCACAAGTTCTTTCCTGTTAGAGGGGCCTTAAGAGGCCGCTGGATGCCCTTGGGAGACCCCAGCCAGAACCCCAGCCTCTCCTCATGCCTCTGCAGAGACGGCTCCCAGCCCAGGGCCCCCGAAGCATGAGGACAGGGTAGGAGTGAGCCTGGGCCTTGGGCAGCAGGACTGAACTGCTGTCCCTTTAAATTGGTCGGATTCTGCCTCCTCACTGGGGAGATGAATCCTCAGCTATAGACACGAGTCAAAGTTTGTCGAGAAAACTGTGCACTTGACTGTACGTATTTGTACCTCCATACGTTTTTTTTTTTTGAAAAGAGAGAAGAGGGGTCTTCCCTGGCGGTCCGGTGGTTAGGACTTCGCCTTCCAATGCAGTGGGTGTGGGTTCGGTCCCTGGTTGGGGAGCTAAGATCCCACATGCCTCGCAGCCAAAAAATCAAAACGTAAAACAGAAGCGATATTGTAATAAATTCAATAAAGACTTTAAAAATGGTCCACATTGAAAAAAAGTCTTAGAAAAAAAAACAAACAATGGGCAGAAAAACAAGTGAAACAGTGAGCAGGCCAGTGAGATGTAAGAGGTAGAGGAGAGCTGACCGTGCAGGGGCTTTGGCACCGCAGAGCTGGAGCAGAGGCATCGCATGGCAGTCTGCTGCGGGCCGGGGAAGCTCTGGGGAAGATCTTCCTGCTCCAGGTCTGGGGGCGAAGGTTCCAGGGCGAATGGGGGAGAGTGAATCCTGTTCCCAACGGATACACGCCAGGCTGTCCCGGACCTACCTCACTCACTCTACGTTCTAGTGAAGAGACCACCCTTGGGGGTTCTGTGACCCCTGTGCTCCATCACCCTGGCACCAGGATGCCGCCACTAACATGGCCTTACGTGTGAACAAATGTCTGGGAGCTGCTCCACCCTGGTGGTGGCATGAGTGGGACAGCGGGCAAAGAATGAGGGGGGCACAGCTTCCCCCAGACCGAGGCCACGCCTTACAGGGCAATTGGCAGCAGGCAGCAGGCTCAAGCCATACCCAGCACTCCTGGGACAACCCACACGTCAACAGCAGGCCCTCAGGCAAGGTCACCAAGAGTTGCAGGAGGTCTGAGGCAAGAAATGCAGGACCTGGGCCTCCAGAGGGAGGCGAGCCATTGGTAAAGCTGAAATGCCCTGGTGGCCAGAGATGTAAGCAAAGCCTGGGGTCTGGAGTGCCCACCCCCTCCCTCCCCTACGAGGTGGATTTGGACCAGGCCACAATGACGTGAGTCCCCAGAATGCCCGGAACTCTTCTGAGGCCGGCAGCCTCACGGGCATCCCCTCCAAGGCAGACCCTGCCTGGTCTCAGCCTCCCACACCTGCTCCGCTGGGACCTGAGAGGGGGACGGAGGAACAGGTAGACAGACCTAGGTGCGGTGACAGAGCCACACTGCCCAGCTTCACACCCCAGCTCTGCCACCCACGAGCTCGGTGACCCTCGGCAAGCAGATTAAATGCCCCGTGACTCAGTTTCCCTATCTCGGCACCTGGGGTCGTAACGGCAGTTTCTTTAAAGGGCTGTTTGTTTGTTCTGAGATGATGGGGTGCTGTGAACAGGACCTCATACATACCAGGTGCCCAATGGTTAGTTGTCACAATAGGTGATGGGGGTTAGGGTGCGGGGCTCTGGGAGCCGGATGGGGGTTGGGCGAGACACCCAGGGGAGCTGCGGGTCTCTCACTCTCCAAGCTCCGGAAACAGCTCCCTCTGCAATTCCAGTACAGAATTCTACTGTGGTCTTTCCGCTTACTGGCCTGGAGACCCTGGGCAATAGTAGCATATGAGTTTTAAGCACATTTATATTTTTATCTGTGCCTGGGAGATGGTAGGATCTTAATACACATACTTGGATTGAATAAATTGTTTAGACAAATGACCACCTAGAGGGCTAAAAATGTAACGAGGTGGTATAAGCTCTCTGATGTCCTTCCGGGCCAGAAAGCCCACACCCTTTAGGGTGTATTGTGAGAATGGTTCCCCAAGTTTGATCTTGTTTAGTCAGTAGATTGAGGGGTTACTATAGAGCTAAGTCTCCCAAAATCTGCTGTAAGGAGACAGCTGAGCAGCTAGTATAATTTCACCTTCCCAAATCCCTTTTGGAAATGCATGTCATATATGGGATAACATGCCAGAAACAAGGGCCTTCTACTGTGTCTTCTTCTTGGTACTAAATTCTCCTAAGGACTTAGGGCTTGCCTCAGGAAAGAGAGGTTTCAGGCAAAGGAGGCCCAGTGGCAGAAGTGAGAGACAATGAGAGAGCATCCTTTTGCCTTGTCATTTCCCTTCTTCTCAGCCCCATTCTGGTCTCGCCCAGCCTATCTCAACCTATCACCTCACGCCTTCGGAATTCGTACTGTTCATAGGCGGACTCCTAACAACCCTTGACTCAGTCTTTCCTGACAGGTAGGAATGAGTCAGCGCTTCAGGCTGCCGGTAACAGCATCTGACAGCACAGAGAGAACTTATGGGAGGGGCCCTGCGCTCAAGGAACAAACGGGAAGCGTGGAGACCAGGCACAGGCACGCCAGCAGCAGGCACCATGGCCAGGGAATGCGCATGTACCTCCCTGTCTACCCAGCTGTAAGGATGCTGCACTCCCGTCAGCCCCTTCTTGCCTCGTTTGCTCCAGGTTCAAAGTGCTGGGAAAGAGTGCTGGATTGGCCCAGCTTAGGCCACAGCTGCCGTCGGCTGTCCTGGGGGCAAGGAAAGTTTCAAAGGTGGAAGGCAACGGTGGGGGGGAGGCGCACAAAGAGCAACTGTGGTGGCAATAAGAAAGGGGGGAGTGGGTGGGCTGGATGCTGGCTGACCCCCATCCCTCACCCTAGAGAAAAGCTCACAAGAAACGTGCAGGGGGTTTCCCGGGTGGCGCAGTGCTTGAGAGTCCGCCTGCCGATGCAGGGGACGCGGGTTCGTGCCCCGGTCCGGGAGGATCCCGCGTGCCGCGGAGCGGCTGGGCCCGTGAGCCATGGCCGCTGAGCCTGCGCGTCCGGAGCCTGTGCTCCGCAACGGGGGAGGCCACAACAGTGAGAGGCCCGTGTACTGCAAAAAAAAAGAAATGTGCAGGATGTATGGAAAGAAAAGTCAAGTGCACTAACATCATCAAAAAGAAGCCTAATAGATGAAAATACGAGCTGGCTGCCTTGGAAAACGTCTTGGGAAAATGGCAACGCTCACTAAATGAATATGGTCATTGCGGTCCCAAATTAAGACACTCACCGAACTTGTCAAGAAGCTTAAGCTAATTCCAAAATGCACGTGAAAGACAAAATGTGGAATGGCCAGGACAATCTTGAAAAATAAAGACGAGAAATTCAAAACATATTACGAAACCACAGTAATTAGCATAATGTAGGTGAAAACAAAAAGATCACTGGAAAAAAAGAAGAGCAGAGAAACAGAACCACATAATAGGAGAATTTGGTAGATGTCAAAGAGCCATTTCACGTGAAGAAAAGAAGACAGTCCTGGCTGTCTATGGGGGAAAAAAATAAAGTTAGATTCACATTATATCATTAAAAAAAAAAAAAATCCAGGTGGGTTAAAGACGAAAACAAACTGTAGCGTTACATATCACAAAATATATTTAAAACCTTGGCCTAGGGAAGGGCTCTTAAAATACAAAATACAGAAACCTAAGTAAGATTAATAAATCTGACTTCTAAAGTGGTGAGAACTACATCAAATACACCACAGCAGTTTGAAGACACGCAGTGGAATAAAACCTACGTTCACAAAAAGATGTGTTCAAGAATATTCGTAGAAAGTTTATTCATCCCAGCCCAAACTGTAAGAGCTCAGGTGTTCATTAATAAGACAACAGAGAAAGTGTGGTCTGTTCATACAACAGGCTACTAGTCAGCAAGAAAAGGGAAATTAGTGATGATTGTACATACTGCATGATCCCATTCAAACTCTACCTAAAAAGTAATTTATGGTGGAAAAAAATCAAATCAGAACTGTGGTCACCCCTGGAGGCAAGAGGGGAGGGACTGCCTCAGAGGGAGCATGAGGGAACTTTCAGGAGTGATGGTCATGCCCCTTATCTTGATAGGGGTTTGGGTGACATCTGCACCCTTGGTCAAAACTTAGCAAATGTTGGGCTTCCCTGGTGGCGCAGTGGTTGAGAGTCCGCCTGCCGATGCAGGGGACACGGGTTCGTGCCCCAGTCCGGGAAGATCCCACGTGCCGCGGAGCGGCTGGGCCCGTGAGCCACAGCCGCTGAGCCTGCGCGTCCGGAGGCTGTGCTCCGCAACAGGAGAGGCCACAGCAGTGAGAGGCCCGCGTACCACAAGAAAAAAACAAACAAAAACAAACAAACAAAACTTAGCAAATGCATACTTAAGAGTTGTTGTATTACCTGTAAATCTCATCTCAGGAAAAATTTATAAAAAATTAATGAACTCTAAATGATATACGTGTTGAAGTATTTAGGGATAAGGTTGCTGATGACTACGACTTCCTTTGAAATGCGTCACAAGGTAAGATGCAAGAATGGATGGACAGATACAGAATCAAGGAAGTAGAGTAAAATGTGAAAGGTAGAATCTAAGTGGTGGGTACCACCACCATGTGTTCTCTGTACATTCTTTCAACTTTTCTGTACGTTTGAAAATCTCCATAATAAAATGTTGAGAAAAAAAAGATAGTAAGACTGGAGGAAACGTATTTCCAAGATGTAAGAGATTTTTACCCAGAATATACAAAGAGCTAATTATCAATAGGAAAAATAAAAGAACCAACTGAAAAGAAGCAAAGGCCTTTAGAAAAAAAAAGGAGATGCCAGCAATGTCTGAAAAGATCATCCTCTTTGAAAGTGGAAAATTTGAATTCAGACAACAGCACCCCTCTTCCCCCTCCAGGCTGGTATCATCTTGCGACACTTGGCAGATGTCAGCGGGTGGTCGTGTGAAGAACAGCCAGTTTGGCAGCACCTGTGAGTCTGTCGAAGCTGCTAATCCCACCACCCTGAACCATCACCCGGCACCTCTCCTGCAGGTTGGTGAAGAATGGACCAGGCAGCGCCGAAGATGCAGAAAAGCCATAGCAGGACACCAGGCAAGGAGCTTTTATTCCTGTGTGCAGTGGTTAGAATGGAGTCACTACGGAAAAACCTATGACCTACCGCTAAGTCAGAACCACATACTGACTGTACAGAGTTTACAGAAAAGCAAGACTGCTGAATAAGTACACACACACACACACACACACACACACAGCAGAGAAAATGGGCTGGAAAAATCCAAACTCCTGCCTTGCTGAGGAAGCAGGATGAGGAACGAGCCAGAACCACCACTTGATTTGAAATAAATGTATATATACACACATGTACTGCTTGCCGAATGAAAATGAAAGGCATTAATCCATCACCAGCTTAAAACAAAGCTCACCCAGGCTTTAACTTTCCCAGCACTTATTTCAGAGCAAAAGTGGCAAATTACATAATTTATTTAGGATTTTATAACCTTTTTCCCCAAATCAGCCTATTTCTCTCTGCCATTCCTAAACTAGTTCACACCTACCACGCAGCACAGGTCTCTCAAAACTCGTGGACCCTTGTAAGATGGCAGTGATTTCTCTCTCTCTCTCTCTCTCACACACACACACACACACACACACACACACACACACACACATGTCCATGCACCTGTTGATTCGTGGCTTTGAGCAGGTGCTATAGAACCACTTTCTATTAGAGTCAAACCAGACTTCCATCCTTTGAATTTTCTTCAAACTGTGAGATGGGGTGAGATGGCAGGGTAATCTGCTATAATCACTGATCTATACAGTTCAGATCTGTCACCTAGTACCACCCCCCATCCAGGTGCTGAGTCATACCTGACTACGTGGGCAGAAAACTTTGCAGTCGCTCTCCCCAGCCACTTCAAAACTTTAAAGAGTGGTTTGCTTTTAAGTATACTACATAGAATTGACTTCAAGGGAGAATTCACGAAATCTGAGTGTCCGTAATACATTCTATGACTGATGAGGGTAGAGTGTGGGCGTGTACATATCCATATTTCAGCTGTTTCTCCACCATTGCGTGAAACAAATCAAACAGCTCACCAAAACTAGTTGAAAGTTTTATTTATATAAAATTCATTAAGAACATAAAAGATTGAGTTTCTTTAAAAAAAAAAATCTGCAGTTATTTACAGCAGTATTGCACAAGTAAAGTGGCAATTACCCTGTCAAAATTCATCAGTGCAAAACACAAGTAAGCCAGGGAAATTGCAATACATATGCTACAATATGCTGGGTCCTAGGAAACAAGTTAGTGATGAATCAGTATACAGACAGATCAGTGCTATTTATAAATGAGTACCTGATGAGTTCTGATACAGTAACTAGTGGTCACAGAACCTGGACATAAAACGTTAAGAGAGCGTCTAAAGTCTGAAATTCCCAAATAAAAGTAGTCAAGTTACTTAGCCGGGAGCTTGAGGCTGCTTCTTGCACACAAATGCTGTTTGGAGCAGGACAGGAGTTACCCCAGCTGGTTTAGCGACACGCGTGGTCACATTCCTGCACACACGCATGTGCGGGGTGGACACACGCAGGCACCAGGCTAAATCAGCAGGGATGACAGAGCCATCGACACAGAACCGCTAGGAAGTCTCTTTCAAGCTTCCACTTCTTAACAGCCAGTCCAGTGGGGCCCCCAACCTCTCTCGAAGGCTTTGGAGAAGCAGAAGGAAAGCGTCACCCTGAAGAAGCAGGTGGATCAAATGCAGGGACCGAATGGTTCAGGGCAGGGGCTGTACAATTAGTTCCTGAAGACACACAGTTTAGTTCGCACCTCAAAGCACAGGAAGCCACAGAGCGGGTGGCGGGAACTCAACTACTCATCAGTTGCCAGTGAGGGGTTAGGGGTGTGAAGAGGTCCTGATGTGTCTCTGGAAGCAGGGGCCACTGGTCCCACTGTGTCTCATCCTGCCTGGCCCCTGCCCTCAACAATCTCACGACGGCCCCTCCAGAAGACGACGTTTCCATTTCTCTGAACATGGTATATTGTCAGGGATAAATTTTCAATGGAAAAAATCCTTCCCAACTGCCAATAACACATATTGGGTTGGCCCAAAAGAAGTTCGTTCGGGTTTTTCCATAAGATGTAATGGAAAAACCCGAACGAACTTTTTGCCCCCCCCCCCCACCAACACACAAACACACACACACACACACACACACGTATATATTTTGGCTTTAAAATACAGCCTGGAGTTAACAGCATTTGCTTCCATGAGAAGCTAGCCATTTGGGAACAAGAGAAAGTCACTGGAAAGTTCTAGAGTAGAATTTGACAGCCTGCTAGGTTTATGGTCTCTCACTGGTGTCTAAACACAAACTTCATCATGAGGACAGCAAACTCTACGAATCTAAACCCATTTGACTAGAAATACCAGGAACCAAAGCCGAAGGGCCACCCGGGGGAGACCGCGTGGCCTGCAGTGAGGTAACCAGTGGCCACCTCAGAGTTAAAGCAATTAACAGGACAGGAGGGGGTAGGGGTCAGGGAGGTCAACACTTTTCAGAATTTAAGACCTTAAATAAGCTGGAAATAAATATACAACATCTCTACAAGTTACAGCATTATGAAACAGTAGGACACATTACACAGAAAAAGAATCTACAATATTTACAATCCTCAATTCTGAAAAAGTTTAGTAAAAACAGTGATTTTTTTTTTTTTTTTTTACTCATTTATGCTGTACAAAATTTTACAAGAAAGGTAAAGGAAACATAATAATTGCACACAGACGTTTGGCTCAGTTGATAAGTAAAGTATGACTTCCTAATCTAATAAATAGTCAAAATATATACAATATTAAGAAGGGGAAACAGGAGAAAGCTGTCGTCTACTGTGTACATTTTTTGTTTTTGTTTTTTTAACTCGGAAGAAATTTTCACCTGGTTTCTCCACAACCAAGAAAAAAAAAAATTCTTCATAAACGGGAGTCCAGGTAATTTGCAGATTCACTCTTGAAGTTAATTTCGTGTGTGTTTATTGCATTTCTGTGAAAAGTCACAGGACACTTTCTACAAACCTCACGTGAGACGAGGTGGTCAAGGCACAAAACCCGCATTCAGTTTCCAAAAAGGGATCGAGTTATTTTTTTTCTCTATAAAAAGTCAAAGAAAGGAAAAATAAGAAGTCAAAGGTACACCCACAGTGGGTATACTTTCTGCAGGGAGGCATCTTGATAAACAGATACGTACAGTACAGAGACGTCCAGTCACCTCTCTTTTAAGTCCTGGGGCAACATCCTCTTAATACTTCTACAATTCATAGAATCTCTAATTTCCTCACCAGCTGCTTCCACGGCCAGCCCGGGGGCCTGGAGGCCGCCGAGCCCGAGGTAAACTTGCACGTGGGTGAGCGAGCACTCAGCCCCCGGGCACCAGGGCTGAAGGAACAGAATAAAGTGCTCCAGTCCGAGAGACTGGCCCGTATAGAGATCCTGGGAGGGGAGCGGCCCAGAACCAAATACGTCTTTGGTGTGTGTGTCCAGCAGGCCCACGGCTGCAATTCCACCAACCACCTTAACAACCGCGTGGACTTGAGGACCCTGCAGAGGGGTTCAAGACATGTCAAGGACACAAGCTGAGACTCAACACAGCTTTAAAACGATTCAAGACCCCAAGAAGATACCTGGGGAAAAGAAAACTTTTAGAAGGAAGAATATTTGGAGTCAAATATCTCTACCTAAGAAAAAAGCGTATATGCAACATATATATATATATACTTATATAAAATTATGAAGATACAAAAATGAATCAATTTTTCCAACTGATAACGTGAAAACACTGGTTCTCGATGGGCCAAAAGCAAATACGACAGCTGTTGTTGGCACTGTTGACTCATCTGAAAAATCACGTATCTTCTTTTAAAAAGCTGTTTAATAATCTGAGGTTTCTAAAACTATAAGAGTGATGGGGTTCACAGAACGATCTCCACCTCCCCTCTTTCAATGCTCCCTAATCCTTTTTGGGTCTCCCCAGTAGTTTAACTGCCTTTGAAAAGACTGACCAACTCGTGGGCTTCCATTCTCTGCCATAATCGTGGCAGGCGCAGAGGAAGGGCATCCCCAACAGAAGTGGCTGCATGAAGGGGGCCTGACGAAATCCAGCCGTGCCAAGAGAAGTGGAACAAGTGACACAGACATCTGTCAGAAGGCCAAGGGACCATTTCAGACTTGTGTCCGACGGGGTTTTTTATGGAACTGCTGAGAGCAGAATTAAGTCTGTATTTCAGAGAGTGGGAACTGAGTGTTAGCCATCAAAAGCCAGATGAACTCTGAGTTGGACAAAAAGCCAGGATGCCCAGGAAACAGCTGTCTCAAGTCCCGCCCATAGCCTGCGCCAATTCCCACAAGGGCTCGAGCTTGGATACCTCGACGGAACTCGGCTGCACGTGGGCATGTGAACCACCTGGGGCCTTAGGCTGAGTTCATCCTGTGATATGGGAAGGCCTGCAACCAGAAAAGCCAACAGTGCATACCTTGTGTTATGACTGCCATTGCCTCTTCAGAACACTTCTCAACGACCAGCCCATCAAAACCAAACGAAAACCAACATCGAGCACCTCCCAGTGAGTAAGCTACCAATAGACAACAGACCTGTGTCTGATACAGGCAGATACTAACTCATGTTCAGACCCAATTATACTTTTGACCAAGAAATTACACTGGACCAAATGTGTGCATCAGTGTCCAACAGGCTGGAGGAGCATCGCCAAAGGACGTAAGGAGAAACACAAAGAGAGTCTGAAATTTTGCCACAGATGCAACTGAATTTAAGGAGGTAAGTAGATATTTACAAAATGGGAGTGGCACGTCAATACAGGCTGACAAGAGACCCCTCTGCCCCTTTCACCAGTTCCATTTCATAAGAACTTTTTTGGTATTAATAATAATGACTTAAAAAAAAAAAAGGTCCAAGAAGCAATGGCAGGGAAGGGAGGGGCCACATCATACCTCTCCTGTTTAAAAATGCTGTACGGTGACCTCAAAAATAAACTAAGGCAGCTTTATAAATCAGCTGGCTCAGTTTCCACTGTGGAGTTTACACAATCCTCTGAGAGTAGGCAAAAGGTTCTTAAAATTTTAGTACAAAAATCACTCACGAGTTGGTTAAAAAGTTTCCGTTTCCTTTTTGAAAAACCTGTTCTTATCAAAGAAGGTGGGGAAAAAAAAAAAAAACACACGGCATGTAAACACCATTCTTGCATAAAATCCTGCTCCAAAGAACCATGATTTGTACATTGTTTAAAAAGAGAATCCTCCCTCATTTACATTCACAACAAGCTTCTGTTAGAAATTCGGCCGCGTGGTGATGATGAAAGACAAGGTCAGGTCCACGTGCAGCTCGGACACGCCGGCAGGCTCCCCGCCCGCCCCCTCCAGCGAGGGACCTCGGGCTGCACAGCAAGGGCACCGAGACACCGAGGTGCTGCGCCTGTCGGTCTGAACGAGCAAAATGTCTGCACATCCCGGCTCCGTGAGGAACCCGCTGTCACTGCATCCTCCACACCAGACGGATGATGTGGCGTAAGAGCCGTAAGATAACCATTTGCGGGTGACCTTCGGCTGCTTGGTGATTATTCAGAAAGACCTGAAACAACAAAAGGAAAGCTCCTTACTTTCCAGCCCCGACTTATTTCGGGGGCTGGCGGGGGAACCCATATTTAAGGGAACAACCAATCCCATCTGAACAGCTATGAAGGTGCCTCTTAAAGGGCCACTTCTTCCCTGAGACGTCACTGCAAAAAGAGCAGGCACACCAAATGATGGTTTTCTTTAAAGCGACCAAAAGGATGTTTGGAAAGCTCAAAGAGAATCCCTGAATCTGTTCCCCACCCCCCACTTTTTGTTTTTAATTGTAAACTCTTGTAAATTCTTCTTTGGAATAAAGGAGGCTTTTACCGTTCACAAGGTTATTTATGAGTTGCAAGTTTTCCCTGTATTCCCCCATTCAACCTGGGCTGCCACAATCAGACAGACAGAAAGCGTGAGGACACTTTTCTTGCATCTGTAGTGGAAATCTTAGCAGACAGTAACTGCCCCAGGTCTGTCAAATAGATGCACTGTTTCTCCTTCTAAAAACCACATATTCTTTCCACAGGTGACGCCATCGCTGGCCGGAGCTGCCTTAATCAGGAAACGTAGCAACCATCGGAAAATGAGTATCCCCACCGGCTCTGTGCAGCTGCTGGAGGAGAGCCACCCCAAGTCCTGGAGTTCGGGGGGTCCCGTGAAGAGAGGCGCAGGTAAAGCAGATGGAAGAGAGGAAAGAAAGAACTTGGTGGATGCGAGGTAAGCACCTTACTGCCCAAGTTACCAACATTCAAAATATGGTTCAGACTCCCTCAAGGGTGAGTTTCGGGTGGCTGTCATTTACTTGAGAAATCAGTGATTCGGGGTAATTTGCCCTAAGAAGCTAAATAAAGTGGAGCACTGATGCGCCACCGCGCCTCTGCCTGTCGGTGGGCAGCTCCGGTGGGTCAGCGCCGTTGGTCCAGGGCTGCGGCCACGGTCACCGACACAGGCGGCGTCAACCACCGGCCCCTCCAGTACCCCGGAGTGGCGGGCAAAGAACGATGAAATATAGAAAAGCCCCGTTTGCTGGGGACCACCATAGGATCGTGACAAGCTGAGAAACTGTTCCAAAGGAAACGGCCAGGGTATTTCAAGGTCTCAGAGGTCCCTGGGTCTTCCACCTTCGAGCTCTAATCCATTTCGCGGGTTAAGTGCAGGGTGTAAACTCAGAGCAGCCAAAGCTGGTAACAGAGCACATCTGCCTCCATGTCAGGAGCTGTGACCGGTTTCCCTGTTCAGGTCTGAAATCCACACCCCAGGCCAGCTCCCTGCTCTGTCTGGAGCACTCCACCAACCCCCTTCTCACTCCGGCGGGCTGGGGGGTGCTTTCCAGCACACATCCACGGGACCACCTGCCACGGGGCAGGCCGAGGACGGGCGTCCCCTTCCCAGACACAATCGCTGTCCACAGACGCCAGCTGCAAGCAGAGCTCCCTCTTCGCCACTGTTTACACAGCCCTCTGGGGCTCGTTGTACGGGATGGAATTGTGATAAGGCCGGAGCACTTCCCTTGCTCCTTCCAGAACCAGGAGCCAGACTGGAGGAAATCAGCTTTATGTAAGCGATTCCTGTAGAGGCGCTCCGTAACCACAGTCTGCGATTTTTATCAGCCTGACACACAAGATTGCTTTGTTTTGATTTAACTTTCAAAATTACTTTGCTTCTTCTGGGTGAGAATAATTTAGGGGAAGGTTAATTTTAGTTGAGACTAATATTAACAGGTTGAAAGAGGCTTATTCAAAATAAAACCACGACTTACTAAAACGAAGAAAGTGTATGCAGAGCTGAGCTAAACTATCACTTCAAGGTGGGAAATCTCAAACCAAACAGTTGTCACTGCTGGCCTCAGTAGGACCGGAGAATGGAGTCAACATGACGCCACGAGGGGACTGGGTCACACAGTAGGGACAGACCCCCAACTGTTGACACTTAGCCAATTTTATATTCCAGAACTGGCAGCGTCTGAGAGGAGAAACCTTCCACGCACCCCTGAGGACAGCAGGTGTAGGATGAGAGAAGTCTTCCCGAGTTTTTCAGACTGTTGCTTTCGTGTCACATGAAAATAATATGGGGGCGGTATGCAAAGACATGCCAGGGTGGCAGGGGAATGCAAGAAAGATGTTTGTTAAAAGGAACACCCAATCCCTGACAAACGAGAAGATGCTACAACATCTGGGTTAGCGAGGATACGGGGACACCTGGCCCCTCGACAGCACGCGTGACAACACGGCACACGCCGTTAAACCAGCGAATGATTGCTTTTGGACGACATTCCATGGAGGAAGCCATTACCACTGATTCCAAGAGCCCTGGCAGCCCAGGAAGCCCTCGACAGCTGGCAGGACCCGCCGAAGCTGCTGCTGGCGCAGCGTGGATGGCCCACACCTCACAAACAGCTGGAGGAAGGGCAGCTGGCGCCAGGGCAGAAGCGCCGTCCTCTGACACCTGCAGCCGTACTGATCAGCTTCCTTAGCGGAGTCACCGAGCACACGGTCTCGGCCTGACGATGCTAACGTAGGGCAGACGTGGTCGGCCCAGCCAGCATGAGATCCTAGGCTTCTGGCCTCCAGGAATGTGAAGAAATACATTTCTGCTGTTTAAGGCCCCCTGTCCGTGGTCCTGTGCTCTGGCCGTCCTAGCAAACTAATACACTCGCTCATGCTTAATCATCCTTCCTGATCCTTCACCTTTTAAGTGAAAAACAAAACTTCTTAGCTCAGAGTTGCGTAATGCTGTTTTAGTCTAAATCATAGAAACACTTTAGAAAGATATATTACAATGATTCATTTGGGGAAAGAACTAAAAAACTAAATACGCTCCTAGGTACAAACAATTTATGTCTTACACACACACATGTACAAAGTGCAGGATCCCACGCAACTGGGATTTTCATCTCTGTGGTCTAGATCAAGGAGTGGATTATTTGGGGTAATTGACTTCTATGGCCATCCTGACAGTCCATGCTCCTCTCTGGCTGGGGGGCTCCGGCATCGCAGGCAACGCTCGACTTCGTAGCCTGTCTGCACCCAGTTAAGTCTCGTGGGCATTCCCGAGTCGCCAGCACCGCATGCAGGAGAGCACGACGCAGCCCACCGTACCGGGCGCCCACGGTGCCACCATCAACGAGAAGAGCCCGAGAGAAAGCTGCCCTGTCTCGGGAGCCAGAGGCAGGCAAGTGCAAGTTCCCACCTCGCAGACGGAAACACATCCACACGTTCCAGTGAAGCCTGAAGCCTACACCCAAACACAGTCAAGATGCGGAGGGTCCTTCTTGTCCAAAAAGCAACACGACAGCATCTCCTTTGCGGAGCTTACGCTCTGCTGAGGGACAGAGCCATGCGAATGAAGACGATCTTGTGACAAGGGTAATACAGAGGTAAAGACGATGACAGAGAAAGAAGCATCGGCCAGAGAGGCGGGCAGCGGGGCCAGCAGAGCCGGGCAGGAAGGCACAGAGCCAAGCCCCATGCTGAGTCAGAGGAAGAAGAGTTGCTGGGAGGAAAGGAGAGGGAATTACAGGAGGAGAGGCGGGGCCCTGCACGCAAGAAGGAGCAGACGGCTTGGGAAAAATCGTATTTTATGGTAAAATATAGTATTTGATTTTTCACAATAAGCCAGAATGAAAAGCAGTGTCAAATTCCAGGGCTGTTCCATCCAAGAATCGTCCCATAAAGGTAAGCGATGGACTCAGGAGCTCTGAGTTTCCCTGGACAGACTTCGGTTTTCTTGGAAGATGTGAAATACGACCTTGGAGACAGCGTCAAGGGCATTCAGCAGGGAATCCCGAACAGTTCCCTGCACGTCCACACCAGAGGCCACAGGCTCACCTGGGTGGCAGACAGGGTGGGCTGCACCGAGGGTCCGCCCTGGAGTGGGGAGCAGGGTCCAGGCTGACTTGTCATGACCGGGGAGCAGCCCATACGTTGAGGAGCTGGGCCTCTGCGTGGGGTGGGACAGGAGAGGAGGCTCAGGGACTGGACACAGCGCCGGCGACCACCATGGCTGTAGCACCGGGACCGCCTCAGGTTGCACTCGAGACCACCAATCAAGTATCGGGGAACTTAATTACATTTTAATGCCAAAACAACAATCACAGCCAAACCAGGGAAGCAGGTGTGCCGCATGCAACAGAGGCCTGGAGCCCAGGCTGCCCCGGGCAACTGGCCAGGTTGACCACAACATACCTGCAGTGGGCCGCTCTGTTCCCGCTTCACTCTCCTGCAGATGGAGAGGAGCCCAGTCTCTGCAAAGTACACAGGACACAGCAGGCCTTCGGACTTTGTGAGCCTGAGCTTGGGGATGAGAAGGGTCGCCCACCGCCACCGATAAATGGAACGTGGCACACGCCTTTTCCGTCTTCACGACCCCCCAAGCCAGCGTAGCTCTCCTGCCCTTTCACAGACGGAGCTTGCGGATCAGGAACCACCAAGTAACCCCGACAGTTCAGCTCAACGCAGAACACACACTCACCAATCCGGGCTCCAAAGGCAGGGTCAAAGCTCGCTGGGCCAAGTGACTCAGTACGTACAACCCACAGGTACACTGGGCATTACTCAAGGGGGCTTACCGACTCAAAACCACAGAGGTACGCACAGTACAATAAAAACAAAGGTTGAGGAAGATCACAAGTATTAAGAAAGAGAGACTTATCCTGGGAACTAGGGCTGAGATTTGCTGCAACAGAACCACAGTTCAGGGAAGAGTTTCCTGGCAGTCAAGGTAACAAGGACATTATTTTTCACCGTCTTATCAAAAAGAGCTCAATACCAAACTCTAGGAGACAAACCAAAAAGCAAGGTATACCCGCAGAACTGAGACTCAGCAATTTTTTTATAACTTGTTCAAAAACTTGTTTCTTATAGAATTTCAACACTGAATGCCTAAGACATCCTGAACTTTTTTTTTTTTTTTTTTAAGGTAGATACATTTTTAAGTGGGAACACGTTATAGGAGACTGAACTCTGGACTCTGACACCAGGAAGGACTCTGACAAAGAGAGAACCTCTTTGTCAGAGGATGGAGTGTCTATCTGTCTGGATGGTGTCTGCTCCCCCAGGGGCGGTCACGGCACCTTCCAGAACAGTGCTGAGAGCTGCCATAATCACAGGTGACAGAGTGAGGGCAAGGGACAGAGTGGCCCCGGTGATGGATGGAAGACCACCTCTACCCATTTCACAACCCATCGATCTAAACGTTATTTTAAGTGACAAGCGCGTGACACAGAGGTCAGAGAGGAACAGGGCCCACGTGTGACGACTCGATGTGGAGACTTGCTAAGAAGACCTGGTCTCTCTCCACTTTAAGACCAAGAACCACAGTCAAAGGACATCTCAGCTCAGATTCCAGTGCAGGCTCCATGTCCACTGCTGTTCTCAGGTGTCAGACATGCTGCTGCAATGCTGTCCAAAGACCAAATTCACTTTCTATCTATCACCACGGCAACACGGGCATTTGCATAGCTAGTGCCTAACATGCTTTGATGTCAACACAGCTGTGGAAAGGGCGCCAGCGGAGCTCCTTGGCCGGATGCGGTGCCCCTTCCACCCCAAGCACCAGAGGCGAGCTCTCCCACTAGGGTGATGATGTGATCCTCAAACGTCGCAGAAAGACGGCATCTGCACAAATCCCGCTCTCCAATGTTCAGTGCATCATTTCAGAGAATCTATGACAGGTACCGCTTTCGGTAGGACAAATACTCACTTCTCCCATTAACCTGGCATGCGCTGGATTTTCTTAGTACAAAACCTCCCCCTCCCCGCAGCAGATCTCTAGATAACTTGTCGGCCCCCCGGCCCCACGGCTCCAGCTGGCTGAAATGAAGAACCCCCGGCCCGTGACCTTCGAGGTGTGTCACTGTGTCAACCACGGAGAAGCCGGAGAGACGGCTCTCACAACTCCCGCACGAGGCACCATTAGACAAAATATTAGATGCAGAGCAAGAACACGCTGTTCTAAAATGCCCCAGCCTCCGACAAATGCTAATGAGATGTAAGCTCTTTAACCGCAGCTCAAACCCCTCTGCTTTGGCTCAGCTGGAAGAGGTCTAGTGGAGGATGACGTGATAGGCTGATTATTTCTGTATGTCTGCAGGAGGGCCGAGCCTCAAAGTGCATCTCCATTTCCTCCTCAAGAGATTAAAAAAAACCCAGCTCGACCTCTCTGAAGTCCCCCTCCAGGCACCTGCAACTCCAAATGGTTATGTGTTGATGGCCTCCGGTGCCTCAAGGGCCAGGCAGCCATGCAGGTGTGCCCACCTGCCACAGAGTGAGCGAGCACACAAGCCACATCCAGCTTGGTGCCCACCCAGCCATTCACACACACACCAGCGCCTCAACCTCGGCTCACATCTGTGTAACCCAGACAGACGCAGCACGTCCGGGGTCCCCACCCCACACCCCCGGGGGTGCCCCCCCCGACATTTCCTTTAACGAGCTGGGTACTTAGCAGACACGCAGGTGAACAAAGTTACTCGTATCTCTCTATCCAAAGCTTAAAGACCGATGGAGAAAAGTCTCAACTACAGTTCAAAGTGAGAGAAAACAGAAGGATGGTAGCACGGGATGATGGACAGCATTTTCTAGATGCATCTCTAAACGCTTTGGTTTAAGCGTCACTACGTCCCTAAGAGACTGACCGAAAATGGGGCTCCTGAAGGTGGGCAGACGGAATCTGACCCCAAGGTCCCTGCCATTGCCTGTGAGCGGCATCTTCCTACGAGATCACCCTTTATCCTCCACAAGTCACGGAAAGCCCTCGCTCAGCCCTCCACAGCCACGGTCCCCGTGGAGATAATCTGAACCCCATGCTCTCGGGGAAGGTCTCAGGGAAACACAGCAGAGCTGATGTCACAGGAGGGAGGCTCTTCTCTCTCACAGGCTCTGGCGTCTCCATGATGGGCTCATTCTCTTCGCCTTGTCATTGTTCGTGTGGTGTGGATATGGCATGTGTCAGACAGGTGTGCAAGGCTCTTAAGACCACAACTGCCTTATCCAACTCCAAGGGAGACACTCATTAAACCTGAAAACTGTATCCCAAATAAACGGCAAGCATCAGTTTATCCCGCCCACAGCTGGCTGTGCTACGGAAACTGTCATTCTATCAACCTGTGTGCGACAAATGTGGGGCATCATCTCATGAGATAGGATGGGCCCAGTTTTAATGTTTGATAGGCAGATTTTTCATTATTCTTTTCTCAGACAGTAATAGAAAGCATCTCATTTTGTTAAACTCCATGTGATGAACGAAGGCCTCAAAAGAGGGCCATCTGAGAACATGCATCTCTGGACGTAAGTATGGTTTATGCTATTACCAAACAAGCTATAATTTTGACCTCTCCCCGTCCACTAGCTACAGAAGACTATCTATAGAAGAACAGCCCTTCCGAAAACGAGGATCAAACAGCACAGGGAATTTCACTTGTTAGGAAAGACACATACAGACTTCAAGTTCACATATAGTACGGCTTGACCCTTGAACAATACGGGTTTCAACTGTGCAGGTTCACTTACACACGGGTTTTTTTCAGTATTGGTACCTGCTTCATTTTACAGATCTTTAAATTAGCGAAGTGGGGGGGAAAGTTTGTGTTCACAATATGTGGAATCAAAAGGACTAGAGTTTGAGTCCTGATTCTGTCCAGTTTCAGCTTCCTGCCCTTGGGTGAGTCATTTATCAATTCCTTTGTCTTGAGGCAGGGGTGGCAGTGCGTGGATTTTTGACTCCAAGGAGGGGTCGGCGTCCAGAGCCCCTTTGATGTTCCAGGCTCGACTTACATGAAAATGCTAATGTGTTGACACCAATTACACTGTGGTTTCCCTCAGAGCCATCCTGCAAGCCACCTTTGCTTCTCTACCTTGTGTGGTTCAGGGCTACGCTTCCCTCTATGTCGTTCGGTCAATTCATGCCTGCACACGCCCGGCACAGAAGTAGGAGGCAGGCAGTGTGAACAAAAGATACACTGTCTCTTGCGATCAAACAATGAAAGGGTTTTCACCTACTTCTTGGCCCTTCTAGAGAGCCTGTCCTAGCATCGCGTGCTGCTGTCCACTGCAGCCCCCCACCGGGACATCCCCATGCCACCGCTAACCAAGAGCAGCCTATCTGAGCACAGAGTGCCTTAGGCTGGACAAGCTGATGGCAAGGCAAGAAGGCGAGAGATCCTAGCCTCGGTACTGGGGGCAGGGGGGAGCCGGGGCACGCTGGTTAGAGAATGGGGCTGACCACCCCAAGAGCACGTGTCTTCACGTTCTCAAGGGTCTAGCACCCTCTCCGTGGCCTCAGACTGCAACCCCAGCCAGGGCCAAGAATCCCATCCAGTTGGACACCATCCCCAAGAACCTGTGGTGAGCACAGGGCATCCCACGCCTGCAGGGGACCGGAGCCCACACCTGCTGACGTTCCCTCCAGCAGATGGGACCTGGACTTGCACTCACACAATTTCTGAATTGTGGAAGAAGCCAGCAGAGGCTATCAAAAACAACAGGAAAGCTGGCTGTCTGGGTGGGGACCCCCACCCACGGGGAAGAGGAGGCATCAAGGTGCCAGCTGCTGCAACACACACAGATGCCGCAGCACTGCGGCCCCCAGCCAGCTGCTTGCCCGCTTCAGAAAGCCCCAGAGAGAGACGCAGTTTCCCCACTGACGTCCCTGGCTGCCCGGTGTTCCCCGAGAGCCCTCGCCCTCCCTCCCCGGAATCTCACAGAGCTGGACATGGGGAGCTATGGAGCCAGGACACCGTATGGTTGCAGGTCATCCAGCAACGAATCCCAGAGCTCCACCACTTCTCTGGACCCTTGGGTTTTGTCCCACTACATATGCTCTACGTGTGCCTAGGCTGTTGCAGCACTTCCATGCCTAATGACGTGGTGGAGACGCACCGCGGGGCTGCCACTGGCCAAATCCGTGACAACCTGAGCATTAAGTATCGAGAGGGACATATAATAACCTGCTGAACTAAACACGGACCCATGAACTAAAGCTGACAAACGAAGTAAACACGGGAGAAAGGGAAGTTCTTCCTCATTTATACACACCTTCCTTCTATGACAAATGGAAAAGTACTGACTTTGTAGTGGAGGACACCACCTCTGACCAGAGTCCCGGGAATGGGACAAACTGACACCCTGTGCCTCCCGACACGATGCACGGAGGAGGACACAATGTCACACTGTTGGGACGACCGGCAAAGTCTGCATAAGACCCACAGATGACACGACAGTACTGCCACGTTGTTAATTTCCCAAGCTTGCTAATTACTCCGCGGCCGCACAAGAGAATACTCTTATTCGTAGGAAGGACACGCTGACGAATTTAAGAGTAAAGGAGTATCGTGCCTGCAGCTCGTTCTCGAAGAGTTCAGAAAATAGTTTGCACACAGGTAGGTACAAGGAGGGAGGACGTTAAAGCAAACATGGCACAATGTTAATAGCAGGGGACTCGCGTGGCAGATACAAGAGGGGTCTTGGTACCATTCCCGCAACTTTGGTGTAAAAGCCTGCAATTATTTCAAAACAGAAAGTTACAAATATACACCAGACTTGGAGCAGTAAAACTCCCATCAGGTAGAGGGGCGGGTCGCCCTGCCCTGGCAGGGTTCATTTGGGGCGATGACACCCACCGAGTCACAAAAGGAGAAGGGAACATGCACCGGGGCTTTGCGCTCACCTGTGCCTCTCTCACCTCCTGCTTCAAGGATTCAGACTCCACAGCTCCGTCTCATATGCTTCCCCACTGCCCTCAAGTGCACTGAGCACATGACAACTACACGACAACTTCCTCTATTGCTCTAACTGAAAAAACGGGAAAATATCCTGTCAGGCTTCGCAAGGCTTATGGCAACAAAAGACCAACACTTTACAAAGCGTACTGTAACAGTATTAAGCAAGTAGAGACACCGAATATTTAAAAGGCTCCGATCCACCATAAAGCAGCGTGGCGACGGACTCTGCTTGCCAAGAAGGGACACCTCCCCGGACAGACAAGTGCGTAACTTGGAAGCAAAATCCCTCCCATTTCCTCCCCAGGTTTCCACCCCCAATATTCAACAATGGCCCATCAGTGTGACTGCAGACAATGGACTGTTTTGAATCCAACAACTCTTAAGACAGGCGTCTGCGGCCCTGGGGTCACTGTGTCACTATCCCGAGTTTCAGAGTCTGCTGTTTTGAACTGGCTGTTTATAAGACCTGGAGAATAAGTTTGTTTCGTTTTTGAAAAACGAGGTGATAAGCTAGAGTGTGTCCCTACTCCTCCCCCGATATTCCAGCCTTCTTAGAAAGCTAGAGTCCTTTCAATGATTAGCGACTGCATTTTTGCATTGGTTCTTTTTTAAGAGATGCCAAATAAGGTTCACGATTACAAATATTGAGAAATACTGCAATGAGACTCACTTCTATTTATCTTACCCAAAGCACTGAGAACAGGTTATACAGCTCACTTGAAAAAACATATGAGCATCTTCAACATTAAACCGTGTAATAACACTGGGAACACGGTGGGGAGGCGGGGTGTGAACTCTGAGAGGCTCTTCTCCCACCTGCACGGGAGAGGCTTGGTGATGAAGACCACCCAATGGCCTGTGTCTCCTCTGCACGTGATCTGAACGGTCCCGCACCTCGGCAGCCTACGTGTGGGCGTGGCTGTGCTCCAACCGCCCCCCCGTCCCTAGCCCATGTTTCACCACCGAGCACTCGGGGCCACCACAGAGATGCATCAGCCAGACCCATCCAGGTAGGCTCGGGGGAAAGCTCTGCAGAGTCACCGATACTTCACGCCAATCGCAGAGTCATCGATGCTTCATGTAAGTTCAAAGAGAAACTTTTGCAAAACCTTCTTAAACACACCTGGCTCTCTGGCCAAAGGTTCTGATCCAACCCCCCGAGGATGGAGCTGTGCTGACTCATCTCGGTGTCCAGAGCTCCCCGGACTCTGAAGGCACCGGAGGCCGGCAGCCTCACTTCTCCTGCGGAGCCCCAGCCAAGCCAGACCTGGAGCCCTAAGGACCTCTACCATCGCTTTGAGACGGGATGGGGAGGTGGCAGGCCCAGCACGCCGGTCAGTTCACGGCCCAGGCTCAGCCTGAGAAGCCGCCATAGCCGTCAGAAGTGACCTCTTCCTGCTGGATTCGTGACACGTTCCAGAATCAGGACTGGATATGTTCTGCCTACCCTCTTGAAGGGACCGACGTCCCGAATATCCCAGGGCCCTGTTTCTGACCACTGTCTCCTAGTCAAGCGGGAGAGCCGAGTTCACACACAAACAGTAACCCCGAAACCCCACCAGCGAAACCGAGGCAGAAGAAACTAGGGCAACGGTAACTTCTGTGGCAAATTACACAACAACCCACCTTGCCAAAGTGATTGCCATTTCAGATCTAGGCTGAGAGGGAATTTATGTTCTGTGAGCAGGTCCCCGTCAGGTGTAGGCCGCCAGGCATCCTGCCAGCTAGACCCCAGTATCACAAGCAATTCCGGAGCCCGTTCATCAATGTGCCATTTCCCGTTTAATGACAGAATCACACGACAGCACATTTCCCATCACACACACACATACACGCCCTGTAGAAAGTATGAAGAGGGTCCAGTGTGAGTTTTCTGAAACTCCCTAACTCCCTTATGGAGATTCTATACCGAAGCAATGAAAGCCTCTCTTGTAATGGGAGAACATCTCCATGTATGTTTAAAAAAGCTGAAAAGGCATCGTATGTAACAGGAAAACAAGACTGACTGAAAGCAATTTACAGGTAACATCTGTTCACTAAGCAACAGCTAGCTACAAAAGAGACTAATATTGAAAGCAGGACAGAAATACTGGGGCGTCCTAAGCATAAACTCCCTCCAGAAGAAAAGAGAAAGAAAACAAAATCTTTAAAAAGTATTATATAAAACAATAACGTTTGACAGAAAAGGAGTCAGATGAAAAGTTAACACAGTAAGAAAGAATGATATTAAATCTTATTTTGTAGAAAATAATAGTTAAGTGCTTGCTTTTCGATAAATCAACAGAAATACCTTCATACATGGTTGCCAGAAAAACGGTAAGCAAGCCAAAATCACATTCTCTCCCACATTTGCTGGAAGTAGTCACACATACTCCTAAGAGCCTGACTCCCTGAGTTAAACCCTACACATTTTAAAATGTCTTCCATGGGAATAAGGTGTCCAAATGGTAACATATATTGCCATTGGGCAAAACAAAATACACCCTGTGCCTGCAGAGTAGGAGCTGAGGCTGCATTTTTTTTTTTTTAACCCAGCAGCACACCTCAAAACTCCCGGTGGCACTCAATTTGAGGCATAAAATTTTTATACCCCAGATTACAGGCTATTAATTATTGGCCTCCTAATACATTTCAATAAATGAACACCACGGACAGCAGTGGGGGCTGGAATGACATAGAGGCCCCCCTGCTCTGACTCACTGCCTGGGAAATCACAGGGGAGACTTCTACTTTAAGAGCTGGCATCGTTCCCTTTGGCTAAGATGGAAATTTTAAAATTTCTTTACTTTTGACCCAAACTGCCTCCAGGGAGGGCTGCAACTCCCTCTCTGGCTTAAAGACTACGTTAGTATTTATATGGGAATATTTCAAAGCATATACATAATCCCTTTTTTTTCCAAGCATGGAGAATTTAAGGTTTGTGCTCCTACCATCCCATGGTCGGCCTCGGATTTTGTCTAATGGCCACCACTTACATTCAGCCATAGAACAAATGGAAAATGGGAAAGGAGGAAGAATGGTAGGTCACACACAGGGAATACCGCTCATTTCCAAAATAAGCACAGAATTATTACTAGTCTTTTCTTTTCTTTTTAAATGGCAGGGAGAGGTAGGGTGTGAGGGAGAAAGGGGGTAAAGAAAACATCATTACCCTCCTTGGGTAATATGCATTAAATTCGTCTCCAATACGCCGCAACTCTTGCGCAATCCATATCTCCGGACGCATATCTGCAGGTACAGCCTGAGACTGCCTCATGGAAGCTGCATCAGAACAAACAGAACAAAAATCACATTGTTTTCCATAGATCATTTAGAAAGTCCCAAAGGTCAGTTTCTAGAAGCAAGCCCATCTCACACATGCTTTCACGTTTTGGGACGCTCCCTAACTTCAAGAGCTACAATCATGCATTCGAGATTATGGTGGCAGGCTCTGCTACGTAACTCTGGTTCATGAATAAGGCATACAGAGTAATTTAATTTTCAACACAACTGGAGATTCAGAATTGCCGAATTTAAAGATCTCCTGGCCAGTGAATTACATACTTCCATTTCGAGAAGGCAAACTCACACAACAACGGCACAATCGATGCTGCCCAAGAAATAGCCTCGAAACATGAGAGTGTAAAGATTTAGGCTGTCCGTAAAGTAGCTATTATATTTTGATCTTAAGGCAAGGTAAAATTCCTAGGAAAATGTCACACGTCATCGAGGAACATGAAATGGTTGTATTCAAAGTAAAGTCAGTGAAAACCTGAGAAATGAATGAGCTTGTTTCCATGGAAGGAGGTGCAGTGATACACAGCCAGTCTGCACAAGTGCCACCAAGGGGCCAAATTAAAGCATAACTGCATGTTTTGTTTCGATATTAATGCAGCCAATAAAGATGGCTCAAGTCTGCAAACACCACATGGAGAGAGGAAATGTTTTGGGTGTAAGAGCAAAGGCTTTTTTGAAAGGAGAAAAAAGAGGGAGGTTCACCCTTTCATTAAGCTGTCACTCCCATCCACACCCAGTACATTCAGCCGTTGGTTAATGAGCCCATTTCAAAGCCACGTGACGGCCAAAAATGGAGCACAAAAAATGTGAGTTGTCCAAAGATCCCACCAGCATCAGGAAGAGGATATCTCCAAGTACCACGAAGAAAAGCGTTCTCCACACTCAGAGAACAGCTGGGTAACATGAGTAACAGGAAAAGAGATGAGATTATTGGATTTCAACTGCTATTCGCATGCAGCTTACGCTAACTTCCTGTTAAAAGGAGCACTCTACTGGCAATTAAACACACGTGTTACGTTTTAACCACAGCGAAAAATTTAAGCACCTATGATAATCAGATTTTGCCATAACATGAATATAGCTTCCTCTTTTGTATTTTTGTAAAAAAAAAAAAAATCTTGTATGTTGTATTAAGAGTTTTATTTATCGTTACAAATAAAAGTGCTGTTGGTTCCTAGGTCTACAAAAGCACTTAAAAGTGAACTCTTTTTTGAGTTTTTACCAAGTCTTCTCAATCTCTTGCCCCAACTTCTCTGTCCCCCGGCCCTCACCCAAGAGAAATGAACGACGATCCCACAAAGGCCGAGAGGCAGGGCATCGTGTGTGTGCACAGGTGTGGGGGCATTGAACAAAGAACACACGTGCATCCTCTCCAGAATCATCTATGCTGGCAACGAACCAGAGGGGAGGTTTCCCCAAGGACGCCTGGTGAAGCGCACAAAGGCTGATGACAGGAAACTTTTGGGATACGCCAGGCATGTCCCCTGAACACCCTTCCAAGCACACAGAAAACTGCCTTGGCAGTACCTCTGTCACAAATTCCATCGTTACTCTGATTTTGTCCATCACAGGTACCAAATCATTACTATCTTTTCATACTATCAGCCAATCAAGTGCTCTTTCCCTGACTTTAGCAGCTGTAGTTACAAAGTTAACTCACCTTTTTCTAAGAAAAAGCCTCTTTTCTTAGAATGAACTGTGGTCATCACCTGCAGAATTAGCTCAGGGAGACACATGTATCCACAGATACAAGTGACCAGACCAGCGCACAGGATGCCACGTGGTCGCTCAGAACCCCTGTCACCCACCTCTCCCGGGCTCCAGAGCCCCACTCATTTCTCACTACACTTGGCTCTCTTCGAGAGAGTAAATCTGCCCTCAATCCTAGAGTCAGAGATGCAGAAAATGCCAATTATCCAAAGAAAATCTGTGAAATCTAGGCTGCATATTTTACGAAGACGACAGACTGGTAAAAACTGTTAGCAAGTTACCCAAGGTTTAGTAAATCAAGATACTCACTAATTTACCCAATGAATATGAATGCCCATGAGCCAGACACTGCTCAGGAGATGATCTGGGTACAGCAACCAAAGAGGCCCAAGCCCTGCTCCCACGAGCTTACATCCCTGCAGATTAAATGCTAAACTTCAACTAAATGATAAACCTCTTCTGGACAAGGATACTCATACCTTATATTCTTATAACACAAAACGAAGTTAACTCCCCCGGTTAACTTGCCCCAACCTGCAGGTGAAGTCTACTGAAGTCTATTTAGCACCCTCACTTACCTATGTGGTTTAGAAAGTTCTGTCTGGCTCACGGGAGGGCTGACGGCCAGAAGCACCACCACTGGAGCCGGTGCACATCAAAATGAGCACCTAGTGACTGCGTCAACCTGGCCAGCAGCTGAGAAGCACATGTGGAACCTTGGGGGCCAGATCCAACTTGTTCATCTTAGAGACAAATGCCCTGCTGTTTGTGGGGGGAAGAAGATAAGCAGATGTTTCTTCTGCAGAAAGAAGAGTTCTAACTGCTAGCTTCAATAAATGCACAGAGAGAAACACATCCCCATGGTCTGGCAGTGAGGCCCTGGAGGCTGTACTCTTACAAGCTCCTGGTGCAGACGGTCCACAGACCAGGCCCTGAGAAATCCTGAGCAGGGGGAAGAAACCACGGGTCAGTTCTGGGGCCCAGACGTGTGTCTTTGGAGAACACTCAGGAGTCGGGAGAGTTTTATTAGCCAAAGATAATTGGTTAGACCAGGCTTAGCATACACTAACTGATAAAACAGATCAGTAAGAGAGCTAGCAACCGTGTTTAGGTATACATATTTTTTGAAGTTTCTATAGAATAGTAACATACACTATAAATTAACGTTTGCAAAGGAGACTGATGTGTCTAGACGACTCTAACACAGCAGCTATCACCACTTGGTTTTAAGAACTGGAGGTTTTTTTTTTTTTTGCAGTACGTGGGCGTCTCACTGTTGGGGCCTCTCCCGCCGCGGAGCACAGGCTCCGGATGCGCAGGCCCAGCAGCCACGGCTCACGGGCCCAGCTGCTCCGCGGCATGTGGGATCCTCCTGGACCGGGGCACGAACCCGCGTCCCCTGCATCGGCAGGCGGACTCCCAACCACTGCACCACCAGGGAAGCCCCCAAGAACTGGAGTTTTTTGAGAAGCAAATACTGTTCTTATTTCTTGAATAAACCTAAAATTAATGACCAACATTCACCCTGCAATAAAACCTAGCCCATAAATACAGACAGTATTGGTTTTAAGGTAAGATCGTAAGATAAAAATTCCATTTTGAATATTTTCAAAGGCATCCTATTCCTATATTTTAAAAGGGTGGCCTTAATCTCAGTTAATACAGTGGATTTTTGCCACCTAAATTTCAAAGATTATTTCTCAAATAACAAAATGTCTCCTTCTGGTGGTGCCGGGGGTGCCGGGGGCTTTTCCTTAACTTCATCACTAGTTTAATGTTGGTGTCTGTCACATGCGGTCTCATGTCACGTGAGAACCTAGCAGGGCTAAGAATGGGGTCTGGCTGACCTGAGAATTTGCTTGTCAGCCCCACGGCGGCACTGGTCGGAGCCAGAATTAAGGTTTTTATTCCCTTTATCACCAGTTTGCTGAATTCTGCCCCACAGTGACCCAGAGCACGAACCACCACGATGTGGAAGGGATCCAGGGCTCGGTCTTCCGAAGGTGAACCTGGAGCTGGTGGGGTTCAAGGGCAGGGGATACTCAAAAAACACACCCTCACTCCTACAATCCTTTCTAGATACTCAATCTGCCTGCTCCCTTGCTAATATAACCCACTTACCAAAAAGATCATTTACATCTCTAGCCTGTAAGACAGATACGCATCAAACATAAACATTTTATTATGCTCTTAACAGCCGCAAATACTGATACCTCGTCAATAAAATGGGTCTTTATTTGAAACAAAAGCTCTTATTACTTAGATCACATTTTTAACTAAGGCAATTTTACATAAACATAAGAACTTCAAAGGGGAAACTGTGAGGAGGTGTACTTTCACCCACAGAAAATGTAGTATCAGCATTTAAGAAAGCATTTCATGCCATAAACCTGGTGCTAAAAGGGGAGAGGGGAGGGGAGGGAAGAGGAAAAGCACAATGAAATATAAGCAGCTCTTAATGTAAAGCTACTGCTCCAAAGTTGTAACCAGAAGTCCACACAAGGCCGGCTCCAATCCTGTAAGCACCATTCTGAGCTGGGGAACTTGCTGGGCCCAGATTTTCTAACCAAAGCCACTAATCAAAACTTTGGAATGCAACTGTGTCACATAGGCAATTCTGTCAAAAGTGCGATATGTTAGTTGAATTTTCATCAAAACTCTTGGAAACAATGCTAGAGTTTTCTGAAATCTAGCATTTCGGAATCTAGCATTTCAGGTAACCTGATTTCCTATAGGAAAAAAAAACCCCAAACCAAAAAAACCACGAGGTCTCTGATTAATCTATTTTTCTATACCAGTGTGCCGGGTGGGTAGAAAGGAGGACATTTTTTCAACGCCAAAGAACTCTGAGTTACTGAAAGATGTGCAGTATTGCATTAACAGACTGTTGTGGTTCAGCTACAAAACTAGTTTCCAGCCTAGAGGGTAATTCCAAATCTTAAAAGCTCAGAGACTGAAAAGAAATTAATAGCGTGGTTAAGTGGCTGATAGTGAAATCAGGCTGAGGCTTTCGGAAAGGGCTTTCTGTAGCACCGCCAGCGAGAGTGGGAACATTTTAAAAAACGAGGTTGTCGATGCATAATGAGCTCGACATCCATCAAGCCAAACCTTCTGGTTTTTCCTAAACGTCCAACCGCTTCCACCCCACTGTTCCGATCGGCAGGTGTTCAAAGGAGCTGAGGTCACATTCTGACGTTCACTGCCATCTTTCCACACCCGGCCGGGCTGCTGTGCGGATGACGAGAACCATCCTGGGGGCGGCGGGACCGTGTCTTACACGTGCGCTCACATCACTGCGATTCATCCTTGGGGACAGGATGCTCTCACGTCCCAGGGCCAGCGGCTGTTTGAGTTCCCAGCACATCACTACTGGAGCTTCAAGTGCAGAACCAGAAACCAAACGAAAATCCACGGAAACATTTCACTCTATACTGTTTTCAGATGTTCGCTGAGCTACAAACACTGGGGTAGAATTGAGATTACATTTTCAACTGATCAACATGAACTGAGCTCTCAATCAATATTCAACTCAGAGTTGAGAAAGGGTTTCTTGGTCCCTGAAGAGACGCGGAATGTATGACTTTGAAGAAATTATTGTTTTTATTTTAAACACACCACAGAACATAATACTTAGGCAAATAAGTGCTCATTTTGCCCGGCACTTACCAGGGACTGTGGAGCAGAAAGCCAGCCCCTCCTCCTGGCATTTCAGGGCTGCCCATCTTTATCCCTGAGGAGACTCTAGATTGAACCAAAAGACATAAAGGACCACTTCCTTGTTGGCTCTGAAAAAAGGGCTAAAACAATTCCAAAAAAGATGCTCCAAAAATATTCGGGGGAAGCACTGCTCGTGCAGGTGGCCACTGTGAAGGTCAACACTCATTTGGAGAAGTAAAAATTCTGGGATGTTTATTCAACCCAACAGTCTCATTACTTAAGGGGCTATCTTCAGAAATATCTTTATCAATTGAGATTTACAAGAAGGAAGCAACCAGACGGCTGGCCAAGGTTTCCATAGGAAACCCACCTGAGTGACGGAGCTGTCTCAGCAGCTCCAGAATTCCCAGCCACAGGGGAAGGAGGGCCGCTGCCATGACAGTAACTGACTATCAGTCATTTACTATCATTTACTGACTGCAGTCAGTAAATGCTATCAGAAATCACCTTCAACTCTGATGGTTCTCAGAAAGCGAACGAGCCAGAACCCAATTACATACACACACACACACACCCCTCCCCTTCTGGGTCTATTATTTCTCAATTCCATCACTTTATTTTTTGATAAATACTGTTATCAATTCCACTGAACCACTGGATGAAAATGAACTGGATTCAAAATAAAATAAAGAGATAGTATTCAGCATCAGTACTCATGAAGTTCCTAAACCTGTTTTTCCCTGGTACACACATGGGTCAAGCCTGAGCAGTTCCATGAATTCAAGACGGTCCTTTATAAAAAGCTGTTAGGACAAAAAAAAAAAAAAAACAACTAAGAAAGCGAATGAGATGTAGCCAGGGTTTTCATACTTACTCTTTCCATGTGTATTGCCCACTGCTTTTACGTGGCCGTGAGTAAGAAAATCAAAATACGCTGCTCTGATCAATTTCCAGTCTGACCATTTGGAAACTGCCAGTAAACCAAGGCTGTGAAGCTGGAAGTCTGGAAACTAGTGTTCGTACCTTCCCCCTTTGACCTTAACTGCATCCTACAATAAAATATGAATCTAAAGGCATTAAGATGAATGTGTCATGCCTTCTTCAACCTCAGAAGACCTAGTTACCCATCTCCCCTGAGCTGTCCTCTAACACACATATTTTCAAGAAGCCAAGGCCAGGAGCAAACCCAGATCCCAAGTTTTTATGTCTATGTCCAAGGACATACCCGGCTAACGCTGGGTCACAGCAGAAGCCAGCATCTTTCGTCAGGTGGGGGACCTGGCAGGAGCCTCCTGCACCATGATGCCTGGTCGCCCGCCCTGGGCCTGGTGCACCCCTTTTCCTAAGGCACTGCAGTCCTCGCTGATAGGCATTAGGGGCTACAAACTTCTCCCTCCTGGGAACTGGAATGTTCTCTCCTAATCCGGATCCCAATCTCGATTCTGTCCCCTGGGGCTACAAAGACCATCTATGATCCCTCTCAATCATTACCCCTCTTTTTAAGCAATACAACTGCCACCTCGTGCCCCAAATCTGGTCCGGAACCGGTTCCTTCCATGTGCCTTTATGACGAGCCCTGGGAATGCCCTCCATCACCACTCTGGTCCCCCTCGGGATGCTCCAGAAACATGAGGCTCTGCATAGCGTGTGGCTGTGGTGTGCAGTGGGTCTGGCCGGGGGCAGCAGGACACAGGACACTACTGTTCCTTGCTTTCCCTACACTGCCGCTAGCTCCACTGTCTCCAGGACAGCTGTGTCTCTACTTCCATAGTCTTAGATTCCTTCCAGAACATCACGGAGGACTTGACTGTGCCTGTGCCGTCCTACTCGGAAGAACAAATCCAACCTCATGACCCTCCCACTGACAGTGGAGGGAAATTCCTACGCAGATAATTTGTTTCACTACTCACTCCAGCAAAACTACAAAAGGAGAAATGCTTTTTGGAGACCTTTTATTTTCTTTTATTCTGGCCACACCACGCGGCATGCGGGCTCTTAGTTCCCCAACCAGGCCCTCACCCCCTGCGGTGGAAGCGTGGCGTCTTAACCACTGCCAAGGTTAAACTGTAACCCCGGCAGTGGTTAAGACTTAAGTGGTTAAGGTTAAAGCAAAGTGGTCTAGAAGTGATTTCTGGATTGGGATTGGCTAAGTGGTTACAGCCAGGGAAGTTGTAAACATACACCTCTACATGTTAATTCACTTAAGACCGTTCCTTAGAAATAAAGTGTTAACAATTTTGAAGTTACTAGCTTTCGGTAACCATCCATTGTTCCTGGCCCAAAATCAGATGTGGGGGAGGAAATGAGAATTTAAACTACAAATATAAAAATTTTTGATTACAGAGTGTGTGTGGCTTCCTCTATAAAATTGAATGCTGGCGGCAGGAAACAGGTGACGAAAAATCTCTTCTCCTTCGTTCACGTGAAGGTCTTAAGCGTCACTGTTATTCTGTTCTAATGCTAGTGGAGACCAAGACCAAGGCAAGGGGCCAAATACAGAATCCTGAAAAGCTACATCCGAAACAGCTTTCCAGTTAAGACGTGTAAAAGCCTATAATTTTATTTATGCAGTTAAAATGTATACCGGCGGGCTTCCCTGGTGGCACAGTGGTTGAGAGTCCACCTGCCGATGTAGGGGATGGGGGTTCGTGCCCCGGTCCGGGAAGATCCCACGTGCCGCGGAGCGGCTGGGCCCGTGAACCATGGCCACTGAGCCTGCGCGTCCGGAGCCTGTGCTCCGCAACGGGAGAGGCCACAGCAGTGAGAGGCCCGCGTGCCGAAAAATAAAAGAAAATTAAAAAAATAAATAAATAAACAAAATGTATACCGACAACGCACGAAGTGAAGCACTCATCTGTTACGTAGATATATGGTGACTGAAAGCACACCAGAAGGCATAATGAAAGCTTCCCACTTCGAACCAATTCACAAGACGCAGCTGCCTCTTTTTATCCCGCGTCGTTATCAAGAGAGAAAACATGACACCTCAGTTCCAGACACTATTTTGCATAATCACAAGGACGGAATCATTGTGTTTGGACGTTTGATGGCTTAAATATTTGGCCTCAAAACATATGTCTGTTGCCGTGGGGCTGTCTGACTTCTCCCTTAGAAACTCACAAAGCTTTTGCGTCTGGAGAGCACGTTTATGCTGAAAGGGACACAGGGAACACAGCCCCAAAGCCTTTTGTAGGAAACTCAATGACAAAAAGAAGTGTAAGAACTGAACGCCGTGTAAAAAATAAGAAAACCAAAAGGCTAAAGCGAGCAGAGAATCTGACCGGTATCGTGAGCGATCCATCAGAAAGATGGTTGGAGCCCAAGTTCCTTCATCCACTGACCAGCCTGTACCGACCTCGTTCAATCCACCACCTAACCTCCACACGCGACACAGCAATTCAGGGGGGCGGGGGGGCTGCAGATCCTAGGCCTTCTCTGCAAACCACAAAAATGTTCTGTCCATGGCTGTGCCATGTCTCCCTCCGCCCCAACACAGGAAAAGAATGGAAGCTAGAGTCGCCACCTTAGGGCAAATACAAGTGTAAGATGTGCAGAATTCTGCACTGAAAGATGTCTGGTCTGGTGGTATCAAAGGTCTTTTTATCCGCTCAGGTTCTCAGGTTCTTCCTCTTCCTCCCGATGCCCTTTCCCCTCCAGAGACACAGCTGCTGGCCAAGCTCTACCACTTCATGGGCTCAGATCCTGGGTGCAACAGTTTGGTTATTACCCCCGCGCTGAGAAAACCACCGTGCAATACCAACTAAACAGGGCCGTTCCAAACCAGAGCAACTCCCAACCCCGCCCACACCAGATACCCTTCAGTGCTCTGACCGCCGCAGACTGGCTGCAACACCCTCCCAATTCAGGAGGACACCGGCCCCCAGGCAGGTGGAGGGACTTGCCCCGGGGAATGGACGGCATCAGAGGAAGGACCACGACTGGCCTGGGTCACCTGCTGGAACCTTCCACTCCAACAATTCCTATCAAACTATCAGAAAAAAGGACCGGAGAGAAAACGAAGCATGGTGTATTGTAGGTGTCAGGCTTTCCTTACAGAGAAAACCCGGTTCTAAGCTTCAAACCAGCCCAGTGATAAAATCTACATGACAAAAGAGGGAAGCGCGGGCAGTCGTCCACTGTCTTAAATGTCACTGAATTCTCTAAATCAACAAATATATGTGCTTCTGCCACGTACCAAATCATTTCCTTAAGTTGGCGAGTTGTTCTGACCAGTTTAGCAGAATTTATGCTCAGCTGTAAGTAAAACTGAGGTCTGAATTCAAATATATACTAACACAGCATAGAGCCAGAATTCACTTCTAGACCGCTCTGCATTAAGAAATTTCTCAAGGGATGAGAAAACAAATAAAAAACCTTCTTTTAGCCTCTTCCCCGGAAACTCACCCAAACTAAGGTTGTCAAGTGTGGCTCACCCCATACATGCACACCCTGACCCCACCGACACACATTTGCAAGAGAAAAACAGGTCCCTTCCACACAAGCAAGCTTCTGTTAAAGAAGTCTCAAATCACTCACTAAATCTATAAATCACTTACATCGAAATGTTTTAGGAACTGGAGTGGGACGCATGCTCTAGTCCAGGAACGTGACTTATTTTGGGGAAAAAAAGTTCCCAGAGCGACTCAGATAGTCGAGAATCATTGTGTCGAACCGGTTTTAATTTTCACACATCCACCCTCTTGGACTGAAATGGTTGATTCCATTTTTTAGAAATTTTAGCTCCAAAACCATTTTCACCCCTAAGGAAGGGCCGCAAAGCCCAAACTAAAAGCAGCATCGTGCCCTGTGCCGAAGGCCCGGGTTCAAGGCCCTGGCTCCAGCACCAGACGGGGCCTTGAATAGCCCTCACTCCTGGCCTGCAGGCACACGTGGCCAAAGCAGCCCCCTCCCAGGAGCTGGTCTGCTTCATCACCGTCTGGTTGAACCACAAATCTACTCAAGAGCAGTGGGGATCTGGTCAGGGTAGAGAACAGAGGAAATGCAAAGTGAATTTGGGTTTCCCACAGGACACTGGGAATATCAACTCATCCTAAGCAAATACTTAAAACCACGAAGGCCTGCCTCTTATAAACTGGGCTTCAACTCCGTGCACCAGGGAAATGTTTGTACTGACTGCTGGCATCGGTCAGCCCACAGTGTGTGAAGCAAAAGTTCCCAAGGATTCATGATTCACTCACTCAGAAGCAAAAACCAAAATTTAACGATGGCCAAAGGAGCAGAATTTCCTCAGGGAAAAGGGAAAAAAATTAAAAAGCTGTTTTAAAATTCTTGATTCTAGTCAGGCAATGAATCTTTCTAATACTAAATCCACGAGCAAAATAACTTTTATTTTGAAAAAAGGTACAATAACTTCTGATTGCAGGAAAAAGTAGTTCAGCCTATGTCTTATGTCTCCAGACCATTCTTGCTCCAAACACACGTCTTGAACTACAGTCAAGTTTCTGCCCAATCCCATAGGCCGTCTCTCCCACAGGTGTCCCCAGCACAGGCCCGGTTCAGACAGAGCCAGGCGCAATGTGGGTTTCCAGATGGCTCTCCATGGTCTAAAGATTCACCAAGGTTTCTTCTCAGGGTGATATGCGGGTTCACGGGCAGGTGAGGGGTGGTGAGTTGGACCTCCCCTGCCCTCCCAGGCCAGTTTTTAGAATAGATTTTCTTTTTTTGTTTGTTTGTTTGTTCTGGGACCTGGCAGGGTTAGAATTATAGTAGCATTTCCAGATAATTCACTTCCCTGTGAGTTGCCTAAACCTCTGAAACGACAGCTCTTTTCCATGGAAAGGAGACAAGAACAATTCATTACGGCATGCTTGCTGACCTGCCGTGGCCACGATGGTCACTGCACAGCAAAGAAAATAGTGACCGAGTCCCTACCAGCCGCTCTCCGCCCAGTAGCTTATGCAAAAGTCCCCCAACCCTTGGAAGTGAGCACTTCTGTCTCCACCTGACGGATGGGGAAACCGAAGCTCAGAGGGACTAAGAGATCTGCCCAGGTCACTCATGGGTCTGGAGAACAGCCGGATGCCATCCAGACCCTGCTCCAGACCCATGCACAGCCCTGCAGGTAAGGCAGTAGCAGCTCACGGGCACTGAATCAACCGGGAACCCTGCCAGATGAAGATGTTCTACAATAAAATACTCACTTTGCTAAAATAAGAGGCAGATCCCGAAAGAGTAAATTAGGGGGCTAATGTCCATCGAAGTACTCATGGTGATGGGCCAAAAGCCTGATCTCATCTGGATGAAGTCATAAGGGGCGTGACAGCTAACACCGGACCACATGAGCAAGTTAATACTGAAATCGTGTGTGCCACAGTGACAAGCTGCTGTGCACGCCAGGAATGAAGATTAACATTAAGAGAAATTTTAAAATATATATTATTTATTACATTTATTCTATTATAAATGCTAGCCATGAGGATTTTCCATATACAACAACAACAACGAAAACAAAAACAGGTAAGACCACCTGTAAGTTGAATACAAAAATATTCACTATTAACATTTTGATATGTTTTCCTTCTAATCTTCTTGTTATGCCGATAAAGTTCTTGATACCAAATTGCATGTTATGGAGTACATGTCCACGTCCACCCCAAAACTCATATGCTAAAAATCTCTTCCCCGGTGTGATGGTACTTGGTAGGTGGGGCCTTTGGGAGGTCGTTAGGTCATGATGGTGGAGCCTTCGTGAATGGGATTAGCGCCCTTGTAAGAGGAGGTCAAGGAGCTAGCTTGCCGTCCTTCCATCACATGAGGACAGTGACAAGGTGGCCACCTACAAGCTAGGAAGAGGGACCCCACCAGAGCCGGACCGTGGCAGCACCCTGACCTCACGCTTCCAGCTTCCAAAACTGTGAGACAAATGTTTATTATTGAAGCCACCCAAACTATGGTATTTTTATTATAGTGGCACAAACAGACTATGACACTGGGATGTCGCCAAGAACTCTGTAACCTTTTTAAATTGAACGTAATACCAGGAGCATTTTGCACGTGACTGTTCTTTTTAACATCATTAGAAGACAGCACCACGGTCTGGCTAATGTAGAGGTTTTCCCATACCATTTGGACTGCCAATAGTTTTCCGGTTGGTATAAAAAAACGCCATGATGAGTCCTCCGCACATACGTTTCTGCCAGCACTTCCGACATAAGGAAGGAATGGCAGGCCCTGTTCTGTGCCTGCAGAGCAGGGTCGGCGGGTGGGCAGGCGGGTGAGCGGCACAGTGCTCACAGCCCGGTGCCCGACACAGCACAGGACCAAGGCGGCCGCGTCTCAAAGGACAGACGTTCGCTTTGGGTCCACAGGACCTCCACGGAGAAGGAAAGCAGTCTTAGGTCACATGCCCCGGCACGGGTCCTGGCCACTGACCAAGCAGAACGACCAGAGGACAGTGACCAGAAGGTGAAGGCAGATGGAAATTGTGTCACAGGAGGAATACACGGAGACTGAGGCTGACCCAACAAAGGAGGAATGAAGACCACTGGACTCCAGTGTGGGACGGTGCTGGCCCACGGGGAGTCCCATCCAACACAGGCAGGGTGACCACAGACCAGGGGCGTGCAGAGACTCGGGCACTGGGCAAGTGCTCCGATTCAGTGGTTTTAAAGTAGGTCAGGAAGCAAGGCATCAAGACAGTCGAGCATTCAACCGGCAATTATGTGCATATGTCTATCTAGAAATCTAATACCACAAAGGCCCTAAATATTAACCAAGACAAGTCAGTGGATGATTGATCTTTCTCCTGCCTTACAGTCCAATCACACAGAACTACAAGACTTAGCATTTTCCTAATGAGAAGTTCCCTTATGGCATGTGGAATCAGACTTTTCAGGCAGTGCGTTTGAGGGTGGCGTGGTGTGTACCCTCTGAGGGCACATCACCAGGGGAATCACAACAACAGATACTGCAGTTAGTATGTGAAAGAAAGTGGCTAGGATTACTGTTAAACCGCTTCCTGACACTAAAATCCTACTATTCCGTAGAGAGAATAAAATAAAGGGTGAAAGAGGTGATTTCTAAAGTTCTGAGTAGTACTTTGCAACCAGAGCCAATCAATAGCAATCACAAATAGTTCAAAGAAGATACAGATTTTTAGCTCCATGAAGGTGGGGTCACCCTACTCCCCCAGGTCCTCCTTTTTACAACTAAGCACGGAGGACTGAGAGGGCAAAGAGAGTGGGCTGCCTGGGGACCACGGGGCTTGAGGAATGACAGGGTGGCGAGTCCCCCGGTTTGCTCATACCCTCCATACATCCCGACCAGGGCACTGCAGAGGCCTGCAACGTGATCTCCAACAGGCAGGGAGAAAACGCTCCAAGGAAAGCTGTTCTCTTTAGCCAAAGGACTGGGGAATGGGGGCCCCCAACAGAAAGCCTTTTGGCCATACCCACCCTACTGCAACTGAACACTGCCCGCTGCCCATCCCCCTGCCCAGCAGGAGTGGTTGGTGCTCTGAAACCACTCAGGAGGTACTGGCAGGTTAGGCAGGGAGCTGACCTGACCTCCCAGGCCCTGCCCAGTGGAAACAGATGACGCTGTGATTTCCCCCCACCCCCTCCAGGGCCCCAGAGACAGCTAATGCTCCCCCTTTACTATGCAGCATGGAGGTGGTACCAGGCAGGGTGAGTCGCCACTACACACACACATACACACCATGTATCAGCGGGCCCAGCCCCCACCTCCACCCAACGCTGGTGAGCAATGAGACAGAACAAGTCAGAGTGAGTCAGCCCTCACTTCCCCCACCTCAGGCCGCGGGGAAAGGCCTATCGGGAAGCTGAACCTGCCCAGCCCCCGGCAGCAGCAAGACTGAATGAGGTGGTGGAAAACAGAGCTAGTGGCCCACTGATCCCCCACCCCAGCCTCAAGGCTCAGTGGGACCTGGTGGGTCACTGAGCCTCCAAGTCCACCCAACAAAGGGGAACTCACACCCAGCACCAGTAAGGGGAACGAGGTGGTGGAAGGCAGGGCTGGTGTGTTCCACCCCCGCCCCCAGCCCTCACGCTGGTGTAGACAGGGAACAGAGAGGAACTGAGCTTTGGCCCCCGCCCTGCAGAAACAAGGCCTGCAAGTCAGCCCTCCACCTTTTCCCCCTCCAGGTGTCAACAGGGGCCTGGAGAGCTAAGCGTACACCCCTGACTGGGCTCCGTGAAGCCGTGCTGGTTGGTGCCCTGCTTTTGCTGGGAAAGTAGCAGCAAGGCCCAGGAGGGATCTGAACGTCCACCCCACCCAGCAGAAGCAGGCAAAATTTTAGAACTGAAAAATACATTTAAAGCAGAAAAGCAAAAAAAAAAAAAAAATCACTGGAAAGGACCAATAATAGAGTGGAAGTGACGCAGGAGGGAATCGGCGGACATGAGGCTTATCAGTAGAATTTAGTTAATCGGAACAAAGAGAACAGATGACGAAAAATGAACAGAGTCTCGGGGACCTGTCGGACCACAACAAAAATACTAATACTCTTTTGTCACGGAAGTCCCCAAAGAGGCAGGCAGGGACTGAAAAAATACCCAGAGACACAATGGCTGAAAACTTCCCAAACTTGGCAGAAGATATCAAACCACGGATTTGATATTATATATGTAACTCGATTCGAGTTAACCTGGAAATGGATAAACCCCGAGGGGAAATAAAGACATTCGCGGATGAAGGAGAACTGAGGATTGTTGCCAGCAGGCCTGTCACTGAAGAATGACTAAAGAAGTCCTCTCAACAGGAAGGAAATGATAACAGAGCCTTAGGACTTCAGAAAGGAAAGAATACTGGAATGGGAAAAAGTGGGAGCAAGTAACTAGCCTACTTCTCAGGAGTTTCTTAAATTACATTTAGCAAAAGAGATAACGTCATCTGACATGGTGCTCAATGTATATAGAGGAAATATTTAAGACAATTATATGTGAAAATCGGGGCAGGTAAGGGGACCTAAATGGAAGAAGTAAGGTACCTACACTGCAAGTGAAATCATAAAATGGTGACGCCACTGACGCTGGTAGATTATAGTAAGTTACATCTGCATAGTGTAATAGCAGAGCAATGTATGTAAAAACACTACAAAAAAAGGCAAGATGGAATCCTAAAAAATGTTCAGATAACTCACAGTAAGGTTGAAAAAAAAAAAATAGGAAACAGAAACACAAACAGAGGAAACAGAAAGATAGTAAAATAGCACACTTAAGCTCTAACATACCAACAAGTACCTTAAATGTAAACAGTCTAAATGCACCACTAAAAGGACAGATTGGGTGTGGCAGAAAAAAACCAGTATCATCTAAAGATACGTTGTACACAAAAACACTTATTTCAAATACAACATAGGTAGGCTGGAAGAGTAAGCATGGAAAAAGACATCCCATGTAAAAATTGCTAATATTTTTTACAAAAAACAGGAGTGGCTATGCTTTATAGCAATGATAAAAGGATCAACCTAACAGGAAGATGCAGTTCAAAATGTGCAAACACCAAACAGTGCCTCGAAATATACAGAGCAAAATCTGACAGATATGAAAGGAGAAAGAGACAAATCCACCATTATAGTTGGGGACTTCAACACTACACTGAGGAGGTGACAGAACTACTTCACAGAAAATCAGCAAAGCTATAGAAGAACCAAACAACACAACCAACCAATAAGACTAAATCGACAAATATATAATGAACATGCCAACCAACAACAGCAGAAGACAGGTTTTTTTTTTTTTCAAGCACTCACAGACCATTCACCAAAAACAGACCATATCCTGAGCCGTAAAACGAACCTCAAGGAATTCAAAAGAACTGAAATCATACAGAGTATGTTCTTTGACCGTATTGGAATCAAATAAGAAAACAATAACAGAAAGACAAGACGGTCTTCACGCACTTGGAAGTGAAACAACACATGTCTAAGTAATCTAGGGTCAGAAAGGGAGTCTCAAAGGAAATAAAAAGAAAACACACAGAAGTCAATGGAAATGAAAACACAATATACCAAAACATGTGGGATACAGTTAAAGCAGGAGAGAACGGAAATTTATGGCATTAAATGCTTGCAGTAGAGAGGTCTCAAAACACTACTCTAAGTTTCTACCCTCAAGAAATTAGGAAAAACAAAACAGACACAAAGCAAACAGAAGAATAATAAAACAACAGAATTGAAAACAGGAAAATAATAGAGAAAAGTCAACAAAATAAAAGGCTGGTTTAAAAAAACAAAACTGGGGAATTCCCTGGTGGTCCAGTGGTTAGGACTCTGTACTTTCACGGCTGTGGGCCCCAGTTTGATCCCTGGTCAGGGAAGTAAGATCCCACATGCTGCACGCAGCCAAGAAAAGAAAAAGTGTTTAAAAAAACAAAACTGACAAACTCTGATAAAGATCAAAAAGTAAGAAAACATAAGTCACCAATGTCAGGAATAAAATGGGCTATCACAACAGATCCTGTATCCATTTTAAAAGATAATAAGGGAACACTATAAACATTTCATAGGCTCAAAAATTCAATAACTCAGAAGAGATGGACCAGTTCCGTGAAAACCACAAAGTACCAAAACTCAACCAAGATGAAACAGATAACCTGAATAGTCCTATAAACACTAAAAAATTGAATTTGTAATTTAAAAACACCCAGAAAAGAAATCTCCAGGTTCAGATGGTTTCATTAGAGCATCCCACCAAACATTTAAAGAAGAATTAATACCAATTTTACAGAATCTCTTCCAGAATAGAGCAGGAGGGAACACTACACAACCCACTATTAAGGCCTTGATCAAAACCAGACAGTCTTAATACAACAGATGGATACCCCTCATGGACTTAGGCACAAACATCCTCCACAAAATATCAGCAAATTCAATTCAGCAATTATGAAAAGAACGATACCCTGACCAAGGATTTATCCCAGGCATGCAAGGCAGATTAATACTGAAAGTCAACATAACACAGCATATCAACTGGCTAACATAAGTCACAGGATCATATCAATTGATGCAGAATAAACGTTTTATAAAACCCAACATCCATTCCATTCATGATAAAAACTCTCAGCAATCTAGAAATAAAAAGAAACTTCTTCATATTTTTAAAGAGCATCTACAAAATAGCTACTTCATACTTGATGGTTAAAGACTGAAAGCTTTCCTGTTAAGATCAAGAGAAAAGGCAAAGATGTCTGCTCTCACCACTTCTATTCACCACAGCACTGGAAGTTCTAGCCAATGCATTAGGGCAAGAAAAAGAAGTAAAATACAAATCAGAAAGGAAGAAATAAAACTGTGTCTATTTTCAGATTACACGATTGTCTAGATAGGTCTCCCAATACATTTTTGAATTAGAGTTCAACAAGGCTGTAGGATATTAAGATCAATGCACAAAAATGAATTGCATTTCAATACACTAAAATGAATATGTAGAAACTGAAATAAAAAAAAAGTACCATTAATAATTTCTCCAAGGTAAATAAAAATCTAACAAAATATGCATAAGATGTTTATGCTGAAAATTACAACACCTGAAGACCTCAGTACTTGAAGACACATTCCTGCTTATGGATTAGAAGACCTAACATAGTAAAGAGGCAAATTCTTCTCCAAAGTGACTTACAGGTTTAACAAAATTCCTATCAGAATCCCAGCAGGGGTTTTGGTAGGCACAGACAAGCTTATTCTAAAATTTATATGAAAAGGCACAGGGCCTAGGCTAAAACAATCTTGAAAAAGTAGAATAAAGTCTGAAGAATCACCCTACCCATTATAATGGCTTCATACACAACCACAGTAATAAGGCAGTGTGGTACTGGCCGAGGGACGGATACGTCAATCAATGGAACACCAAAGAGAAACCGGGAACAAACCCACACAAACCTGACAATTGATCTTTGACCACGGTGCAAAGCCATTAGATTGAAAAAGAAAAATCTTTTCGACCAACAGCGCTAGAGCAACTGGGCACTGCAGTCCAAAAGAATAGACACTGACCTAAATCTCATACCTAACACACAAATTAACTCAACATAAATCAGAGATCTAAGTGTAAAATGTAACACTATAAGACTTCCAGGAAAAAAAAAAGAAAAACCTAGGAAAAAAATTTGGGGACTTAAAGCCCGGTGAAGAGTTCTTAGACCGGACACCAAAAGCATGACCCACGGAAGGAAAAACTGATTAAATGGACTTCATCAAAATTAAAAACTTTTGCTCTATGAGGAGGACAGAAAGACAAGCTACAGATTGGGAGAAGACATTTGTAAATCACATACCTGACAAAGGCCTTGCTTGAGTCTAGAATACATAAAAACTCTCAAAGCTCAAGAGTTAAAATAAAAAAAAAAATCCAATTGGAAAATGAGTGAAAGACATGAACAAAGATTTCACAGGAGGGTAGACAGAGGCAAAAAACACACAAAAAATATTCAACGTCATTAAAACTACAATGAGATATCATTACGCACAGGTCAGAATGGCTAAAATCCAAAACAGTGATAACACCAAATGCTGGCTAAGATCTGGAAAAAGTGGATCTCCCACACATCGCTGATGGAAATATAAATGGCACAGCCTGGCAAATTGTTTGACAGCTTCAAGTACCGTGGGATCCAACAGTTGCACTTCTGGGCATTTATCCCAGAGAAATGAGACTCACGTTCACAGAAAAACCCATACAGCACAGTTCACAGCGGCAGCCTTGGTGGCCAGTCTGATGGGTGGCTTCACCAGGAAGACTGTGCCCATGGCCTTCAACTGGCAGCTGCCCAAAGATGTACCAGAGGACAATGTGTAACGCCCAATGCAGGCTGGCAAATGCACCCCAAGTGCCGGCTGTGCCAGGTCCCTGCCAGAGCTGCAAATGGCCCAAATGTCTTTCAACAGGTCAACAGCTAAACTGTAGCACATCTAACACACACAGCATCCTGGGTGGATCTCAAAGGTATTATGCCGAGTGATAAAAGCCAAGCTCAAAATGTCACATATAGTTTGACTCTATAGCATACTTGGAAGAACAGAAGTATAGAAATGCAGCACGGATTAGTGGCTGTCAGGGGTTAGGGGACAGGAGGGAGTTGGCTGTGATATATACAAAGGTAGCGAGAGAATCCTTGGGATGGAACTGTTCTGGATCTTGACTGTGCTGGTGGTCACACAAACCTACACATCTGATGAAATCGCACAGAAGTAAATACACTCTCACACACACAAACGGAATGCATGTGAAACTGGTGAAATCTGCATAAGGCAGCTGGAGTCTATCAAGGCCATGTGCTGGCTATGATACTGTACTATTTAAACCAGGTGCTGCCATTGTGAGAAACTGGGTAAAGGACACACACATAGGTCCACTCTGGGTTACTTCTTACAACTGCATGTCAAACTATAATTGTCTCACAATACAGTCCTTTTAAAGATGTAAAACTTTAAAATGTCTAGACAGCTATCAATTACTAAATTTTGTTTGGAACCAGTAAAGAAAATTTTCCCTCTCTTTCGTCACTTTCTCTCCCCACACAGGACATACAAAGCGAATTTGTTTCTCTTGGTGTCCGAACGAGTGACCCTGGGGGGTCTGAAGGCCAGAACCAGGCTCCAGGGCACCCTGAGGTGCCCGAGGAACCAAACCACTCCGCCTTCCACCTTTCCAAAGCCTGCATATACCACAGAGTTTAAAGAGGTGAAATAAAACGGACAGTCATATTTGCCTGGAGGACAGATCTACAAGGCTCTCTTGATGTTTAAGATGCTCACAAGATGAGGGTAATTCAACAAAAGCAACGTCTAAGTCAACAAAAGCAACCAAAGGAGTAAGTTCCACGGACACGATGTGCTTTGAGCGGAAGAATCAGGTCTGGCTTGCTAAAGCACAAAGCCCGGTCCAGCTCCGCCATCTGCCAGGCCAACCCAACCATTCTGCTAATACAGAATGCCAGTGGCTAATCTAATTTGAAACTTTTCTAGTAGCCACACTTAAAAAAAAGTAAAAAGAAACCAGTCAAATTCATCTCAAAACAAACTTAATGGCCAACATATATAGGAAAAGATGCTCCACGTGACTGATTAGGGAGCTGCAAACCTAAACCACAATGAGTTATCGCCTCACACCTGGTAAAATGGCTAGTACCAAAAAGATAAAGAGATAACAAATGCTGGTGAAGATGGGAAGAAAAGGGATACTGTTGGTGGGAATGTAAATTAGTGCAGCCACTGTGGAAAATAGTATGGAGGTTCCTCAAAAAATTAAAAATACTTCTACCGTATGATCCAGTCATCCCACTTCTGGGTACACATCTGAAAGAACTGAAAGCAAGAGCTCAAAGAGACATACGTACATCCATGTTCACAGCAGCATTACTCACAATAGCCAAGAGATGAAAGCAACCCAAACACCCATCGACAGATGAATGGACGAAGAAAATGTGGTCTATACATACAACAGAATATTATTCAGCCTTAAAAAGGAAGGAAATCTGCTTCACGTGCTTTAGCAGAGATGACCCTTGAGGACATACACTAAGTGAAATAAGCTAGTCAGAAAAAGCCAAATACTGCACAACTCCACTCATGAGGTACCTAGTTAGAGTCATCAAAATGGCAGAGATAGACGGCAGAATGGTGGTTGCTAAGACCTGGGTGGGAGAGAAAAACGCAGAGGGGCTTTACTGGTTACCGAACTTCAGTTCTGCAGGACGAAAAAGTTCTGAGAACTGGAAGATGTGAAGATACTCAACACGACTAAAGGGTACAGTTAGAAACAGTTACGATGGTAAATTTTGTGTTTACCACACACACACACACACACACACACACACACGAAATATATATATATATAATTTAACCCCCATATTCAAAAATCTCAGCATACAATTAATATAAAAGTGACTGTGATATCTCCCATTCTTTTTTATATGCTAAGTCTTCAGACTGCAGTGTGTATTGACACTGACTGCACATCTCAGTTTGGACTAGTCCCATTTCCAGTGCTCAATACTCACGTGTGGTTTCCCCACCGGGCCTGTGCTGGGCTCGACCGTACCTGTCACCCCTATCTGACAAACCTTACAGCTGGATCCAAATAACAAAACTTTTTTTTGACAGGTGTTGGCAGGGTCGTCTTCTTGCAAAACCTTTTGGGAAATCTTTATTTTTTATTTTTTTCACATTTTAATTTATTTTTAAATTTACTTATTTATCTTATATAGCAGGTTTTTATTAGTTATCTATTTTAAACATATTAGTGTATACATGTCAATCCCAATCTCCCCCTTTTGGGAAATCTTATTTGTCCTTGGTCAGCTCTATGGAAAGGTCAAAGCTCAAACGATGCTGAACATCTCCCAAGGACCTGCAGGACATCATGCCCCTCCCTCCGACCCTACTCTGAGAGCTCACAGCTTAAAAGAGGGGCTGGTAACCAGCTAAAGCAGGCACAAGATGCTGAGGGATGGACGTGAAGAACAATGCAATTAGCTCCCACCCGTGATTTCTGATGTGCCAGGGAACAAGTAGAAAGCTTAAGTCATTTACCAAAATGACGTACGAGAGTTGTTAATAACTAGCATTCACCTATATCCTGACCTTTCTCAGCTCTGATGTGCAACTGCTTTGAGTACATCTTCAAAGCACGAATTTGTACAGAATTTAGTACACATTTATATTAAAAGTACACACAGAATAAGCACACTCGCCAGAAAAGGCACGCGGCAAACCAATACCTCTGCTGGTGATTCTGATTCGAATCATCAGCTCTTCACTGATTAAGAGGGCATTTGTCAAGTTAATCCTCCCAGAGTGTAAAGGGAATAAAATTTGGTGAAAGTCAAAAAACTGTCTCTCTCACAGCTGAATATAACATCCTTTGAATATAGCATTCTTTGAATATACCTTCAGAAAAATTGAAGACAGGGAGGAGAATAGGAAGACGTTTCTAGTACAAACACCCAACTGCTGAACATCCCAGACAAGAGTTTACTTTCTCAGTAGAACGAAGTACAAGAACAAAACTGCCACATACATGCTCTCCACCCCAAGTCACTCAGCAGAAAACTGCTCTGTGGCTAAAGGAAGCCCTAAGGAGGACCTCTTTGTAACCTCACATTTGTGCTACACTGGTTGAAACCAGTATAATGACTTCTTTGTGAAAAAACGTATTTTGCAGTAAATTATCAAAAGCTTCACTGAAGATCTTAACGGACATGGCTGAGTAAGGAGCACTAAACACGGCTATGTTTAGGGAACCCAAATTTACCAGCTCAGCTTATTTCAGGGGTCGCTGGGCACTGAACTATTTTAAGAATAGCCAGGGAAAAAAGTTACAGACTACAAAGGGTGCAAATTTTATTCTTTAATCTAACACACTCACATCTAAATCCCCTCCTCCCACCAGCAACTCCTCCCTCCCCCCATCCCACCTCCTCCCCCCACCCCACCCAATCACAAGAACTTAATACTGAAAACTTACCTTGGTGCATTAACTTCAGACAAACCCCTCAGAACTTATCATTTAATCCTATGCATTAAACTCTAAGTTATCACACCAATCTACGGGAATGCAGTTAATACTATAAAATTACACCTCGGGATCCATTACTTTACACCTCACAGATAAAACCATAACTTTGCTTAATAATTTAGATTGTGATCTCTCTAAAGCTCTACATCTGTCATCTCAAGTAACGGTGCTTACCTTATAATTTGCTTGCTAAACGGCACGTCACCAAAAAAAAGCATTCATGCCTATCCCTATTAAAAAATAAATAAATAAAAAGAAAGAAAACAAAACACTACCTCACTCACTATTCCTGGTTAAGGAAGGAATATTTCAGGCAAGGAGAAACTATTTCCATGCCCTAAGCCACCTGATAAAGGGGTCTGCACGGAAAAACTATAATGGCTTCCAGAGGCTCCTTAAAATACATGGGGTTTTAAACACGCACACCATAAGGCCCCATTAATTCATTTAGTAACTCGTTTACCCGTAAGTCCTCATATAGTCAAGAGCATTTTCAAGGGCAGAAAAATATATACCAGCACCAAGACCTTGTAAGGCTAAAATGAGCTCAGGAGTAGGAATAAGCTACTAAAGTAACAGCGGTAATAACACTTCCAGCTCCCTTCCCGAAGGAGGGGTCCTAAGAAAGCATTTAGCAGGAGACACGCAGCCAACGTGTACAGCTGCTGGTATCTTTGTCATTTGTCTGCCACTTCCGAGGTGTGCCCAACCTCTGACAAATGACCGAGGTCCTGAGGTTCTCGCGAACTCTGCAACAGGGGGACGGACCTTGCACGCTTTACTGAAGGTTATGAAGACTGAAGTCTACGGTATTTGCAAAGGTAAGATTTGTCACGTGTTCCAGCAATTACGTGGCTACTCTGATGCTTCTGTTTTAGTTAGCCTTTGGCATGGTGTCACCCACGTTTTAATAGAATCTATGCTGGATTTCTTAATTGGAAACGCTGCCAACTTACTTCTATCTCTTTAACGCAGAAGGGCTCATCTGGACAAACTGTAAATGAGATTCTAGTAAATCCTGATCGAGACATGAACCTTTTCCACTACTGGGGAACAGCGATTTCAACCGACACACTCACCCCTTGATCAGGGTGGTAAGCACCCTGCATACTCAAAGCCATACCTTGGAGGCTCAAGGGTCAAATCAAGCCCGCAGATGTTTTTATTTGGCTTACACAGTGCTTTCAAAGTTCTAAACAAGTTGCCAAAGCATCAGGAGATGTGGCATCAAAATCTGCATTCTCGGATTATCTGGCCCTATAGGAAAACCTACCACCTTGAGTCCACACAGCCTCACAGCCCCAACTAGGAGCAAAATGGACAAGGGCAAACGCTCTCCAAGCTGCCATAATCCCCATCAGGTCAGTTCCCTCACCGATGGGATTGCCAGATTTTTCTGGGCATTTATGTTTGCCACTCCTCCTTCAGATTCTTAAACTGTCTTTAATCCTTGAAATAAAGACCCACAATCTAATCTTATTAGTACTATGTCCAAACCCTCCAAGCAAACAAAATAAGCCCAAATAGGAATCTGAGTAGAAAACAAAATATTTTCAGGGTTCTACAGTGGTAATGCTGATATGAACTATTTCATCTTCTTAAAATGTCATTTTTGAAAACGATTCACTTCTCTCATCCCTTCTTCCACACTTTTGGTCAGGTTATTACTCTATCTGCCGTTAACTGATTGAGTCCCTTTCAAGTAGAATGTCATTAATGAGGAAATCTTAGGGCTTAGGACAACATGCCACAGTTGGATACTTTAATGAAGGCACCAGGGGTTCGAGATATACTGCCCAATAGGCTGATGCTTGGATCTCAACTTATCGCTGCCACAGAACTCAGTAACGTGTTTTTTAAATGTTGGTTGGACGTTTTATTTGACGTATGCGTCATTCCCAACAAAACATGGAATATATCTGTAAAAGGATTCTCAAAGGGGGTTTTAAATGCTACACACAGTCTCTCGACAGAGACTCAAGCAACCACACGTGCACTGCCGCTCCCCCAGGCATTGCTTACCCATCGCACTGAGATAATGGTTGAAGGCCTGGCAAGGAGGACTTGGGGTTTGTGTTGATTTGTCACAACTCATGGGTGCCGGGCTCCTGTCTGTGTCAAAAGAGAAATACCCACTGGAGGATCGAGACAGCAGGGAAGATCTTCTCACGAAGATGAAAAGCGGGGATCTGGTAGCGAAAGGGCCGGGACTGGCCGGTGGGGCCAGTGGGCCCTGTGGGCTGCCTTGGGGGCAGCGGTCCCCTTCTCCTTCGGGATTACCTTGCCGCTCTGTCTGTAGAGAGATGGGGGCCCCAGGCCTGAGCTGAGGAGGCCTTTCGGCAGGCTGCAATTGTCCACCTTCTCTGTCACACTCAGAACTTACATCGGAAGGTTGCTTTGCCATTTGGTCTTTTTTTCTGCAAGGAAAATTAAAACTAGGGTTATCTTAAGCAAGACAATAATTACAATGAATACCTAAATGGGCAGACTTTCACCTATTCATGAAAAATCCTTAGAATTAATGCCCAACACTTTAATACTGTCATTGCTTATATAGGAATAGTCTTCCATATGCTCTTCCAAATAATAGTAAAAATAACCTGCATAACAAAGGTAGCATTATCTTTGTTTGGTGGGGGGGGGCGGTGAGGTGGGTTGGAGGGACTAAACTCCCTACCACCAAACAAAACACAGCAACAAGGTCAATTACTAGTGGAAGTAGTGCTCTAACACCACACACACACACACACACACACACACACACACACACACACACGTTTTAGGAGAGGCTGCTTGTTTGAGATCTATTCACATGTGCTCTTTGCTCAGGCCCGACTAGAGTAAGTCAGAAACTCCCAGCGGGCTCTGATTTCCCGGGATCAGATACACCGCTGGAGCCCAGGAGCGGGCGCAGATGCGATTGCAGGCGGCTGGCCGCGTTCCCCGCTCCGGCCCCATTGTTCTGCCGAAAGTGCTGAGGACAGCAAGTCTGGGGAAGGTTTGGCAAGGGCCGTCAGTCGTAGTAAGTGCGTCACAATAGAGTTTGTAACTCAGAGCGGCTCGGCCCAGCCGGGCTCCGGCTCTCCGCCCGCCCGAGGTCCCTCCCGCTCCCGGCTCGCGCGCCCCTCCTCCGGCTGCGGGGGCGGGGGGGGGGGCAGCGCGCCACACCGAACTCGCCGGAACTTCTCCGAGGTACACCCGCGCACTGTTAGGTGCACACCTCCAAATAGGAGGGGGTCCCCAAAGCCGTCCCCTGGCGACCCCTGCAAAGTCTGCAAGTAACTCCGCACGCTGGGCGGCATCGGGGCGCGCGGCTCCTGTACCCCATAGACTCTCCCCATCGAAGGCAATCAGGCCGAAACTCACGTCCGCCCCTTCCCTTCCGAGCGTCGCGTCCGGGCCGGGGCCCGGCGGCGCCCAGCCCGCGCCCTTCGCCGACCCGGAGCCCCCTGACCGTCAACACGAAGGCGGCCCGGGAGACAAAGCCCGGGACTCGCGGTCGGAGCGCCCGGGGCAGCGGAGAGCCTGCAACTCGCCGCCCGTCCGCTGCCGCGCTCCGCCGGGCAGCTGAGGGCTCCGCACGCCGCGTCTCCGGTACGCGCTACCCCGGCCGCAGCCGCCGGGAACATCCTCCGCCTCCTCCCGCTCCTCCCCTCGCGCACTGCGCCCGCCGCCGCCGGCACCGCCGACCTCCCCGCGCCGCTGGCGCCGGGTGCCCGCGCTCCCAATTGGCCCTCGTGCGGTCGCTCCGCGCCACAGCCAATCGCCTGCGGCGGCGGGGGCGGCGCCTGCCCGACAGGCAGCCAAAGGCCAGGCGATTGTTGACAAACTCGCCTCCGAACGCGGCTCCGGCCGTCGCTGCGGCGAGAGCCGCGGCGAAGGTTTCCGCGGCCTCGGGGCCGGACCCAGGCTACCCCGCCCCGCCCCTCCGCCAGTCCGGGCGCCGCGCGCGCCTCCGCAGCTCCCGCCGCCCCCAGTAGCCAGTCACCTGGAGACAAAACAGGACCTTCACGGCCGGCCCCAGACTCCAGTCCCAGCAGCCGACCCCCGCCCAGGCCCGCTAAGATGCGGACCCTAAAGGTCACCCCCTCCCCAGCTGTAGCCCCCATCCTCTTCCAACTTCCTCCCTCTTTCTCCCCGCGCGCCACGGGACACGCACCAAATCTGAGCGGCTACCCCTGGCCACCGACGCGCATTTCCGCGCGCACCCGTGACCACCGCAGACAAGGAACACATCCATAGCCCCATCCCCGGTGTCCGGCGGGCCTTCCACTACCTGCGCCAACCCCGAATAAAAGGCCCCCGAGGGCACGGCACTGCCAGCCAGCACTGCGCTCGGGCACGCCCGAATCGCTAAGACGGTCTGGCCTCACGGTCCGGGCAGGTTCTACAGCCAGCGGCTGGTCCATCGCGTGGCCCCAGCGGTCGGAGGAGGCCCTCTGTCTCTTGCTGTCTGTGGACCGCGCGTCTGGCATCGTCCGCAGGGCGCCCGCACACCGGACAGGACCCCCAGACACGTCCGAGAGAAAGGACGAACGCAGCAGTTGCCCAAAACGTCGGCCTGAACGAGTAAAAGGAAAAGCCGAGTCCCGTCAGTTTAATCACCATCACTGTTCCATAAATCCTTCACAGCGGGCCCGCGCCCGAGAAAAGCCGAGACGCGAGTCCGGCTCGTACCTCGCGGCAGCTACTCGTGCGCCGCCGGGGCGGGCTGGCGGCGAGACTTCACGGCTGGGCGCGCAGCCCAGTCCTGCGCGGCGGCCCCCAGCTCCCCGGCCAGTGCGGAGAGCACGCGCTGCCTCTCCCAACCGGCCCGGAGACGCTTCACCACCCCCGCGTGCCGCATCCCCGCCCGAGCCGTACTTCGACTAACTACTCGCAGCCTCGGTGCGGACGACCCTCCCCAAAGAGGACCTGCCTGGCGAGGGAACTCGACCCTCACTGGTGACCGCCTCCTGCCGCGCCACAAGCCGGACGGGGACGCGCGCCTCTGCCTGCACGTGCGCGGGAAGCGGGCTGGAGGTGGCGCCGTGCTGGCTCCCGCTCCAATCTTTTATCAGTACCCGGCCTGCTTCCCGGGATTCGGAAGTATTTACCTTGCGTTTCTCGGTCCGAGAGTCAGAGTCAGACATTGGGGGGACTAGAGCCAGGGGAAGGGCACCGAGGCGGTGGCGGCGGCGGCGGCGGCGGGAGCGAGGCGAATCCTGCCGTCTGAAGCGATGCTGGCCTCAGAGGGCAGGGCGCTCAGGGAGGCTGAGAGAATCTGGTGACGGCGGCGGCGATGAGGGACGCAGCGCTTCTGCAAGCTCGAAACCTGGAGGCTGCGCGGAGCGAAATGAAACCTGCGCGGCTTTGCTCCCCAGCTCATGCTGGAGGCCCCGCGCTCGCGCCCAATCACCGCGGGCCCCGCCCCCGCTAAGTCCCGCCCGGCGCGCGGGCTGGCAAGCCCCGCCCCCGCGGCGCCGCGGCCGCTGGCGCTTGCAGGCACGGACAGGTAAAGGCGGGGGTGTCCCTGCTGGGTTCCCAGCTGCGCGCGCCGCCGTCCCTGCCCCTGCCGGGCGTGTTTACTGGAGTGACTTGGGCTGCGGACTGCTCTGTGCGCACCCATCCCCCACCCCCAAAGTGTGCCCTCTCCTCTCTTCCCCGCCGCCAACCCCTCCGCCCCCCCCCCCCCCCCCCCCGGCAATCCAGTGGTGGCCACGGCGTGCGCGTGGAACAGAGGGGGGTGCTCCGGGCACACTCGGAGCCAGGCCCGGCCGCTGCCGCCAGCGGAAAGCCTCAGGAGGCGCCCCTGAGCCCAGGCTCTGCCTCGGGAGTTCTCTCGGCCGCCCTGGGGCAGGCGCCAGGACTGGGTGGGTCCTCGGGAACGCGCGGGTCCAAGGGTGAGCAGGGGGTCTCTGAGCTCTCCTCCCTTCCAGATTCCGGGGGTCCGCCTGGGACCCCCATCCGCAGGTTGCTCATCTTCCTCGCCCTCGCCTCGCGCGGTACTTTTTAGGCGCCCTCTCTAAGCCACCCCGCAGGGCCACCTAATTTTTCTCCCGCGCCGAACCTCCCCGGTAAGAGGCATAGCCTTTGGTGGAGAGTTGAGAAAAGGGCCAGGAGCGATCCCCGGAGGCGTTTTTTCCGCAGCCCTGGTGCGAGGCGGGAAGCGAGTGAGCGCAGAGCAGGTGAAATAGGGAAATGAAAAAAGAACTAAAAAAAAAAAAAAATCATTTTAAGAAAAAAGGACTGAGAAGAGTCGTGGCCTCCAGGTGGGAGACAGGATGGTGCCTCCACTTGGTTGGGATACTAGAGATTTGTTGGGCTCTCAGAGAACCGTCCAGGAACCGTCCCTAGGCGTGTTACGGCCAGATAAGACAGCGCCGAGGGCTTCGGACGGCGCCGTGCAGAGCAGTAGGGAGAGTACCTCCCACCCTTTCTCCCTGCGAGTCCCCTTCCCCTTTTCCTTGGTGTCCGAAGGCCCCACTCCCGCTCCTTCCCCGGAAGACCAAAGTCCGTGAACACCCTGGTCCTCCTCTAGGTCCGCACCCCTATCTGACATTTAAATGCGCATCCTGCATTCCCACTTCTGCCCTTCTCTGGGCTCCCCTGGTTTTGAGAGGCCCGCAGCGGAGTAGCGGGGGGCAAATCGCTTGGGAGATGGAACATCCCGCCGCGGGAGAGACCAGGCTAGATGGACTACAGACTCAATTTAGGGGCCTCCCTAACCCGCACCCCAGAAGGGTGCCTCGGTGCAGAGAAGCAAGACAGTGAGGAGTTGTCCCGCCGTCTGGCCACCTTGGTCAATTTTTATGTTTTGTAAGCAGATACGGAACGTCAGCGTGGCAACACAGCCCCAGGTCAAAGTCTTCTCCGCGCATCCTCCCGAGAGTCCTTAGCGAGGTGAAGGAGGCCAAGGGTTTCTGGAGGGGCTTGAGAACGCGCGCCGGGCTCCACCCCGGGGATTTCGCTGCAGGAGGGAAAGGACGCGGGTGTGGATGTGGCGAAGTAGACGCAGAGGCGAGAGGTCTACAATACCCGCGTCTGGAGCTCCTGTAAGTGTTACAGGTGGCGGCCGCAGGCAAACTCTGCGCCTTAACCGCCTATCGTGGCGCCCGGGGAAAACGGACCAACCTGCTGTGCGGGAGAGGAGCCCCAAACCCGCCGCGCGCCCGAGTGCTCCGCGCTCTCCGTGGAGTTGGACGACGCAGACAGGGACCGGAAAAGAACCACACATAAAAAACCCTGATGGTTGTCTTCTGCTTCTGTGCAGCTCCGCCGCCCCCGCGTCGTCTGCTCTAGTGACCCTGTAAACACTAAAAAAAAAAAAAAAAAAAAAGGAGTCGGGGAAAGCAACCGTCTAAATACTTTTATTTGGGGCACAAGCAGGAGGTCGGCTCGGAGGCGGAGGCGGCAGTTCGTGCAACCCAGACTGTGCTGGGGAGCTTCGGCCAAGCGCCTGGCATCGGGTGACCACGAGCCCTTTCCGCCCTCTCCCGCAGAGTCCGAGTCTAGAGAAGGGCGGGTGGGCATTAGGTCTCCGCTCCGGTCCTGGATGTCGCCTTTGCAGACACAAGCAGAGCGATGTCCCCTCCTGCCTCCTCCACGAGATGTGGAGAGGGAGAACGGAGGATGGCTTGGACTGAAAGCAAGAATGAAGTCGGGCGACATCTACGGCCCTCGCTGGAACCACAGGCGTCGCCGGCGTGGTCTCTCCAAGTTCCGAAACCAGCTTAACTGCAGTGTATTGCCCTGCTCCACCTCTCCGTCCTCTGCAAGCAGCGGGAGCCTTCCTAACGCTTAATATCTTTATTCAACTTTATCTGTCTCTTTGCTCGTCTCAAGAATAGGTTACACATTCATTCGGTCAAAACGTTTTCTGCGCTTTGTCTTCCGGGAGCTGCCTGCCCTGGAGGGACGAGCCCCGGTTCGTGCTTTGCCCAGAGCAAAACTCCAGGCTCACACTTCACCCTCTCCCCTCTCGTGTATTTCCTCGTGGAGCCCAAGGGGGCTGGAAAAGCATCACTTGCTGGACTGAGCCTTTGCCCGCGGGTGTTTGATTTTCATAGTTTTCTTTCTTTCCACCCAACACAACAATCTTCCCAAATCACTGGGAATCTGAGTCACCACTGACAGCGGGAGGCCTTTGGTGGCAACCAGTTCTGGAGCGCGCTGGAAGGGGAGCCCACTCTGTCTAGGGGGATCTGGTGACTTAGGCGGCAGAGGGCATGGCCCGGCAAGTCGTGGTTACAAGGAGAGGATAAAACGCCACACTCTCGGGGCTGTCACCTGGCTCCCTTTCCCAACAGCCTTAGTGCGCCGCGCCAGGCTCAGCGGGACCCCCACTGCACGACCAAAATCCCTGAGGGCCGCGGCCCAGCACGTGCCAGCCGGCCTCGGGCCCCAGCTCCAGGCGTCTGAGAAGCGTTCTGACTGCTGCTGGCCGGCCACCACCCTTCCCGCCACCCCCACTATAAGTTGGCTCCCAGCTTGGGCCGCGGAGACCGCGCTCCTTCCCGGGCCAGGGGATGCTTTGGTGCTGGGCAGAAGGCCCAGGAGGCCATCGGGTTGGCGATTCCAGCGATTGGTGCGTGGAATGTTAAAGGCGGAGATCACCCTCTGGGCATCATCCTTCCGTGAGTTGCACAAATAGAGCAACTGCAAAACACGACACAAAGGGACGGGTCAGATGTGCTCACTCGTAGCGATTTGATGCCAGCGGCTTGACGCCCACCCCCGAAGCCCCGGCACACCGAGCAGCCGCTGACACTAGTTTCCCTTCCGATTTCCTGGGACCCAGGAGGGTAGAGGCTGTTGGTCACCGTCACAAGCCTTTTTCATCTTAGAAATTCCTAACTCTGACACTTAGTCTGGCAGAAGCCCGCTTATTCCGTGAAGGGGTAGGGGTGGGCTCCAAGTTAGCTGGCAGCCGGAGACCAAAATCAGACAATTTATCAACTTGCCCCTTTCCAGCCCTTCTCTCTCCAGCCCTTCGCTCCCCTCCGATCCCCTTCCCCCCACCTCTCCTTCAGTTCTTTCCCTTTTCCTCCATTCCACCTCTGGAGTGCCTGGGGTGCCACCCTCTGGCGTACAGAGGCAACTGAACGGGAAGAGCATCAGAACAGGTGAACCAGAGGAGACCTGCCCCAGTTCTCTCGGGACTAGCACCTCCCACCCATGGCTGGCAGCAGGCCATGGTTCCTGAAACACCAGCACAGCGGGCCTGGGGGACCAAGACCAGGCACTGGCACCTTTGTGTGCCTTCCACCTGGCTGCTGTGGGAAATCTACCTGTGGGAAATTAGCACAAAAGAACCCCACTGACACCCTCCATGTTCTGACAACCTTTGGAAGGCACGGATAAGTCTTCCTTGCAGAAGGGAGAGGGGAATGAAGGCCAGTGATTTTGCACGAGCTGCACTGAGTGTGTTTTTATTTCATTTTCCATGGTTTAGGTGCCAGGAGAAAGGAAAAAAAAAAAAAAGCTCTCAAAAATAATAGATTGTTTTCCTAAACCTTGACAAGGGCGAGACAGAAGAACTGCTTTCCTTTCCACTTAGCAGCTCCGCACTTTACTCCTCCATTTTTCAAGCTTTCGGCCAGCCGTACATTTCTTCCACTCACCAAGTTACAGTTAGCCCAGGTTTTTATGGTTTACGTTTATGGTTTTAAACACATCTTAACACCAGCCCCGCCTTTGCCCTCATGGCGGTGGCCATCGCTGAGCTGCACTAATGCTGTTAAGACTACAGGTGTTTGCAGCAGTTCAAAACGCCGTGTCAGGTGTTCAGAGACAATGAGGGTAGGGCCCCCAAAAGAGGGGTGGGGTAGGGTGGGGGAAGAGCATGGATTTGAATAGTCCAACAATCCATCTTCCCTTACAGCGTGCTCTAGTACATCAGTCATTTCTAATGAAAACCTTCATTCTTTACACACTGTGGTTAAGCGTCATCAAATCAGTACTGAAAAGACTTTGATCATATTTGCAAGATGTACTATGATGAACTTTCACTGACCAAGATTTCAAAGTGTGTAATTAATACTCCTGACAAATCCCTGACTCATCTGTCAACTCTCAATGTCTCTACCCACACAGTTCGAAACCATGAGATGGCGTACGAATCCCTAAACTTTCCACGTATTGTAATATCATCATTCAAGACAATTTTTCCTTTCGTTAGCGTTATGAAACTCAACCAGTTTTGTCATCTATTCCGCAACAGGGGAAATTCACTTATTCGAATGAGCACTGTGTGGAAGGGAATATGGGTTTGGTCCATCTGGTGCCGAACACAGAATAAGCGTCCAGAGGTAGAAATGACAGGAGGCATGTTTCTATTCGATATTTTTACACCCTTAGGAGTGAGAATAAAGTAGATTTTTTATGAAAAAAGAATCCAGTGGCTGGTGAAAAAGAGTGTTTCCTTGCATGTAAGTGTTCAGGGACCAAACCCTCCAAAGACATTTATAAAGAGGAATACTGGATTGACCGAGAAGACGGTTGATTGCTAAGATTCTTTCTAAACCTGGATTTCTGGGGCTGTGTGAAAGAGCCCTCCTTCTTGCTTTCTCCGTGTGTCACAGACTGCAACATGAACCCAGAAGGATTAGTGTCCAGATGGAAGGATCAGGCCTCATTCCTATTATAACGCGTTTGACTCTGATCCCAGGTTGCCTCCCACCTCTGCCTGTGGGGATGATAATAATAATGATCATTCTTCTACTTACAAAGTATGTACTGTAGTCCACCCTGTGTTAGGGGTTTGCTGGGCACTGGAGTTAGAGGCGCACACTGCAGAGACAGGCCTCCTACCTCGTGGAGCTATTAAGCAGTTTTAGAGATTTTTCACAAATACGATCTTCATACCAAGTAAACTTAGGTAGCTACTGTAGCATTGGTTAGTACTCAATTCCAGCATTTTCTTATTACCAGAGAGCCCTTTAGGACTTAGCCAAGTACTATACAAATTTAGTTTTATTACCAAACATATACTTCCATACTGTAAGCATAAAAATGGTACATACTGTAGCCACCTTCCCTCACCCCATCCTACCAGCATGTGAGCCAACTGTGCTGGATAAAGCACCCCAAGCCCACCCATCTCTTTACAAATAATACTCAGCAGTTTTTGAAAAAACATCAATGGAGAAGTGCCCTTTAAAAATAAGAGGATATGAACAAGTTACAAATTCTTGCAGAAAATTTTTAAAAGGACAGCCCCAAAGCAAGGGAAGTATTGGTCTAAAAATAAGAACATAAGATCCATTGGAAGTATCCGTGAGCAGGATTGGAGAACGTCTACTTTAAAGAAACAGGAAACAGCCCATGAGGGAGGGACAGTATGTGGATACGTGAATATGTGGATTTGGGGGGAGGGATTTATAACATCGGTTTTGCTTTCCATCCACACCTGGTTGCAGTAGATTAGTTTTTTCTTCCTCTTTTTGACTCTCCCTGCATTTTCCTTCTTCCAGTTGGGAGCGCAGGATGGCCTAGGATGGGCAGTGACTAAGCTTTGCAGCCCTCTAAACAAACTCTATTTTTCCATGGTGTTGGTGTTAATTATACAACAGATGCCCAAGGTACCCGGTGTGCTTACAACACCCCAGCTATTCCTAAGACTCTGTGCAGAAGGTGTTCCTGCCTCTTCCCATATCCCCACATCTCTGTTCCCAGCACCAGATGATCTTATGCTGTTCTCTGTTGGTGTAAAGTCCCTTACCCCAAGTTGAAATGTCCCTTAATTAGCCCCTTTCTTGCCTGGGCACCGTGATAAGAGTCTTTTTCTCCACCCCTTGAATCTGGGCTACCTTGTGACTTGACCAATAGCATGTGCAGAAAGTGACACTGTGGGAGTTTCAGAGCTTCGGCCTCAAGAAGCCTTGCAACTCCAGCTGTTGCTCCCCTGGGACCCTGAGACCCCTTGCTGTGCGGAAGCCCAGTCTGTTGGAGGATGAGAGGCCATGTGGAGATGGACCGAGGTGCCTTGGCCAAGAGCCAGACCCACTCCTAGATACATGAGTGAGGCCCTCAGGCCTGTTAAACTCAGATGACTGCAGTGACCCTACCTAAGACTAGCTGAAAAACTATACTAGAACCCAGGTTGCCTACTCACAGAATTGCAAGAAATAAACAACCGTTATTTCATGACACTAAGTTTTAGGGTTGTATGTTACACAGCAATAGGTAACTGAAACAAAAAAAATTGTAATTCAAATTGCCATCCACTGGGGTTACCTTCAGCTGCACTTCTACCTTCTTACCTTAGTTATCTGAGGACAGTGCTATAATTGTACAATTAAAGCAGTTGACAGGTGTAGCTGACCAATAGGCTTAATGGAAAAGAGAGAATGTCAGTCCTGAAAGAATAGCTTATAAAGCCAGATGAGTGTCCAGTTAGTGGGCATCTGGGAGAGAATATGAATAGCGGGCTGGATGTCTCACTGCAGGCCACCACCCAGCCCACTTCCCCAGTGCAGTTTAGAAGGCAAATCACCAGGACTTGCCTTATAACCATCCTCCACTCCTTCAGCATCTCTGTGAGGGGCTTTAGCCTCCAACGTACATCCTCAGTACAAGCAAAGTGTCAAGGATGGGGGAAAAAGGACGGAAAATATCTGCAACTAGGGATCCCAAGTCTTGTAAATGCTTAAGTTCTCCTGTGCCATTAGTAGAGGGAAACAGATGGGGTCTGGTCAGGCCCAGCCAGAGGCACCCTGTGTGATGGACGGGTGCCTCTTTATCGCCTCACTTCACCAGGACTGCAGTGTTTCCTGACTCGCAGAGATGCCTTAAACAAGGATGGCCAGCAGGCGTTCATCTCCAAGGCCTGGAGTCTGTCTACACTAGAGTGCGGGTGACAGGATGGAATGAGGTACTTATGTGAAGGCCACAGTGTAAGATGCAAAAGGCAGCAAAGCAGAAAGTTATCAACTCTTTATCCCCCAAATACCATTATCAAGGCCTCTAAAAGCTTCCAAGAAACTCATATCCAGCGACGTTTCAATGTGAATCTATCCATTTACACATAAACTCGGGGGGCTGAGTTGACAGGATGTGAAATCAGGCATGGGTACGTGGATGCATGACTTGCCATTCTGTCTGGTTGGATTTCTCTTTATTCTATGATGCCTAAATTTTCTCATTTAAAACAGCTGTAAAGAGCATCCTCCTTAAAGACGAAGGTATACATCAACACGTATGCTTTTCAACAACTGAGTCGGTGGACTCCACTTGGGAGAGGATGGGCAGCGTGAAAGTGACGAGCTGGGGAATAGGTACAGAGACACCTTATGATTCGACCCCTTTAAGATGTCTGAAACCTTTCATAACAATGGGTGCACGCGCATGTGTGTGAAACAATGTCAGAATGTATTTCTTCATTTCAGTGAACCACCTTCTCCAAATAGTTGTTGAAAATGTTAAGTGAAATGGGTATCAGAGGTATCAGCGCACATCCCTCAGGCACACCTCAAACATTTCTCATCAAGAGAAAGGTCGATTCATCTTTGTGGTCTGTCTTCATCAGCCATGGAAAAGTCATCCAGAGTTTCTCCGCTCTCTTTATTTTTATCCCGGAATCTGGTTCGAGAACCCTCTCCGCTCTTTTCCGTAGCCCCTTCATTCAGACCTTCATTACGTTCTCTAGATTCTTGCTGTGCAAGGTTACCTTCCTCGAGTATTTTCTTGATCTGATCATTCTTCTTCCCAAAAGCCTGGAATCACGTCCACCTGCTTCTCAGGTTAAGGTAAAATGACCGATTGTGAACTTGAGTCCTTTAGCAGCACTCGATGTTTTGAGTTCCCATAACCAGTTTCCTCATCCGCCATCCAAGCAAAATCTGCACTTTCTACTTGGGGCCACGGAAACGTATCTTGCCTTTCGCACGACACTCTTCACGATCGGGATCTGGACCACATTTCCATTCTCCCTCACTTGACGCACTGCAACTGAACCAGGTCTCTTCTGTACTTGGTTACAGATTCACTGCCTTTGTGAAGCCATCCTAAAATAGTTGCCGTGTTAGTCAAAAGAACCTGGACAGGTCATTTCATTTTGCCAAGCCTCAGTTTCTTCATCTGTAGAAAGAGAATATTATCTCTCTCTTAGGGTTTTGTAAGGATTAAGTAATAAATATGTAATAATATATGTATATTACATAATAATAATAATAAAAGCATTTAGCATTACTGGCCTCATCACATAGTAGGTACTAGCTAGATACTGATTCCCTCCATTTGCTTTCTTTTTTTACTTTTATTTGCATTTATTTTTTGCGGCATTTATTCCCGGGCCATAAGTTTTTGTTTCTTCAGTTTCTTCTAGGATATCTTTTTCTCCTGGGCAACCTCCTCTTCTGGTTTAGGAACAATCTGTTCTTTTTCAGTAAAGATCATCTCAATGCAGCAGGGACAGCACACGTATGGGTTGATCCGGCCATGAGCTCTGTAATTCCTGCACCGCATCTTGGGGGCTTTGTTCACCTGGATGTGACCAGAAAATCTACATCTAAGCCCTTAAGTTCAGCATTACTCTCTGCATTTTTGAGCATGTGCAGTAAAAATTCAGCACTGTTTTTGGGCCACCGACCCTGCGTCCAGCCCCACTCTTTGGCCTGGGCACACCTACCAACTCCACCGTTGTAACGACGGAACGGCACACACTGCTTCTTTAAAGTGACATCCTTCAGACACTTGGTGGCTTTTCAGATACGCCTACCCTTAATGGCTTGGGCAGTTTCACGAGTGTTCTTAAAGTGAGCACGAAGATTTGAACCTCCTGACTTGCACGATTTTGTGGGGTTTTCTGGGTCAAGTGAATAGCGAACCATTTTTAGAGGTCACCTCAGGCCACTTACCCGAAAAGCCCTCCATTTGCTTTTCTGTCACTTTTATTTTCCCTGAATGCTTAATTCTTATCTGTATATCTATGTATGACTATCATATATATATATAATTTTTTTTCAGTTCAAAAATTTCCATTCACTCTTCTTTACAGTTTCAATTTCTTTGCTGAGACTTTCTATTTTTTATTTGTTTCCAGTGTATTCATCATTGCTGGTCGAAGCATTTTTATGACAGCTGCTTTAAAATCGTCAAATAATTCCAACATCTCTGTCACCTCTTGGTATATATTGATTGTCCTTTTTCATTCAGTTTGAGATCTTCCTTTTTCTTGGTCTGATGACTGTTTTTCAACTGGAACTTGGACATTTGGGGTATTATGTTTTGAGACTCCAGTTCTTATTTAAATATCTGGTTGTAATTGGCCTCCTCTGACAGTGCTTTGACTGTGTCAGTGCTTTGACTGTGTTATTAATAAAATCTCTTCCAAAACTCACTCTTGGGTCAGTAACAGAATGTCAGGGCACAGGAGAAGAACACAGCTACTCTTGGCAGGTGACGTGGCACTGTTCAGGCTTTTGCTCGACTTGCCAAGGGAGAACGATGGCCGAGTGGCTGCCCCCTGCACTCTGAGACCCCTTCTGGCTTTAGCTGCCTGGAAGAGTGAAGCCAGGACCAGGGGGAGTTCCACCCTTCACTTACAGAATGGCCTCCCATGCCTACGCTGACCTTGAGGAAAGGACAACCTGCCTTACAAAAGGGTAGTAAACCCATTGATTTTATTTTAAAATTTTATTTCTTATTTTTTTGGAAAAACATTGATTTTAAAGAGTGATATTTTGGAGCATATCTTTCAGGAGGTCTGGGCTGGTTAGAAATAAAAGAATAATACCTGTCCTTATATGTCCCGTTACCACACAGATGCTACTCAGATCAGGTACCTCCAATAGCAGAGCTAGATTTTACATGGTTGGCATTGCATGTGCGTGGATGATAGAGGAGCAGGTTTACATGGGCATCTACCCCCAGATGCCTGGGAAATCAGGGGTGATGGGTCTGCAGAGAATTCCCTCACGAAAGCACACCAGGCAGCCAAGGTGTGGAATGAGGCTCCACCACTCCCTCGTCCTGTGACCGTGGGCAAATAGCCTTCCCTGACCTGTTTCCTCACGTGTGAAATGACATCATGTGTGTGTCCTAAAGGTGATTTGCAAGAGTGTCCTTCTTGGTACCAATGACTGTAGCTGGTTAAAGCACAGAAATGGAAACTTGTAACCTTACCAAACCAAACCACAGATACACTTGCTATAAGATAGCAGTTACACATACTTTTCAAAAAGAATCTCTATGCAGCCCGTCTTTACTTTCTAAGGCATTGCTAGATATTGGGGGCTATTCACGTAATTTTCTTCCCCTTCTTCTTCAACTGACTTATGTTGGATTAACTAGGAAATGAGCCAGAAACTTTCAAAGAAGGGGAAGCTTAAAACAATTAATCGACAAATATTTTTTAATCTAAAAGATGAGATGAGGGAATAAGTTGAAGTGACTGGTGAAGTGAGGTTTCCATGTTGCCTGTGCCTATCATTTACGGCCTTCACTGCTGCTGTGACATATAACTGAGATTCTGCCAGGTGCCTCTGGTCACCTTTACCTGCCTTTAGCCTCTGCTGCTATCCCATGCTTGTGTTGTTCAATCCTAGTCCCCAGTGGACATGTCGTAGATTGGTACCCCCCAGCCTTTGCCAAGGAGTCACCTCTTCCGCGTAGCGTCCACGCTTTCCACACCCCTTCCCAGGTGGCTGAACACGTAAAGGTACAGAGGGAGCCACTCGGCCGCCTTGATTCGGCAGCATCCCTGCATCTCCAGCATCTTTATAACAATGTCGTGCAGCTATGTGACCCCGGTGTTCTGTGCTCTGCTCCCTGAGATGGCCATTTACTGGATATCTACTGTGTGCCAGGTTACAGACGAGGTCTTTATATTAACTGCCTCCTTCAGTCCTCATAACAAGTCTGTCAGCTACCAGCCCATTTTACAGATGAGGAAACCAAGGCTTAAAGAGTTTAGGATTTTGCTCCAAGTCATGTACCTCGTAACTGGAACAACTAGGGTTTTCATCCAGAGCTTTCTGCTTCCACAGCTTCCATTCTGCCTCCATCTTTCCCCCAGTGCCTCACTGTTCCCAGTCTCTGGAGGGTACAGGGTGCTGCCCTGAGGAAATGCCTCCACCACTGTAGCAAACGTATGACCTGTGCTAGTCTCCCTAAGTCAGAATCAATACTCCACACGTGTCCAACGTGGAAAGCATGGATCTGACCAGCCGCAGGTTCCCCAAGAGGACTTAGGACAGTAATGGGTGGTGCAAGAGGGCTCTCAGATGTTGCTTCTGAAGGAAGGTGCTGAGGTCACCGTGACGTGAAAGGGCCAGTCTGATGCTCTTCCCAAGAAGGACAAGGCTTCAACTCTCCAGAAAACAAGCCAATGAGGCTCAGATACAAGGGTCTTCAAGAAACAACAGATTCTCTACCTGTGGACAGAGGGCCACTTGCTCTGTGGATTCTCCTCTTACACAGGCCTTCCTGCCTCTTCTGGTCCACACCTTAAGTCACCAAACACAAGGCAAATCCCTTCAAAGAGCAACAGGCTGACTGTCAAATAGTGAAAATCGCCTCAATCAAGTAATTACCCTGTAGCTGGTACCACGTGCTGCGAAGATTTCCAACTTCTCTCCCGTCCATTCACCTCTCTTGCAGAATTGCCTGCCTCTGTAGACAAACATTCTCTAGAGGGTCAGAATGGTAGGTCTGTAACAGCTAATCTGCCACCTTAGCCCCAAATGCCAGCCTAGTAGTCAACGTAAAGGAAAACATACCTGAAACCTTTACGTGGGGCAGAATCGCACACTGTGTGCTGTGCTTCCAGCCCTGTCAATTTACCCGACAACCATGGGAAAGGGGAGCTCTGCTCCTGTTTCTACTGACCACTGGCCAGCTCCTCAAGGCGGGGCCAGTCCTTAGCTTCTTGGTCCCAAGAACACATACATTCTCATGGTTGCTATGGCCAAGTTTCATTAGCATGAAATGAAATTCTGTGGTTCTGTTAAATAATCAGGACTCCAGCTTAATATTTTCTCTGAATCAATATGAATTATATTTTATGCTGATTACTTCTTCATCTGATAAAAATGTTTGTTTAGCATAGTCTGAGATGTTAGAGTGGAGAAATTGCATTCCTTACCAAACAAAAACAACAACAAAAATGCCTTCATTTAGCCTAACTAGAGAGTTTATTTTGAGGAGAGACAAATTTACCCTCCAAGTGTTTTTCCTATTGCAATGTTTCTCGACCAAAGAGTACATAATTCTGTTCTCTTCTAAGTATGACTGGCAAAGCCCATTTTAGTAAAGGTGTGGGACTTTCAATCCTGATGTTGTGACTTCCTTCTCTCTAAAATGTCAGAACCAAGTGAGTTTGGCACAGGGTATTTATAAATATTATTATTATTGCGTGTTCTTTACTTAGTAATAAAAAACAATTTTTTTATAACTCTGGCATTTTCTGATACAAAGTCTGCTTAATCATCATTACTTAACTCACGAACGCTGAGACAGAGGTATCAACTTTAACCACTTAATAAGAACTTCTGACATTTATTCATACTGCTACTGATTCATAAGAGGAAAAGTTTAAAAAGAAGACAAGTGCATATAGCCTTCCCTTTAGAATACAGGAAACCATATAAAAGTATTGGCAATGGAATTAAAGTAACCACAGTGCCGCCCTTGGTAGCATTTTCTACAAAGGCATCTACATGAACCGAGAAAGAATATTAAATTAGGTGGTTAAAGTAAAACTTCACTACTAGCTTCACACGTTTTCATACATGAGATTATGGCATTTTAATCAGCTGATAGCTCAGCCGTATAAGTACAGACCCAAAGGAATGTGAACATACCCAAGAAGGAATAATTTTCAGTCAAACAATTTTTTTCAAGAAGCAGAAGCTACAAAAACTGCCAGAACTAAATATGCAGTAAGAGTCAGTCACAAGTTATTATGGAGAAATTCTGTGTCCACGGGTCCTGGAATTTCGAATTTCATCAACCAAATGATTTCAAAAGCAATTTGGGAGGACTTCTAGTTAAGATGTAAAAAGATTCAAGAGAACTTAGCTCCCATGGTAACAACCAGAAGTTGAACCCAAAACTGAATCAAAGATTTCTGAGACCGTGTTCCAACATCCTGCCAACTCAACTGCTGACAGGACCGAAAAGGCAGTATGGGAGTGGGGATGGGGGTTGGGCTAACTAAAGCAGCCCCTGCTCAACTTGACTCTGGAACCCTAATGATCAGCCCCATACCCTAACCACCAGACAAAAGAAAAGGAAATAAACAAAAGAAAATAAAATCTGTTATACATTGTGTCTGGAGTATAATCAAAAGGTATAAGATCTGCAAAGAAGCAGGAAAAATAACCCCAAATCTAGAGAAAGCACAATTAGTAAAATCAAACTTACAGATGACCAGTAAGTTTTAAAAACAATTATTATAAATGTATTCAAGAATTTATAACAAAAAAATGGATATAATAGATTAAAATGGGATACTTCAGGAGATAAATGTGACCTCTAAAAAAGAATGAAAGGAAAATTTTAGAACTGAAAAAAGGACAGTTTAAAAATGAAATAAAATAAATGTTTTATTTAAATATTGAAAATATTGTAAAATGAAACAAACCCATTCACGGATGGGTTTAATAGCAGAATGAACATTGCAGAAAAAGGTTAGTACGCTTGAAAACAGATCAGTATTATTCTAAGTGGGGCAGAGAGAAAAAAGAAAAAAAAAAATGAAGGGAACATCAGTGCCCTGTGGGATTATATTAGCAACCTAACATACATGCAATTGGAATCCCAGATGTCAGAGAGAATGGGAAAATTCTAGAAGACATAATGGTTGAAATGTTTCCAAATTTGATATAAAACATCCTCTATATATTCAAGAAGTACAATGAACACCAAATAGATAAATTTAAAAACAAACAAAAAAACCCCATACCTAGGTACACCATAGAAAAATTGCTTAAAACAAAATGTAAGAAAACATCGTAAGCTTAGTCAGAGAAAACTTAATCTCATGCATGGGAAAAATGTTAAGACTGATAGCTGAATTCTCATCAGACACAAGGAAATAAAGAAGACAATAGGATAACAAATTAATCTAAAATTCAACATCCAGTGAAATTGTCCTTTAAAAATGAAGATGAAATTAAAAATTTTAAGATGAGTAAAAACTGGGAGATTTGTTGCCATAGACTCTCACTACAAAAAAACTGCCCCCAAATTTTCTTTATTCTCAGAGGGTATTACACCAGATAAAAACTCTCATTGACAATTTTATACAAAATCTCTTTAAAAAAATAGAGGGTGAAGGAACATATTTTTCCTCTTATGAAGCCAGCATACCCTGATGCCAAAAGCTAACAAGATCATAACAAGGAACTAAAAGACAAATATTCCTTATGAACATACATACAGTAATCCTTAACAAAATGTTTGCATGTAAAATCATCTTATATAAAATAGACAAGCATCATGGCCAAGTGGGATTCATCCCCAAAATGCAAGATTGGTTTAAAACTAAAAAATCATGTAACTGATTACATTAATGGAATCAAGGAGAAAAATCAAATGATCGATATGCAGAAAACGATTCAGAAAAAGCTTTTGATAAATTACAAAATATTCAAGATAGAAACTCAAACTAGGAGTAAAAGGGAGCTTCTGCAATCTGATAAAGGACAGCTATGAAAAATTTACAGTTAATATCAAAATATAGAAGTCTTTCCCCATAAGACTGAGGAAAAAGCAAGGATGCCTCATTTCAATATTTCCTTTCAACACTGACCTGCAGGTCTCAGCCAATGCAACAAAGCAAGAAAAATGCATTAAAAAATACAGATTGGTAAGAAAGAAGCAAAACGTTTTTATCCTCAGATGATATTACTGAGTACTTAGAAAATCTCAGGGAATCTACAAACTACTTGAACTATTAAGTGATTTTAGTGAGCTTATTGTACAAGTCAACGTACAGAAATTCATTGTGTGTGTACTAAATATGGAACATATATGTAACATACATGTAGAAAATGAAAAATTTAAATATACCATTGGCAAGATCTTTAAAACACATTTTAAAAATTTTGAAATTTAATGAAATATGTTCAAGGATTCTATTACTGAAAATTACAAAATATTGTTGGAGGGAATTAAATAAAATGGAGAGATATACCATGTTCATGAATTGTTGAAATATCAATTCTCCCCAAACTGATATGTAGATTTAATGCAATCACAATCAAAATCATATTTGCCCCTTTTATTTCCCAGGAAATTTGTAAGCTAATATTTTAAGTTAAAAATATTATTTCATCAAATTTTAAAACTTCATCTTCTCAAAAGATACTGTTAAGAAAATGAATAAATAGGCTACAGACTGGGAAAAATCCAAGCACCTGTATTTAGAATGTATGACAAACCCTTACAACTTGGTGTTTTTAAAAACAATAACAACAGCACACAGTTTAAAATGGGCAAAAGATTTAAACAGACACTTGACAAAAGACACATGAAAAACAAGGAAGCACTCAAAAGAGTGCCCCAAACCATTAAATATCAGGAAAATGAAAATGAATACACAATGAGATATTACTACGTACCCACTGGAATACCTAAATTAAAAAGGTTGACAACATCAAAATGTCAGTGAGGGTGTGGAACAACAGAACTCTTATACACTGCTAGTAAAGTTGTAAATGGTATAACAACTTTTGGAGAACTGTTTACAGTAGTTTTTTAGACAGTTAAATAAATGCCTACTATAACATCCATTAATACCATTTTTAAGTATTTCCAAAAGAAATGAAAACATACGTGCAAAAAAAATGAACAAAAATGATCCTGACAATCTTATTCATAATAACACCAAATCCACAACATCCTAAATGTCCATCAACAATAGAATAAACATTTTTTTAAACACAATCAAACTCATTTAATGCAGAAAAAAAATTAAAAGATCTTAAATCTTTAGTAATTTTTTCTTCCCGCAGGTGCGTACAGGCAGGACATTGTACCTTAATAACTGTGGAATGATGCAGTTGAGGTCAGCTGGAGGTAACAAGGCCAATTTCTGAAGTCAGCCTGCAAGAACTGGACTCATAGCAGAGTCCTAGAGAAATCAGCATTTGAGAGGGAGAGGGAGTTGGGAGAGTTTGGCAGAGATATATACAATGAACTATTACTCAGAAAAAAAAAGGAAGGAATGAATTATTCAACATCTCATAAACATCAGGCTGATCAGAAGATCCAGTCTATCTACTTCCATTCCTATGAAACTCCAGAGCAAACAAACTGAGCAGTGGTGACAAAGACAGAACCTTGGGAGTGAAGGGAAGGTATTAACAGAAAAAGGGCTGAGAGGAATTTCTTAGATGATGGATGGCGTGTGCACTATGCAATCTACCATTTCATCTGTCAAAACTCACTGAACGGTACCATTACAATTTGTGCATTTCAATGTATATAAAATAGATCTCATTTTTTTTTAATTAAGAGAAAAAGAAAGAAAGAAAAGCAATTTGGTGATTGCCAACATTTTTTTAAACATCTTTATTGGAGTATAATTTCTTTACAATGTTGTGTTAGTTTCTGCTGTATAACAAAGTGAATCAGCTATATGTATACATGTATCCCCATATCCCCTCCCTCTTGCATCTCTCTCCCACCCTCCCTATCCCACCCTTCTAGGTGGTCACAAAGCACCGAGCCTGATTTCCCCGTGTGATGCAGCTTCTTCCCACTAGCTATCTATTTTACATTTGGTAGTGTATGTATGTCAATGCTACTCTCTCACTCCATCCCACCTTACCCTTCTCCCTCCCCATGTCCTTAAGTCCATTCTCTACGCCTGTGTCTTTATTCCTGTCCTGCACCTAGGTTCTTCAGGACCTTTTTTTTCTTTAGATTCCATATATATGTGTTAGCATATGGTATTTGTGTTTCTCTTTCTGACTTACTTCACTCTGTATGACAGACTCTAGGTCCATCCACCTCACTACAAATAACTCAATTTCATTTCTTTTTATGGCTGAGTAGTATTCCATTGTATATATGTGCCACATCTTCTTTATCCATTCACCTGTTGATGGACACTTAGGTTGCTTCCATGTCCTGCCTATTGTAAATAGAGCTGCAATGAACATTGTGGTACATGACTCTTTTTGAATTATGATTTTCCATGGTATATGCCCAGTAGTGGGATTGCTAGGTTATATGGTAGTTCTATTTTTAGTTTTCTAAGGAACTTCCATACCATTCTCCATAGTGCCTGTATCAATTTACATTCCCACCAACAGTGCAAGAGGGTTCCCTTTTCTCCACACCCTTTCCATCATTTATTGTTTCTAGATTTTTTGATGATGGCCATCCTGACTGGTGTGAGGTGATACCACATTCTAGTTTGGATTTCCATTTCTCTAATGATTAGTGGTGTTGCGCATCCTTTCATGTGCTTGATGGCAATCTGTATATCTTCTTTGCAGAAATATCTATTTAGATCTTCTGCCCATTTTTGGATTGGGTTGTTTGTTTTTTTTGATATTGAGCTGCATGAGCTACTTGTATATTTTGGAGATTGAGCCTTTGTCAGTGCTTGGTTTGCAAATGTTTTCTCCCATTCTGCACATCATCTTTTAGTCTTGTTTATGGTTTCCTTTGCTGTGCAAAAGCTTTTAAGTTTCATTAGGCCCCATTTGTTTATTTTTGTTTTTATTTCCATTTCTCTAGGAGGTGGGTCAAAAAGGATCTTGCTGTGATTTATGTCAAAGAGTGTTCTTCCTATGTTTCCCGCTAAGAGTTTGATAGTGTCTGGCCTTACATTTAGGCCTTTAATCCATTTTGAGTTTATTTTTGTGTATGGTGTTAGGGAGTGTTCTAATTTCATTCTTTTACATGTAGCTGTCCAGTTTTCCAAGCACCACTTATTGAAGAGGCGGTCTCTTCTCCATTGTATATTCTTGCCTCCTTTATCAAAGATAAGATGACCAGATGTGTGTAGGTTTATCTCTGGGCTTTCTATCCTGTTCCATCGATCTATCTTTCTGTTTTTGTGCCAGTACCATACTGTCTTGATTACTGTAGCTTTGTAGTATAGTCTGAAGTCAGGGAGCCTAACTGCTCCAGCTCCACTTTCCTTTCTCAAGATTGCTTTGGCTACTCGGGGTCTTTCCATACAAATTGTGAAATTTTTTGTTTTAGTTCTGTGAAAAATGCCATTGGTAGATTGGTAGGGATTGCATTGAATCTGTAGATTGCTTTGGGTAGTATAGTCATTTTCACAATGTTGATTCTTCCAATCCAAGAACATGGTATATCTCTCCGCCTGTCTGTATCGTCTTTAATTTCTTTCATCAGTGTCTTATAATTTTCTGCATACAGCTCTTTTATCTCCTTAGGTAGGTTTATTCCTAGGTATTTTATTCTTTTTGTTGAAGTGGTAAATGGGAGTGTTTCCTTAAATTCTCTTTCAGATTTTTCATCGTTAGCCTATAGGAATGCAAGAGATTTCTGTGCATTAATTTTGTATCCTATTAATTTACCAGATTCATTGATTAGCTCTAGTAGTTTGCTGGTAGCATCTTTGAGATACTCTATGTATAGTATCATGTCATCTGCAAACAGTGACAGCTTTACTTCTTTTTTTCTGAGTTGGATTCCATTTATTTCTTTTTCTTCTCTGATTGCTGCAGCTAAAACTTCCAAAACTATGTTGAATAACAGTGGTGAGAAGGGGCATCCTTGTTTTGTTCCTGATTTTAGAGGAAATGGTTTCAGTTTTTCACTATTGAGAATGGTGTCGGCTGTGGGTTTGTCATATATGGCCTTTATCATGTTGAGGCAAGTTCCCTCTACGTCTACTTTCTGGAAAGTTTTTATCATAAATAGGTGTTGAAATATGTCAAAAGCTTTTTCTGCATCTATTGAGATGATCCTATGGTTTTTATCCTTCAGTTTGTTAATATGGTGTATCACATTGATTGATTTGCATATATTGACGAATCCTGGCATTCCTGAGATAAATGCCACTTGATCATAGTGTATGATCATTTTAATGTGCTGTTGGAGTCTGTTTGCTAGTATTTTGTTGAAGATTTTTGTATCTATGTTCATCAGTGATATTGGTCTGTAGTTTTCTTTTTTTGTGACATCTTTGTCTGGTTTTGGTATCAGGGTGATGGTGGCCTCACAGAATGAGTTTGGGAATGCTTCTCCCTCTGCTGTATTTTGGAAGAGTTTGAGAAGGATAGGCGTTAGCTCTTCTCTAAATGTTTGATAGAATTCGCCTGTGAAGCCATCTGGTCCTGGGTTTTTATTTGTTGGAAGACTTTTAATCACAGTTTCAATTTCAGTGCTTGTGATTAGTCTGTTCATATTTTCTATTTCTTCCTGGTTCAGTCTCAGAAGGTTGTGCTTTTCTAAGAATTTGTCCATTTCTTCCAGGTTGTATATTTTATTGGCATATAGTTGCTTGTAGTAATCTCTCATGATACTTTGTATTTCTGCAGTGTCAGTTGTTACCTCCCCTTTTTCATTTCTAATTCTGTTGATTTGAGTCTTCTCCCTTTTTTTCTTGATGAGTCTGGCTAATGGCTTATCAATTTTGTTTATCTTCTCAAAGAACAAGCTTTTAGTTTTATTGATCTTTGCTATCGTTTCCTTCATTTATTTCTGATCTGATCTTTATGATTTCTTTCCTTCTGCTAACTTTGGGGTTTTTTTGTTCTTCTTTCTCTAATTACGTTAGGTGTAAGGTTAGGTTGTTTAGTTGAGATTTTTCTTGTTTCTTGAGGTAGGATTGTATTGCTATAAACTTCCCTCTTAGAACTGCTTTTGCTGCATCCCATAGGTTTTGGGTCGTCATGCTTTCATTGTCATTTGTTTCTAGGTATTTTTTTATTTCCTCTGATTTCTTCAGTGCTCTTGGTTATTTAGTAGCATATTGTTTAGTCCCCCTGTTTTTGTATTTTTTACAGATTTTTTCCTGTAACTGATATCTAGTCTCATAGCATTATGGTCGGAAAAGATACTTGATATGATTTCAATTTTCTTAAATTTACCAAGGCTTGATTTGTGACCCAAGATATAATCTATGATTGAGAATTTTCCATGAGTACTTGAGAAGAAAGTGTATTCTGCTGTTTTTGGATGGAATGTCCTCTAAATATCAATGAATTCCATCTTGTTTAATGTGTCATTTAAAGTTTGTGTTTCCTTATTTATTTTCATTTTGGAAAATCTGTCCATTGGTGAAAGTGGGGTGTTATAGTCTCCTACTATGATTGTGTTACTGTCAGTTTCCCCTTTTATGGCTCTTAACATTTGCCTTATGTATTGAGGTGGTCCTATGTTGGATGCATAAATATTAACAATTGTTATATCTTCTTCCTGGGTTGATCCCTTGGTCATTAGGTACTGTCCTTCTTTGCCTCTTGTAATAGTCTTTATTTTAAAGTCTATTTTGTCTGATACGAGAATTGCTACTCCAGCTTTCTTTTGATTTCCATTTGCATGGAATATCTATTTTCCATCCCTTCACTTTCAGTCTGTATGTGTCCCTAGGTCTGAAGTGGGTCTCTTGTAGATAGCATATATACGGGTCTTGTTTTTGTATCCATTCAGCCAGTCTATGTCTTTTGGTTGGAGCATTTAATCCATTTACATTTAAGGTAATTATCAATACGTATGTTCCTATTACCGTTTTCTTAATTGTTTTGGGTTTGTTTTTGTAGGTCTTTTCCTTCTCTTATGTTTCCTGCCTAGAGAAATTCCTTTAGCATTTGTTGTAAAGTTGGTTTTGTGGTGCTGAATTCTCTTAGCTTTTGCTTGTCTGTAAAGGTTTTAATTTCTCTGTCAAATCTCAATGAGATCCTTGCTGGGTAGAGTAATCTTGGTTGTAGGTTTTTCCCCTTCATCACTTTAAATATGTCTTGCCACTCCCTTCTGGCTTGCAGTTTCTGCTGAAAGATCAGCTGTTAACCTTATGGGGATTCCCTTATATGTAATTTACTGCTTTTCCCTTGCTGCTTTTAATATTTTTTCTTTGTATTTAATTTTGGGTAGTTTGATTACTATGTGTCTTGGTGTGTTTGTCCTTGGATTTATCCTGTATGGGACTCTCTGTGCTTCCTGGACTTGATTGACTATTTCCTTTCCCAGGTTAGGGAAGTTTTCAACTATAAACTCTTCAAATATTTTCTCAGACCCTTTTTTTAAACTCTTCTTCTTCTGGGACCCCTATAATTTGAATGTTGGTGCACTTAATATTGTCCCAGAGGTCTCTGAAACTGTCCTCAATTCTTTTCATTCTTTTTTCTTTATTCTGCTTTGTAATAGTTATTTCCACTATCTTATCTTCCAGGTCACTTATCCACTCTTCTGCCTCAGTTATTCTTCTATTGATTCCTTCTAGAATTTTTTTTTTAATTTATTTATTTATTTTTGGCCGCATTGGGTCTTTGCTGCTGCGTGTGGGCTTTCTCTAGTTGCAGCTAGCAGGGGCTACTCTTTGTTGAGGTGCGCGGGCTTCTCATTGTGGTGGCTTCTCTTGTTGCCCAGCATGGGCTCTAGGTTTGTGTACTTCAGTAGTCGCAGCACGCAGGCTCAGTAGCTCTGGAGCATGGGCTTAGTTGCTTGGTGGCCTGTGGGATCTTCCTGGACCAGGGCTCGAACCCATGTCCCCTGCATTGGCAGGCGGATTATTAACCACTGCACCACCAGGGAAGTCCCGAAAATTTTTAATTTCATTTATTGTGTTGGTCATCGGTTTGTTTGCTCTCTAGTTCTTCGAGGTCCTTGTTAAATGTTTCTTGTATTTTCTCCATTCTGTTTCCAAGATTTTGGATCATCTTTATTATCACTACCCTGAATTCTCTTTCAGGTAGACTGCCTATGTCCTCTTCATTTCTTTGGCCTGGTGGGTTTTTACCTTGCTCTTTCATCGCCTGCATATTTCTCTCTCTTCTCATTTTGCTTAACTTACTGTGTTTGGGGTCTCCTTTTCGCAGGCTGCAAGTTCGTAGTTCCTGTTGTTTTTGGTGTCTGCCCCCAGTGGGTGAGGTTGGTTCAGTGGCTTGTGTAGGCTTCCTGGTGGAGGGGACTGGTGCCTGTGTTCTGGTGGGTGGGGCTGGATCTTGTGTTTCTGGTGGGCAGGGCTGCGTCCGGTGGTGTGTTTTGGGGAGCCTGTGAAGTTACTATGATTTTAGGCAGCCTTTCTGCTAATGGGTTGGTTTGTGTTCCTGTCTTGCTAGTTGTTTGGCATGGGGCATCCAGCATTGGAGCTTGCTGGCTGTTGGGTGGAACTGGGTCTTAGCGTTGAGATGGAGATCTTGCCAATTGATGTTACATGGGGCCGGGAGGTCTCTGGTGGTCCAATGTTCTGAAGTCAGCTCTCCTAACTCAGAGGCTCAGGCCTGACACCCAGCCGGAGCACCAAGACCCTGTCAGCCACACAGCTGCTAGTGTTGGAGGGTCTCCTGCAGAGGCAGGGGGCAGCGCTGGCTCATCATGGGGACAAGGACACTGGCAGCAGACATTCTGGAAAGTACTTCTTGCTGTGAGCCCTCCTGGAGTCCCAACATTTTTTTTTTTAGTCAAGTAAGGATAACAAAGCAAAAGCACTACTTACCATTATTTTTTATTTAAATGATAACTTTCAGCACCTAAAAAGTAGGATGATCATAATAATTTAATTTTTAAATGAAAAATTATTTTTCATTATGGAAAACTCAACATATTTTGTTTCCCACATTTTGCCATAGAAAGGTCCCAATATTTCCTGCTTGGGCCTATGGGAATGAGGAATCAGTAAATCAGGTTCTCAGGCCAGCAAGGACTGTAAAGGATCCTCCAAATAAAGTCAAGTATTGCCATTGGATGAAATAGTTGCAGGCAGACTTTTAGATGGAACAACAACTGGAAGGTCCAGGGAGACTACTGATCTGGGATCAGATGAACTCACAAAACTCTCCAGAAAGCATCCTACCAAGATATCATTTCCTCTTCTCAGAAATCATAGTCAGGGACTTCCCTGGTGGTTCAGTGGTTAAAAATCTGCTTGCCAATGCAGGGGACTTTGGTTTGAGCCCTGGTCCAGGAAGATCCAAAAAGCCACGGAGCAACTATGTCCGTGTGCCATAACTACTGAGCATGCACTCTACAGCCAGCAAGCCACAACTACTGAGCCCATGTGCCACAACTACTGAAGCCCCCGCACCTACAGCCTGTGCTCCACATCAAGATAAGCCACCACAGTAAGAAGCCTGTGCATCGCAACAAAGAGTAGCCCCCACTCACCACAACTTGAGAAAGCCCGCCCGCAGGAATGAAGACCCAACACAGCCGAAAACAAATAAATAAATAAATTTATAAAAAGAAATCATAGTCAAAGCTCACATCTGGAGGATGGATGTACTTTTCCCTACTCTCCAACTAAGCACAACTAAAAACCCTGAACATTAAATATAAAACAAAGATAGGGAGACTCTGAAAGGTGAAGAGAAGACCAACTGTCTAGGGACTTTGGGACCTCAGGAACAACACAGTGGTGAATTCCCTGGGTTTTCTTTTGACCTCATACATCCCACATTCAGAGCTAAAGAAACTAGCAACCCAGGAACATCAACAGATGCAGACAAAAATCTCAAAAAAAGCCTGCTCTTTCTCCCAAAGGGCCAGGAAAGACAGAAAACTTTTAGACAATAACAGATCTACTCCAGCCAAACACCGTAGAAAAACTGTGTCCCCCACTACCCATGTCTCTCAAGGCTGAGTGGGCTTCTTTGTCTTCCACCCTCATAGACTGTAATGAGGTTCACCCCCCATGGTGACAATGGAGACCACATGGGGAGCCTGGACTTCCACCTCCACCTGGAAGTAGCAAGGTACCCCTTCTTCTCCTCGACAGAATGCTGTCAGAGGAGGCCTAGTGAGAGTCGACTTAACCATCCCACGGTGTTAGCAAAGACACTGTCAGTGTCATTGCAAGCCATGTGGGGAGAGCAATGAGGCTCTCCCACCCCTCCCCACCAAGCTGATAACTGAAACTTCTGCCCCCACCCAGCAGTAACAAGGACAGACACCCCGCCCCCGCCAACCTTGGATATCAGCAGAGGCTGAATGGAGAATATGGGCTTCTATCCCTATAAGGCAGTAATGAGGTGGTGTGCCTTTTCTGCCACTGGAGCACTGTCAGAGGAATCTAGCTAAAACAGAAGATGTAACCAAGATCCAAAGTCTCATTACATAACACCCCAAATGTCCAAACCTCAATCAGAAGTCAAACTGAATGAAAAAGACAAGCAATAGATGCCAACACTGAAATTACAGAAATGTTAGAATTACTGGACAAAGATTTTTAAAGCAGCCACCATAAAAATGCCTCAATAAGTAATTATCACCGTGTTTTAAACAAATGAAAAAAATAGAAACTCTCAGCAAAGAAGTAGAAAAAGAAGAACAAACAAAGCCCAAAGGCAGCAGAAGGAGGGAAATAATAAAGATATAAAGACTGGAGAGAAAATAAATAAAATAGAGACAAAAAACAACAGAAAAGATCAATGAAACCAAGAACTGGTTCTTTGAAAAGATAAACAATATTGATAAACCTTTAGCCAAGCTCATCAAGAAGAAAAGAGAGAGAACCCAAATAAACAAAATAAGACATGAAAGAAAATAAAAACTGATACCACAGACATACAAAAAATCATGAGAATGCTACAAACAGTTATATGCCAACGAATTGGACAACCTAGAAGAAATGGACAAATTTCTAGAAACATACAAGCTTGCAAGACTGAATCAGGAAGAAATAGACAATTTGAACAGACCAATCACTAGTATGGAAGTTGAATTTGTAATTTTAACAAAAGGGGGGGTGGCTTTCCTGGTGGCGCAGTGGTTAAATAATCCACCGGCCAACGCAGGGGACTCAGGTTCAATCCCCGGTCTGGGAAGATCACACATGCCATGGAGCAGCTAAGCCCGTGGGCCACAACTACTGAGGCCTGGGCTCTGGAGCTCACGAGCCACAACTACTGAGCCCACGTGCCACAACTACTGAAGCCTGTGTGCCTAGAGCCCATGCTCTGCAACAAGACAGGCCACTGCAATGAGAGGCCCATGCACTGTAACGAGGAGTAGCCCCTGCTCACCGCAACTAGAGAAAGCCCGTATGCAGCAACGAAGACCCAAGGCAGCCTAAAATAAATAAATAATAAATAAATAAATTTATTTAAAAAAAAAAAAAAAAAACTCCCAGCACACAAAAGTCCAGGACCACATGGCTTCACAGGGGAATTCTAACAAACATATAAAGAAGAGCTAATACCTATCCTCAAACCATTACAAAAAATTGAAAAGGATGGAACACACCCAAATTCATTCTATGAGGCCACCATTACACTGATATCAAAACCAGATAGACACTACAAAAAAAATTACAGGTCAATATCTATCATAAATATAGATGCAAAAACCCTCAACAAAGTATTAGTGAATCAAATTCAACAATATGTAAAAAGGATACTATACTACGATCAAGTGGGATTTATTCCAGGGATACAAGGATGGTGCAATACCCGCATATCAATTAATGTGAAACACCACATTAACAAAAGGAAGGGAAAAAATCTTCAATATATGCAGAAAAAGCATTTGACAAAATTCAACATCCATTCATGATAAAAACTCTCATCAAAGTTGGTATAGAGGGAATACATCTCAACATAATAAAGGCCATTTTTGACAGACGCACAGCTAACATCATACTCAACAGTGAAAAGCTTTCAGCTTTTCCTCTAAAATCAGGAACAAGACAAGAATGTCCACTCCTTCCACTTCTATTTAACATAGTATTAGAAATACTAGTCACAGCAATCAGACAAAAAGAGAAATAAAGGCATCCAAGCTGGAAGGGAAGAAGTAAAACTCTATTTGAGGCTGACATGATACTATACATAGAAAACCTTAAAGTCTCCACTAGAAAACTATTAGAACTAATAAACGAATTCAGCAAAGTTGCAGGATACAAGATGAATATACAGAAATCTGTTGATTTTCTATACACTGATAAGGAACTAACAGAAGAGAAATTAAAGAAACAATCCCATTTACAATCACATAAAAAAGAATAAAATACCTGAGAATAAACTTAAGGTTAAGAAGGTAAAATATGTATACTCTGAAAACTATAGAACATTGATGACGGAATTTGAAAATGATAAAAAGAAATGGAAAGATATCTGAGTTCTTGGATTAGAAGAATTAATATTGTAAAATTTTCATACTACCCAAAGCAATTACGGATTTAATTCAATCCTTATCAAAATAATTATGACATTTTTCACTAAACTAGAATAAATAATCCTAAAATTTATATCAGACCACAAAAGACCCCAAATTGCCAAAGCAATCTTGAGGAAAAAAGAAAAACAACACAGAGCTGAAGGTATCATGCTCCCTGACTTCAGACTGTACTATGAAGCTACAGTAATCAAAAAAGCATGGTACTGGCACAAAGCAGACAGATCAATGAACAGAATAGAGAGCCCAGAAATAAACCCATACATTTATGGGCTTATTTATACATCAATTAATCCATGACAAAGAAGGTAAGAATATACAATGGAGAAAAGACAAGTCTCTTCAATAAGCGGTGCCTTTTATGGCTGGGTAATATTCCATTGTATATATGTGCCACATCTTCTTTATCCATTCATCCGATGATGGACACTTAGGTTGCTTCCATGTCCTGCCTATTGTAAATAGAGCTGCAATGAACATTTTGGTACATGACTCTTTTTGAATTATGGTTTTCTCAGGGTATATGCCCAGTAGTGGGATTGCTGGGTCGTATGGTAGTTCTATTTGTAGTTTTTAAAGAAACCTCCTTACTGCGCTCCATAGTGGCTGTATCAATTTACATTCCCACCAGCAGTGCAAGAGTGTTCCCTTTTCTCCACACCCTCTCCAGCATTTATTGTTTCTAGATTTTTTGATGATGGCCATTTTGACCAGTGTGAGATGATATCTCATTGTAGTTTTGATTTGCATTTCTCTAACGATTCGTGATGTTGAGCATTCTTTCATGTGTTTGTTGGCAATCTGTATATCTTCTTTGGAGAAATGTCTATTTACGTCTTCTGCCCATTTTTGGATTGGGTTGCTTGTTTTTTTGTTATTGAGCTGCATGAGCTGCTTGTAAATCTTGGAGATGAATCCTTTGTCAGTTGCTTCATTTGCAAATATTTTCTCCCATTCTGAGGGTTGTCTTTTGGTCTTGTTTATGGTTTCCTTTGCTGTGCAAAAGCTTTTAAGTTTCATTAGGTCCCATTTGTTTATTTTTGTTTTTATTTCAATTTCTCTAGGAGGTGGGTCAAAAAGGATCTTGCTGTGATTTATGTCATAGAGTGTTCTGCCTATGTTTTCCTCTAAGAGTTTGATAGTGTCTGGCCTTACATTTAGGTCTTTAATCCATTTTGAGTTTATTTTTGTGTATGGTGCTAGAGAGTGTTCTAATTTCATACTTTTACATGTAGCTGTCCAGTTTTCCCAGCACCACGTATTGAAGAGTCTGTCTTTTCTCTACTGTATATTCTTGCCTCCTTTATCAAAGATAAGGTGACCATATGTGCATGGGTTTACCTCTGGGCTTTCTATCCTGTTCCATTGATCTATATTTCTGTTTTTGTGCCAGTACCATACAGTCATTTTTTTTTTTTTTGTGGTACGCGGGCCTCTCACTGTTGTGGCCTCTCCCATTGCGGAGCACAGGCTCCGGACGCACAGGCTCAGTGGCCATGGCTCATGGGCCGAGCCACTCCGCGGCATGTGGGATCCTCCCAGACTGGGGCATGAACCCGTGTCCCCTGCATTGGCAGGCAGACTCTCAACCACTGTGCCACCAGGGAAGCCCCATACTGTCTTGATTACTGTAGCTTTGTAGTATAGTCTGAAGTCAGGGAGCCTGAAATTAAGATATTTGTACTGAGGTGGATGGACCTAGAGTCTGTCATACAGAGTGAAGTAAGTCAGAAAGAGAAAAACAAATACTGTATGCTAACACATATATATGGAATCTAAGAAAAAAAAATGTATGAAGAACCTGGGGGTAAGACAGGAATGAAGATGCAGACCTACTGGAGAGTGGACTTGGGGATGTGGGGAAGGGGAAGAGTGGGTTGTGACGGAGTGGGAGGGTGGCATGGACATGTATACACTACCAAACATGGAATAGATAGCTAGTGGCGGGCAGCCGCATAGCACAGGGAGATCAGCTCAGTGGTTTGTGACCACCTGGAGGGGTGGGATGGGGAGGGTGGGAGAGAGGGAGACGGGAGAGGGAAGAGATATGGGAACATATGTGTGTGTGTGGCTGATTCACTTTGTTGTGGAGCAGAAACTGACACACCGTTATAGAGCAATTATACTCCAATAAAGATGTTAAAAAAAAAAAGATACATTCAAATACAAATTATTTATACACCTAGGAATGCCCTAGACAGAGACAAAGCTCTTTCAATTTTTTTTAATGTGTTGTTAATATTTTTCTCAGCAACTTCCAGAATTACCTCATAATCTTGAGTGAATGTAAATTTAATTAAAAAAATGAAAGTTGACAATCAAAAAAAAAAGCAGTGCTGAGAAAACTGGACAGCTACATGTAAAAGAATGAGATTAGAGCATATCCTCATACCATATACAAAAATAAACTCAAATGAATTAAAGACCTAAATGTAAGACCTGAAACCACAAAACTTCTAGAAGAGAATAGAGGCAGAATACTCTTTGACATAAATCATAGCAATATTTTTTTGGATCTGTCTCCTAAGGCAAAAGAAATAATAGCAAAAATAAGCAAATGGGACCTAATTTAACTTAAGAGTTTTGCACAGTAAAGGAAACCATCAACAAAATGAAAAGGCAACCTACTGAATGGGAGAAAATATTTGCAAATAATATGATGGACAAGGGGTTAATATTCAACATATATAAAAGCTCACACAGCTCAATATCAAGAAAAACAAAGAAACTAATTTAAAAATGGACAGAAGACCTGAATAGACATTTTGCAAAGAAGATATACAGGTGGTCAACAGGCACATGAAAATATGCTCAACACCACTAGTCATCAGAGAAATGCAAATCAAAACCATAACGAGATAGCACCTCACACCTGTTAAAATGGCTATCATCAAAAAGTCTACGAATAACAAACGTAGACGAGGATGTGAAGAAAAGGGAAACCTAGTATGCTGTTGGTAGAATTGTGAATTGGTGCAGTCACTATGGAAAACAGTACAGAGGTTCCTCAAAAAACTAAAAATAGAACTACCATATGATCCAGCAATCCCACTGCTGGGTATATATCTGAAGAAAATGAAAACCCTAATTTGAAAAGATTCATGCACCTCAATGTTCATAGCAGCACTATTTACAATAGCCAAGATATGGAAGTAACCTAAGTGTCCATCAACAGGTGAATGGATAAAGAAGTGGTATATATACATAATGGAATACGACTCAGCCATAAAAAGAATGAAAATCTGTCATTTGCAACAACCTGGATAGATCGAGAGAGTATTATGCTCAGTGAAATAAATGCAAGACAGAGAAAGACAAATACTCTATATTATCACTATGTGTGGAATCTAAAAAATAGAATGAATGTATATAACAAAACAAAAACAGACTCACAGATATAGAGAAGAACTAGTGTTTACCAATGGGGAGTGGGAAGGAGGTAGGGGAGAGTTAGTGGTATGTGATTAAGAGACACAAACTACTATGTATAAAAAATAAGCATCAGGATATAGTGTACAGCACAGGGAAATATAGCCATTCTTTTATAATAACTTTAAATGGAGTATCATCTATAAAGATATTGAATCACTGTGTCATACACCTGAAACTAATATAATATTGCAAATCAACTATACTTCAATTTAAAAATGGAAAGGAAATGCAATGACCAAAATAAAAATTCAGTGGATAGTCTCAACACCAGAATGGAGGAGACAGCGGAAAACATTAGTGAACTGGAAGATAGAATGATAGAAGTTACTAAATCTGAACAATGGAGAGAAAATAGACTGAAAAAAAAAAAAAAAGAACAGAGGCTAAGGGTCCTGTGTGGTTATAACAAAAGATCTAACTTAAATGTCCTGAGAGTTCTTGTGAGAAAAGAAGAGAAAAGAAAGAGGGCAGGGCTGAAAAGTACATAATGAAATGACTGGGAACTCCCCATTTTGGCAAAAGACATAAACCAACAAATTCAAAAAGTTGACTGAAACTCAGCCAGGGTATATTCAAAGAAATACACATCAAGGCACATCATCGTCAAACTTCTGAAAACTAAAGAAAAAAAACCTTGAAAACAGAGAGAGAAAAATGATGATTTATTCATAAGGGAAAAATGATTTTAATGACAACAGATTCTCATTAGAAACTATGAAGGCCAGCAATGCTTTCAGGTGCTGAAAAAAAGAACTCTCAACCCAGAATCCTATATCCAATGAAACCATGTCATTATTTTCAGATGACATGTTTGTCTGTACAGAATATTCCAGGAATCTACAAGAACTCCTAGAATTAATATGTAAGTTCAGCAAGGTTGTAGAATATAAAATCAACATATGAAGAATCAATTGTATTTCCATATACTAGCAATGGACATGTGGACACTTGAAATCAAATATGCAATACCATTTACAATCACTCAAAAAAAGGAAATAATTAGGTGTAAGTCTAACAAAACGTGTACAGGTCTTGTATGCTGAAAACTACAATATGCTGATGAAAGAAATCAGAAGAGATCTATATAAATGGAGAAACATACCATATTCATAGATTAGAAGATTCAGTGTAGTATTGATCTCATTCCTCCAAAAAGCAATATACAGGTTAAATAATTCCTATCAAAATCCTAGAAATATTTTTTGTAGATATAGACAAGATTTTTCTAATATTTACATGGAAAGGAAAAGAATTCGAATAGCTAAAACAATTTTGAAAAAGAATAAAGTGGGAGGAATCAACCTACCACATTTCAAGTTTATGTAACTAACGTAATCAAGACTGACCATGCGGTATTGGCAGAGAAATAGGTACATAGATCCATGTATCAAAATGGAGAATGCAGAAATAGAATGACACAAATATGCCCAACTGATTTTAGACAAAGGTGTTAAAGCAATTCAATGGAGAAGAGATAACCTTTCAAGAAACTGCTGTTAAGGAAATTGGACATCCACAGGCAAAAAAAAAAAAAGAAAGAAAGAAAAGAAAATCTTGGGACTTCCCTGGTGGCACAGTGGTTAAGAATCTGCCTGCCAGTGCAGGGGACATGGGTTCAAGCCCTGGTCCGGGAGGAACCCACATGCTGTGGAGCAACTAAGCCCATGCACCACATCTACTGAGCCTAAGTTCTAGAGCCTGTGAGCCACAACTACTGAGCCCAGGTGCCACAACTACTGAGCCCATGTCCCACAACTACTGAGCCCACATGTCTAGAGCCCTGCTCTGCAACAAGAGAAGCCACCTCAATGAGAAGCCCACGCACCACAACGAAGAGTAGCCCCCGCTAGCTGCAACTAGAGAAAGCCCGCACACAGCAACGAAGACCCACCACAGCCAAAAATAAAAATTAAAAGATTAAAAACTAAATAAAAAGAAAAAAAAGAGCACCACATGAGGAACTCTTGTGGTGAAGAAAACACTCTGTATCTGTGCTGTATCAATGT